>NC_083419.1:35086700-35406200 GCF_020745735.1 Hemiscyllium ocellatum
TGCACATTTTTAAATGCAGTCAATATCAAACACCATAGGCAAACTGATAACGTATTGTTTTATGGCAGGTACACAGGAACTGCTATAATCTTTAGAATTATTAGCTCTAGAAAAGCATGGATGCTCATGATGTGTTGAATATAATCAACACAGGCATCAGTGAACATGATGTAATATGGGGGTAGTGCAGCAAGGTGAAATTGAGTTAAATCGATTGTAATTGCACTGAATTGCAAAACAGGTCCTAAAAGCCAAAAAAGACCTACTCCTGTCTCTATTCCTTATAGTCTCAATGTCACGGATGTATTCTCTAAATATCAAATGATCCTAAGAACTAATCGCCAGAAACCGGAGAACATGCACCCACACTCGACCATGACTAGCCATCAGTTGGGCTATGACGCTCAACATATTCACTTTTATTTACATCTCGATCCTTTGCACTTTGGGATAGTCGGTCACTTTGGTCTACAACAGGTTAGCCCACCACGTTTCACTTAAAACGTGTAACTTCTGCTGCTTTGGAAAGACTCAGTTTCCCGTGTGACCTTTCCCCCGTACTGAATGTCGCCATAGTGGCGTTGATTAATACATAGCAAACACCCCCACCCCCGCCTGTTTCTCCCAGGACCAGGAATCACTGAAAATATTTTATGATAGGAGTCCCCACCTTGACCAGCTCCAATGCCCATCGCCGCCATCACATCCCCACCCTCACGGATCATTCATGGACAAGAGGAGGGAGGGATCTCCGCTCAGAAACCATAACAACCACGTTGCAACCAATCATCACCCGACAGGTAGTGACGCATGGGGAAATCTCGCGCGGCCTTCAGGCTGCGTTTTGTAGTCTCGAGCTCCGCCTCCAGCCAGGGTCGGGAGACCGGAGAGGACTCCGTCTCCCACAAGACACCACGCAGCTGCGTGAGTCATTTTGGGGGGGGGTGGGGCAGATGAGACAGACCCCGAGACTACATTTCCCATAACACCATGCGGGAATGTTCAGCAACCCAGACTACAACTCCCAGCGAGCTCTGCGATTGCCCGGGTTCCAACCCGTCCAAAGGCTGAACAATGGTCCCGCGGAGAAACTGCTCAATAACTAGGGCGCGCTAGGGGACAAGTTTTATTCTTGCGCAAAACATATGCACTTATCGTGTATTTATGTCGACAATGTGGATACCGACAGACAATGAGAAATACGGTGTGGGTGAGTGAATTGCTGTGCATTTTTGTTTTTGTCCCTTTTTATTCATTGAGTTGGTCTGGTGCCAGTGTCGTTGCGGAGAGCAAAGCCAGATTTATAAGAAAAATCTGTGGAGAACTGATTCGACCACCATAATAATGTTACCGCTTCCATAACGGTGCGAACTGTTATCCCCCGCTGGCAGATAGCAGCAGGTCTCGCTGAAAATTGCCTTTCTTTTCACTTTCCCGTTGCTTGTTCGCCTCGGAAATGCCCTTGTTGATAAGGAGAGGGAGAAACGTAGGATGCCCTTCTTGCTTTATGGTCTCGTTAATTTTTCCCATTTAGCATTCCCCACATCTTTCCGAAACATTCGCTCCCTAATTTGTCTTTCTCTGCCTTTGTGTCGCTTTGCCTCATTACGATATTTGCACCTGATAATTACTATTTGCCTTCTGTTGATAAAACCAGTAAGCCTGTTTCTTATTAGGGGAGACAAAGGTTGGTAGCGTGCCTTGATACAGATCTACAGAATATTACATTCAAGTGACATAATCCATCCGTTTGTGTTGGCTGAGGCTCATAGCTTCAATTTGTTCTTTGTGATCTGGGTGTAATGATCAGAGTTGTGTAAAGTTTAGCAAGCGATAAATGATACTGCGCTGATCGATAAACGAATAGGATAAGCTGACCTGAAACGTTTCTTCCATTAATTATTAAAAGCAGAACAAACGGGCTCCCAAAAGGACCGGGTACTATTTGTTTTTTTTTAATTTGGTGTAACAACAAAGCAGTGCAATCTGGATATTACCGCCGCTGCTCAGCGGGACTACGGTTCAGTGTAAGACTGATATGAAAACCGCTTCATTTTTACACAGCGGGTGATGGGATTCAAGAAAACAATAACGGGAGGTATTTAACCTATCTGGATATTTCAATAACACTTGTTCTAATGCCGTTGTAATCATTATTAAAGTCAGTCCCTGGGCAAGTGTTGTTGGGGAAGGTGAAAGGTTTATGTGTCAGCACATTTATTCTGGATTCTTTGTGAATGGAGCTCCACAATGAGTCAGAGCTGGTTCATACCCAGATCGCTCAGATGTCCTTCACATTGCCTAAATATGTCGGTTTGTGAATTCCGCTGATTAAATGCTGACCTCGTCCGCCTTTGGAAGAAATGTTCTTGCCGGGCGCATCTGGGTTTCTCCCTATGATCAATGGTTATTGAAGTTTCCATTTCCCACTGCAATTTAGCCAAAGCTGTGCTGTGTTGCAAGTTTGTGGGATTTAAACAAGACAGACTGCAGCTTTTCATCTGCTCACGCTCTGAGTCGATCTGGTGGATTTGGAGCGTGGGACCGGCTTACCTTCTCATGTCAACTCTGCAGCAGTGAGCGAGGCCAGGATCTCCATTCGTGTTTAATTCAGTCGAGAGGACGTGGGGCGCGCAAGTTCCTTATCGACACTGTTAATAGTTGGCCAAATGAAGTGTTAGAAGCATCATGGTGATGAATGATTTGCAGACTTTGTGCTACAGATTAAGGGTTAATGCCCGAAACGTCGATGCTCCTGCTCCTCGGATGCTGCCTGACCTGCTGTGCTTTCTCAGCACCACACTCTCGACTTTGTGCTACAGAGTCAATGCATTATGCTGGTGATAGGTAGCAGTGTGTCCCGCCCTGGAACAAGTTGATTTTGTGAGAGAGAATCCGTGTCTATTGTATATTAACTGCAATTTGCAATAGTAGGCAGTTTTCAGTCTTCAAGTTATGTGTCCAGGACCCAGAGAATGGATTATCTTTGTGATCTCCAGACCCAGGTAACTGCAACAATATGAATTCTGTTTTAATCAGCTGGTTTGGACATGCAATGAGACACCTTCGGGACAGGCGGGACTTGAACCTTCTGGTCAAGCGGTTGGGGCACTACCCCTGAGAAGACAACATCCCCTTAGATCAATAACTAGTCAACAGTTTTTTTTGTCCCTTCGTGCTATATCTCAATCGAGTGTGGTGCTGGAAAAGCGCAGCAGCATCCCAGGAGCAGGAGAATCGACGTTTCGGCCAAAAGCCCTTCATCAGGAATTTTTCTCTCATCCCGCTACAATCAGTGGATAATAATGACTGCAATCTATAATATTATGAAGGAAAATTGAACGTTTGGTAAAGGTGAGGGGCTGAGACGAGCTTGTCAAGACCAGATGGTATCTTCAGTGGGTGCAGTTTGATAACAAAGTTGTCAGTTCTCTTCGCCGATTCTTGATCTCTGGAATAACTAGTTAAGCTTGTAACGTTAAGCTTTTTTTTTAAAAAAAGAATATTTGACCTATTTTTAATCAACCTGCTCAGAGATGTTATTGCACACTTCTCGGGCAGGTGTGACTTTAACACGGGCTTCCCCACCACTGCGCCACCAGAAATGATTACAATCGGGAGGGGATTTCTCCGTCATTAGGACATCACCTTCAGTATTGAGGCTACTTTGCAATGACGATGGATTTGTAGTCTGCGGACGATCTGATGGAGATTATTTGACCACTGTAAGTAATCTAAAAACCATTTGGAGATTGCCCTCTGGGGAACTCTTTTAGATTTTAGATTACTTACAGTGTGGAAACAGGCCCTTCCGCCCAACAAGTCCACACCGACCCGCCGAAGCGCAACCCACCCATACCCCTACATTTACCCCTTACCTAACACTAGGTGCAATTTAGCATGGCCAATTCACCTAACCCGCACATCTTTGTGACTGTGGGAGGAAACCGGAGCACCCGGAGGAAACCCACGCAGACACGGGGAGAACGTGCAAACTCCACACAGTCAGTCGCCTGAGTCGGGAAATGAACCCGGGTCTCAGGCGCTGTGAGGCAGCAGTGCTAACCACCGTGCCGCCCACAAATGGTGTTAATCCTGATTGTCTCACAGTAAATCAGTACATTCTCCTGGATGCTCCATACACCCAAACAGCAGTTGTAAGACTTTTTTTGTTGAAGAATCTGTACTCTCAGATCACAACTTTTTCGAGATGGTCAGAAGGAAAAAGAAACCTGCACATTGGGAAACTCGCTACAAGATGCAAAAAAAAACCAAGTAGATAGGCCACTCAGCAGCTGTGGGGTGCACAGATAGAAATTCAGGCTTTAGCATCTTCATTGAAATTGCTCTGTCATAAGGTCGATTCTCATCTTGTTTGCTGGCGATTGATGTCTGACAACGCCATTGCTCCAGCATTTTCTGATTTTAAAAAAAATTACCGGCCAGACACAGCTCTTTTTTTCCCATATGTCCAAAGTCAGCGCTCGGCCTGGAACCTGCAGCGAAATGTGGATGTTGTTAGTAGTGAATAGCATCTTGCAGCTCTCAGTCTTCATAACTGCAGCTCTAGAAGCTTTTATATATTTTTTAAAAAAGTCACTAAATACTGGACAGCCGGGAAACCAGGGAAAACAGCACAACAATCCAGGTGATGCCCGCTCGAAACTGTAAATGTAAATCAGGAATTTCTCTTGTGGGTTTCCTTTGGCTGAAACTTACTTCAGAAACAAAAGGACAATTGTGGGCTCTCTGGGGCAGAATAACAAAAGTCATCGATGACGCGGCCTGAAATTAAAACTGTACAAATGTTTGCTGAAAATCTCTTGTGAGAAATCCCTCGCGTTGCGGTTGCCAAGAGGTGAATTTTGAACTTGTTGGGGAATCTTGTTGGAGATGTTACCTGAAAAGTCGAACCCCCATTCACCTAGAAAGAGTTTCAAGTTTGTGATGAGGAAGCTGGATCTTTTTGAACCCAGAAATTGAGCATAATGAACATCAGCATAACAACAATAGGCAGACTTTATTTTGCTTAGGTATATAGGACTCAATAAAGCTTTTACCTGCACATTACTTCTCCACGTTTTAAAACAAAATAAAACGCTGATTGCTAGAATTGTTTTGTGCTGTGGCTTACTTTTAATGGGCGCAATTTAAACAATAGTGCATGTAGCCTTCAGTTTAATCGTTTAGCATGTATCTAATAAATGCAGTATTATTTACACAAAGATATCCATATATCAACTATATCTATGAAAGCTTGGTCAAATGGGTGGAATGCTTTCAACCCACTTTCACCTAAGGAACAGACTATTGATCGTGATGAGGGTTGTTACTCTTCGCCAGGGGAGGATTTCTATCCTATTGCTTAGATATTTGCAAACTGTTTTACTACTCAATGAAACTTGGATTTCAGTAGCTGATACAATTAGCAACAGTGGTATTATAAACGCTCAAAACAAATCTTCCTGCAACTTGATGGAAAATATCATCAGTCCTGATGAAAATGTTAAAAATCAGACCACACCAGGTTTTTTTTTAGATTAGACTTACAGTGTGGAAACAGGCCCTTCGGCCCAACAAGTCCACACCGACCCGCCGAAGCGCAACCCACCCATACCCCTACATTTACCCCTTACCTAACACTACGGGCAATTTAGCTTGGCCAATTCACCTGACCCGCACATCTTTGGACTGTGGGAGGAAACCGGAGCACCCGGAGGAAACCCACGCAGACACGGGGAGAACGTGCAAACTCCACACAGTCAGTCGCCTGAGTCGGGAATTGAACCCGGGTCTACAGGCGCTGTGACAGGTTTATTTGGAATCAATAAAAACTGATAAATGGTTACTTAAGAGCAATGATAACTCTTGAAGTTCTGAAACACAGAATTGAAATATAAATTTAATCAAGGCGATTGCATACTTTTTTTTCAGAGGAAATGAGAATTATACTAATGGTTGGTTACGCACTTAAAAGCTCAAAGGCCATTTACTTAATCCATCAAGACAAAATAAATCCAGTGGAGTTCCTTGTGGGTGTTTCTATGCAACACCATCATATAATGCAAGCATCCTTGTAGATATTTTCACATTAATAACAACTGAAATTGACTGTCTTTGTTCAGTCACTTCTATTTAAATTTTAGCCTTACAAATTTAGATTTTGTTTTGCACATGACCATCATATTGAAATTAGTATGATCCTGCTAATGGCAATGAAACATTCTCTTTTTAGGGTTGTAATGCAAGTAATTCTGTATTAATAGATGTAATATTACTGGTACTCTGGAACATTAAGATTGCAAAAATTCATAATGTATTTTCTAATCTTAAGCCTGTTGACTTTTTGTATCTGAAATATTATATGGCAAATAGGCTGCTGATCTATCATACCACATGATTGTTATAGATCCAAAGCTGGAACTTTTTCAGCTCTCTGCAAGATCAACTCAGCTACTTTCATTCTCCTACCTTATCCCTGAAGCGCTAGTTTCATTTTGGCAGCCATGATAGACTCTGTCTCTGCCAAAAGGTGAGTTCCTTTTGGCGATCACTTCTCGTGTTGCTCCCAGTCTGCTGTTACATCTCCTCCTATCACCAATTTCTGTTTCTGGAGAAGCAGCATGAGAAGGAAGGAGGGAACCTGTGATTGGGGAAGCTGGTGTAACATGGAGAGAGACAAACTGTGACTGAAAGAACAGCTCATCGCAGATGCTGTCTCACCCATGCCCACTTCTCCTACACTCTCAAATTCTGCTGGTCTTCTAGCTAGATGCATATGCTTGCAATTGTTAAGTCCCAAACTGCTGAGGACCAAAAAATAAAATATAATGGGGCAACCATTCTTGAATTTTTCACTTAATTTCACAGACTACTTGTGATATCCTGAGGGGGCAAATTCATCTTCCATCCCGTGTACTTTATCCTAACCATGCTGTGCAAAGTGGGTACAGTTCTTTCCTATTTCTTTGTCTCGCCCCTTCTTGACTTTGCCTCACTAAATTTCCTGGATCCTCTCCTACAAGGAGAATATCCCCAGTTTATCTAACCTATTTGCATATATCTTTGTTACTGCTGTCATAAGTTTTTTTTTCAGTACCCTCCAGCATCCTTCCTAAAATGTGACACTTAGAACTGAACATGGTGCTCTAATTGAAGTGAAAGTGATGTTTAATAAAGGTGTACTGTTACTTTTTTTTGCATTCTGTGCCTCTATTTATACAGTTCGTAGCCCAAGATCCTATATACCTTTATAACCACATTTGACTTGCTCAACCACTTAAAAATCTATTACTGCATTTCCTTGAGAAACTTTTTTTCCTATACTTCATATTGTCCCTCCTTGTTCTTCCTGTCAAAATGTGTCACTTCACACTCTGGATTGTTTCACCTTTCTATTGGGTGTCTATTCCACCAGCCTTCTGATATCCTCTTGTAGTCTATCACAAACCTCACAGTTCACAATACTTACATGTTTTGAGTCATCTGTGAATTTTTAAGGCTGTGACCGACACACTTAGGTCTAGATCATTGCTCCTTTTTTTTAACTTGTCGTAATAATTGTACTGATGCCTGGGAAATCCCACTCTATATATTCTTGCAGTCTGAAAAAACAACTGTTCACTGGTGCTATTTCCTGTCACCTAGACAACATCAGAGCTATTCTGCCATTTTTTATTTATTCTGTGGACTTCAGTTTTGTCAAATCTGTCATTTGGCATTTTGCCAATGCAACTTTGGGGTTGCACTTGCCACCCATACATTCTGTGCCTGTAATGTTGCTTCCAGTAAAACAGCAGATTTATTTATATGATTTGGCATTGGTGAATGCTAGACAAAACAGTTGCTATTGCAAGAAGCAACCTTTTAATAAACAGTTTAATTTCTGGTGTTTAAATGGTAATTTTACTTGGATTTGAAATATTGTGGTGTATATTAGATTGAAGCAAAGCAGATCATCACATGTTAAGTAAACATAGGGACTAATTGTAGCACTTGGAGATAGTAAGTAGTGTCCGAGCAACAACAGGCACACTGATGTTAGCAGTGCCAACCTTTAGATGTGCCTTAAAATTTATACCACGTTAATCTTTTTATTTCAATCTGCTTAAGTGGCTTGTAATAGTTTATTTAAGGCTCTTCTAAATGCTTGCAATTTTTCAATGTTTAGTGTATTATATTAATACATATTGCTTTTTCAAACTATTTCTTGAGTTTTGTAAAGTGCTCATATGTTTCAGCCTCTTTAAGATTAGCCTGCATTAATTTGAGAGAGTTCATTTTAAGAATTTTAATTTTAAACTGTTCCTAGTTTGGATTAGGTAAGCTATGTGTCTTGTGTTGAAATGATCTTCAGTCAATTGTTCCATATCTGGCACAGTTCAATTAAGGAAATCTCTAGGCAATTGTTAAGTATTGCCTCAAATTCTTGAACTGACTTCATACATTGTAATTTGCAGCAACAAGACTTGAAATTAAGACTGCATCACCAGCAATCATCATAATAAGAGCAAATATGTAGAGAGATCTCCGATATCTGTCAGAATAATTAAGGTTGTAATAGTAGGGGATTTTAACTTTCCAAACAGACTGGAACTGCTACAGCGCTAAGGGCTTGAATGGGGAAGAGTTTGTTAAATGAGTTCAAGAAAATGTTCTTTATCAAAATATAGATGTACCTGTAGCTGGAGCAAAATGGGACCACCTCTTGGGAAATAAAGCAGGGTAAGTGACTGGTGTTAGTGTGGGAGCACTTTGGGATCAGTGATCATAATTCTAGTATGGTTTTAAAATGCCTATAGAAAACTTGTATAAATTTTTAAGTTCTTAATTGGAGTAAGGCAAATTTGATGGTATGAGACAGGAACTTTCAAAAGTTGATTGGGGTAGACTGTTCACAGGGAAAGGGACAACTCTGGTAAGAGTAGGGAATGATGGATGTTCCCTACAATGTGAAACAAAGATAATTGAGGCTGTGGTCAAGAATAACAAATCATATAATAGATATAGACAACTGGAATCAAGATGAATCCCTTTAAGAATGTAAGGAGTGTAGGGACATTCTTAAGATCAAAATCAGGGTAAAAAGGGGATATGAGATGGCCTTGGCAGATAAGGTTAAGGATAATCCAAAGAGATTCTACAAATATTTATAAAGATCAAAAAAGCAACAAGGGAAAGACTAAGGCCCCTTAAAGATCAATGAGACCATTCTGTGTTGAAACAGAGGAGATAAGATAGACACTAAATGAATACTTTGTGTCAGTTTTTACTATGGAGAAAGAAAAGGAAGGAAAGGAACTCTGGGAAATGAATATTGTAAAACAGTTTACGTTACAGAAGAGGAGGTGCTGGAGGTCTAAAGGTGGATCAATCTCTGGGATCTGATTAAGTCTATCCCAAAACATTATGGGAAGTTAGGTAAGAAATTGTGGAGCCCCAAACAGAGACCTTTGTATCATCTACAACCACAGGCGAGGTGCCAGAGGACTGGAAAGTGGCTGCTGTTATGCCTTTACTTATGAAAGGCTACAAGGAGAAGCCTCGGAACCAAAGACCGGTGAGTATGTTGTTGAAGGGGGTTCTGAGAGAGAGGATTTGCATGCATTGGGAGAGGCAAGGATTGAGTAGGGATAGTCAGCATGGCTTTGAGTGGGAAATCATGTCTCTCTCAAATTTTGATTTTTTTTTTGAAGATGTGAACAAGAAGATTGAAGGCAGTGTGGTACATGTCATCTATATGGACTTTTGTAAAGTCTGTGACAAAGTTTCGGCATGGTCAACTAATTAGTAAAGCTGGATCACATAGAGATTCAAGGAGAGCTTGCCATTTGGATATAAAATTAGCTTGATTGGTAGGAGTCAGGATGGTGGTAGAGGTCGTTTCTTGGCCTGGAGGCCTGTGACCTGCAGTGTTCTGCAGGGATCGGTCCTGGGTCCGCTTTCATTTATCATTTATATAAATGATTTTGGATGAGAATTTAGGAGGCATAGTTAGTGAGTTTGCAGATGGCAACAATTTTGATGCCATAGTGGACAGTAAAAAAGGTTATCTCAGATTATAAAGGGATCTTGATTAATTGGGCCAATAGGCTGAGGAGTAATAGATGGAGTTTAATTTGGATAAATGCGAGGTATTGCATTTTGGTAAGACAAACAAGGGCAGAGTTATTCGGTTAATGGAAGGGCCCTGGGTAGTGTTGTTGAATAGAGACCTTGGGGTCCAGGTACACATTACACCAGAAGATGATTAAGAAGGCATTTAGACTGTTTGCCTTCATTTACCAGGATGCTTCCATGAACAGAGGATTTGAGTTATAAAAATAGGCTGAGACTTTCTTCACTGAAGTGCAGGAGGTTGAGGATTGACATTAGAGCTTTACAGAATTAAAGGGGACATAGGTAAGGTGAGCAGCCAAAGATTTTTTTCCCTTCGGTGAGGGAGTTCAAAACTAGGGGGCATATTTTTAAGATGAGAGGAGAAAGATTTGAAAAGGACATGAGGGGGCAATATTTTCTCAGTGTTGTAGATAGAATAAACTGCCAAGGGAAGTCTGAGATGAAGGTCCACTTAGAATATTTAAAAGACATTTGAATAGATACATGATCAGGACAGGAAAGGTTTAGAAGGATATGGGCCAAATGCTAGCAAGTGGAATTAGTTTAGTTTGGGAAGCTTGGTTGGCGTGGATGAGTTGGATGCTATGATTCTACGGAATAAAGCTTTCATCTTGTTCAAAGTTGAAAATGTGTTGCTGGAAAAGTGCAGCAGGTCAAGCAGCATCCAAGGACCAGGAGAGTCGATGTTTCGGGCACAAGCCCTTCTTCAGGAATGAGGAAAGCGTGTCCAGCAGGCTAAGATAAAAGGTAGGGAGGAGGGACTTGGGGGAGGGGCATTGGAAATGCAATAGGTGGAAGGAGGTCAAGGTGACGGTGATAGGCCGGAGTGGGGGTGGGGGCGGAGAGGTCAGGAAGAAGATTGCAGGTTAGGAAGGTGGTGCTATGCTCGAGGGATTAGACTGAGACAAGGTGGGGGGAGGGGAAATGAGGAAACTGGAGAAATCTGAGTTCATCCCTTGTGGTTGGAGAGTTCCTAGGCCAAGATGAGGCGCTCTTCCTCCAGCTGTCCTGTTGCTATGGTCTGGCGATGGAGGAGTCCAAGGACCTGCATGTCCTTGGTGGAGTGGGAGGGGGAGTTGAAGTGTTGAGCCATGGGGTGGTTGGATTGGTTGGTCCGGGTATCCCAGAGGTGATCTCTGAAACTTTCTGCAAGTAGGCGGCCTGTCTCCCCGATATAGAGGAGGCCACATTGGGTGCAGCGGATGCAGTAAATGATGTGTGTGGAGGTGCAGGTGAATTTGTGGCGGATATGGAAGGATCCCTTGGGGCCTTTGAGGGAAATAAGGGAATGTTCAAAGTAACATTCATTGAATTTTTTTTTCTCTGTAACAACAAGATGTGGGTTTTGCTGTGTTGGCCATTGCTATATGCCCTCAAAGGTAGTTATGTGCTGGCTTGACTCATTACAATTCAAATCAAATGCTGATGTTACACCAAAAAGCTGATAGAAAAAGGTTTTCAGGATCTTAACCAAGTGACAGTGAAGTACAGCAATATGGTTCAAAGTCAAGATGGTGTGTGGCTTGGAGAGATCTTGCAGGTGTGTTTTCCATGTATGAGCTGCTCATATCCTTGTGATGCAGAGTCACTGTTTTGGAACATGCTGTTGACGGAGTCTTGGATAGTTAGTGCAGTGTACCTTTGTAGATGGTACAAGCTGCTGCCATTGTCCACCCCTGGGGAGAACTGACAGTGAAGGTGTTGGAGAGTGTTTCACCATATTCATGACTTGTAATGATGGATGGTTGGCAGACACTGAGGAGCCTGGAACTTGATTCATTGTCACAGAATTCCCTGTCTCTGACCTACTCTTGTTGCCACAGTATTGTTTGCTGATTCAGTTGAGCTTTTGGACAGTGCTCACCTCCCAAGGATAGGAGATTTATCAATGGTAAAGCCATAGATTGTTGAGGGGGATAGTTAGATTCTCTGTTAGTGACAGCCATTACTTGGCACTTGTGCAGTTGGAATGTTATTTGCCATTTGTTCATCCAAACCTGGAGGTTCCTGCATATGGGCACTGATAGCTTCAGTATCCGAAGAGTCGCCAGTGGTTCTGAATGTTGTGTAATCATTGGCAAACATCCAAATTTTCTGATCCTATGGTGATATGGAAGCAGCTGAAGATGGTTGGACCTCAGACACTGTGGAACCTTTGCAATGTTGTCCTGGAACTGAGATAATTGACCTTCAATAACCACAATTGTCTTCCTTTGTGATGGGTATGTCTTGAACCAGTGGAGAGTTTTTGTCCTGATTACCACTGACTTCCACTTTGCTAGAGCTGCTTGATGTAATGTCTGGTCAAATGCTGCTTTGATGTCCAATGCTTTTACACTCTTGTTGTGATTTTGCCTCCAGCAGGGTGCTCTACCTGATGCGACAATGCTGATGTTATTTTCTGAAACCTGATAAACATTTGTTATGTTCTTCCATACAAATGTTATTTCATCTGATAATTAACCTCAAAAAAATTACGTTCATCGGCACAATGGCTTGGTCAACATTTTAAAGTATTAGATTATAACAAGACTATGCTTCTGGTAGACTGTCATGCTTCAAGTGATCCCAGAGTAAGATGTTATATGGGACCTTCATATCCTTACATTATTTGCTATGATACAGTGCGATCATGAGTATGTTTCTGAAAAGCATATTGATGTACTCATTGAGATGCAATGCATTCTTTTTCCAAATATGATAACCTCTGTCAAACAGATATACATGGTTGTACATAAGCATGTGTTGTCAATTCAATCAGTTCACAATCGATAAGACAGTTTACAAAAATAACATTTCTAAGTGCACTGTGTGTTTTGGAATGTTTGGGTAGTTGATTGTTGAACAAGATTGTTGATACCTTTCTACTGAGCATAATCCCTTCTCTGTTGCATTGCTGAATTTTATGTAACACAAAAATACCACGATCACTGGGGGAATGTGCTGAAAATCAGCCCCACTATTATTAGTTGTCATTAGAGGTGAAAACTTGCTAAAAACACCGAATTAGCCATTTTCAACTGACTGCCTAATTCAGGTTAAAAAATGCACATAAGGTTTCTGCATTACATCATCATTTTCTTTGCAGTCAGCTTGTTTTTTTAAATTAATATTGAGAAAGAAACATGAATTGCTCACATAAACCTCTGTAACTTAAGGTCTAGCTTTTTTTTTAAAATTCCCATGCGAATAGAAACTGACACAAGGAAGATAAATACAGGGGAGGGGGAGGAAAGAAAATTTTAAAAAGCGATGTCGATGAATTGTTTTCTTTCAACTCCTTTTGATCCTTTGCTAAGGACAAAAGACTGTGACTATCCTGGTTCTCTGTCCTTAATTCACTGGTTGAGGATGTGCTCTTTCAGTTCCTCTGAAAGTGGGTTTTCCCCCTTTCCTTTGAACAAGAGTTTGCAGTGAAGGCAGTTTACAGAGATAAAGCTCACTGTGTCAGCAACAGTTACATTCATTGCGTTGCTAAGTCATCAAGCAGTGTGAAATTAGAGAAGTAATCCATCATAATAATTCAATCCTTCCACATGCACTATGAATAGGTCCAGAGCTACTTTTATCTAGAGAGTGGATGCTAAGTCATCTGGATACAGAGGCTGCTTCTGTGGCTGGAGTTGACTTTTTTAAGAAGTCGCTCACAGGATGTGGGCATCGCTGACTGCTCCAACATTTATTGCCCGTCCCTAATTGCCTTTGGAAAAGTGGTAGTGAACTGTCATCTTGACCTGCTGCAGTCCACTTGGGAGACTGACAATTCCAGACGTTTTACCCAAAAACACTGAAAGAACAGTGGCACATTTCCCAATCAGGATGGTGAGTGGCTTGAAGGGAACCTTGCAAGTGGTGGTGTTCCCATGTATCTGCTACCCCTGTCCTTCTAGATGGATGTGCTTATGGGTTTGGAGTTGCTGTCTTATGAGCCTTGGTGAATTTCTGCAGTGCATGTTGTAAATGATGGTGATGGAGTGCCTGTTTGTAGATGTGATGCCAATCAAGCATGCTGCTTTGGCCTGGATGGTGTTGGGATTTTTGTGGTGGTGAAACTGCACTTATCCAGGCAAGTGGGGAGTATTCCATCACCATTCCTGACTTTTGTCTTTTAGATAATTTTTAGGGAGTCAGGTTATGTTTAACATGTGGCTCATACATTAGAGTTAAGTCATACAGCATGAAAAGAAGCCTTTTGGTCCAACAATTCCATGCCAACCATGTTCCCAAACTAAACTAGCGCCACCTGCCTAGGTTTGGCCCATATCCCTCCAACTCTCTCCTATTCATGTACTTATCAAAATGTCTTTTAAATGTAACTGTACCTGCATCCAGCCTCCTGTTATAAAGGTACAGTACACACCTACAATCCCAAGTGAGAGATGAAGCTAGCAAGGACTGATCGAAAGCCAAGTGTGCTGAAGAAGATAATATTGTAACACTTGGTTGGAACAAATAGCTGGAGTTGCGTTGCCATGGAACAAAAACAAATGCAAATTTGGCCAATCAGTTTAAATTATGCCTCAGGTCCAAAACTCCAATTGAATTTAGTGTTTTGATGACTTCAAACCTTTTTATACTCCCTAAACATCAAATGATTCGATGTTTTGGGGTATAAAACTGGACATTTTGAACAGTTGAGGGGAGAACTGCCAAATGCTAACAAGTGCAGACTGCTAGCTAAATAGCTCTCCGAAAGGTACCTGTCCATAAGAAAAACTGTGAAGCAGAAGACCGAAAAGATGACCAAGAAAAATCTAGAGGAAAATTGACAAAGCTGGTAGATTTTTGAAACGTGACTCTTTGTTTTTGTAAATCTTATTCAGAGTTTTTTATTCGACCAGTATTGTAGAGTGGGAAGTAAAAGATAGGTTTAGGAGAAAGGAGTTGTAAATAGTGGTTTTAATGTTCTCTGTTGGACTTAAAAATTAACAATTTTATTTTTTAAATAGTGAAATCTGGGAAAGTTTGCCTCTCGAAATTTAAGATTATGGCACGAGGTGAGCTTCGGTGTCTGGTTTAAATTTAGCAGAGAGGCTTACCCCATGTTGTAACAAGCTTGGGGTCTTTTGTCCATGATCTGAACAGGTTTAGGCAGATCCAGTCTGCGATCTGGACAAGTTTGAATAGATTGGGAGTACGAAAATAAGCCCAGTAGATTGAAGAACTTGCTGGTTAGTGTCCTAGACCTTTAAATACGACGTAGGTGAAACAGTTTGTTTAATTTTGGTTACTTGTGTTGGTTAAATTTGAAAAGTGAGAAATGGCTACAGAGGTTCTAGAGTTTGAAGATGATTCCCAAATTTGCTGAGAAAGGTTTTAGACAGACAAGACCGTACTCTTAGAATTAACGAAGAGGTTAGATTTGGGTTTCACTAAGGACAAAAGTTAAACTGAAATTGTAAGGGAAGTATTCAACATATAGAAACAGACAAGTGAAGTAGAGTTAGAAAAAAATCCATGACAATTGAGGAAAGTGGCATGAGAAGATAAAGGAAGAGAGAAAGGAAAAAGAGAGAGAGAAGGTTCTCAGCTGAGCTAAAAGAGAATTTCAACTTGCGAAGTTGTGACTTCATTAGCAAAGTTTACAGGATGGTGATTAAAAGCAAAGATAATGTTACATACACATATGTCAAAAACCCTGCAACATTTTGATGAGAAAGACATCAAAGCCTTCCTTATTTCATTTGAAAAATTGGTTAGGCAGATGAAGTGGTCCGAGGATTTATGGGTAATGCTAATTCAGATTAAACTGGTAGGCAGAGCTAGTGAGGTATTTGTAGCATTGTCAGATGAGGTGTTAAAAGGATATGAAGAGGTCAAACAGGCTATTTTTAGTGAATTGGTACCAGAAGCGTATGGACAAGTAGGAACCAAGTCAGACTTCTGTTGAGTTAGAAAGAATTAAAGTGTTTTTGATAGATGGGTGTGGGCCTTAAAGAGAAAAAAGACCTATGAGGCTCTAAGAAAGATTATTCTATTGGAGGTGTTTAAAAACTCACTTCAAGATGATAAGAATTAACGTGGAGAAACAACGTTCAGGAAGTGAGAAGGGCAACTGAATTAGCACATGTTGGTGCATAAGACAAGCTTCCTGCCAGAATCTTATCCTGTGAGGGATAGAAGTTGGGATTCCGGGAGATCCCTACCCTACAAAAGTAAGAGTAGAGAACACTGATATGTTTTACCATAGGTTAAAGAAACCCAAGAGAATGGAAAGGAGATGAAAGGCCTCAGGTGTTTTTATTGTAATGGAGTGAGACACAGAAAATTACAGTGCTGGTGGTTTCAGTAGGCACTGAGAAAAGGTGTTTTCACTGCCAGATGGGGAAAACATTAAAATCACAGTAGTGGCCATTAAAGAAAGGCACTGTGGGAAAAGATGTGGTAGAAGAAGCTAAGTCAGTGGCATTAAAGTTTTAAAGGAAACCCCAAGGAGAAGTAGACTGCACAGCCAAGGTAGGGGCTGGGAATGGAGTTAGTGCCTAATCTTGATAAAGAATTCGCCTCCGTGGCCAAAGTTTACTCTGAACAGGGGGAGAAGGGCAAGAAGTTAGAATTTTGAGAGATGCAGGATCTAACCAGTCACTGATAGTAAGAGATGAGTGAACTTGCAGACTTTCTGATCTGTTACCAGAGTGTGGTAATTTGTGGGATAGATGGACAGAAATTTAGTGTTCCCTTATATAAGAGCAGGTTGGAGTGCCAGCTCAGGACTGGGGAAGTAATAATGGGAGTGATTGACAGAGTGTCAGTTCCAGGAATCCAATTTGTTCATGGGAATGATTTAGCTCGGTCCAAGGTGGGAGTAACACCAATTGCTGTGGAGAAGCCTAAAGAAGACCAAGAAACTGAGGAGTTAAAAAAAATATCCTGGTATTTTCCCACACTCTGTAGTAAGAAGGTCCCACGATCAACAGTCACAGGTTGAAGCAAAAACTAATGAGAAAGATGAAGTTGATGTTCAGTTAGCAGAACCGTGTTTGACGTAATGATGCAGGAAAAACCTGAACAGGCAGAGGGTCAGATAGAAGTATTTAGTCCTGAAAGGCTAAGAGACTTGCAACAGCAAGCCAGGACGACAAGAGATGTGTGGATGCATGTACCGAAAAGGAGGCAGAGAATATTCCTGAGGGTTATTATCTAAAAGATAGAATCCTAAGATGGAAATGGAGACCATGGCAGGTTAGTGCAGAGGAGAAAAGGGTCGAAGTACACCAGATTGTGTTGTCAGTAGCATGCAGACAGGAGGTGTTACGGGTAGCACATGAACTACCTGTAGGAGGTCACCGAGGGGTATGAAAGACTCTGGCTAAGGTACAAAAATTTTTTACTGGCCTGGAACACACAAATGTGTGGTTAACTTTTGCCGTATGTGTCTCACACTCCAAATGGTAGGTAAATTACAAACTGTCACAAAACCAGCACCCTTGTTGCCAATTCCTACATTCAAAGAACCTTTTCATGTGGGTTATGATTGATTGTGTAGGTCCCCTCCAAAGAACTAGATGTGAGAGAGAACTGGAGAAAGAGGTGTTAGTTACTGCCACACAGACTGAGGAATCAAATCCAGATGTTGTGGATTTTGACGTGCCTCAAAATATGTTAAAAAATGAAGATGTCCTTAAGAAGTGGGATCGATTTTAGTAAACTATCTGTCTCAGGTGCAAAGAATGAAGTGGAAAGATTTGTTACTGCAGTATGAGGACATATGTAGGAATCAGATGGGGAGCTATTGTACGTGAATTGATGTAGGGAATGCTGTTCCAATAAAACAACACTCCTATCGACTTAATCCTTTCACAGGCAGATAGGTCCAGAAGGAGGTGGAGGCCATGCCCAACGAGATAATATTGAACTGAGCCAGAGTGAGTGAAGTTTGCCGATTGCCTTAGCTATCAAACCTGATGGGACTCAGTGAATTTGTGTGGATTATCGGAAGGTCCATGCCGTTATGAAATCTGACTCCTATCCAGTACAGAGATTGGAAGACTCTATCCAAAGTTGGACAAGTCAGTTATATTACCAAGTTGAAGTTAATGTGTGGTTTCTGTCAGGCACCTTTATCAGAGACAGCAAAAGAATTTTCTGTGTTTGTAACCCCAAATGGGCGATATCAGTTTAAAGTGATGCCCTTTGGAATGAAGAACACACCCATCACATTCCAAAGACTCATGAGCAAACCTGTGGCTGGATTAACTAACTGTGAAGTCTATTTGGATGATGTAGTGATTTTTAAGTCCTGGAAAGATCATATGGTACAGTTGGCAGAGCTCTTTGAACGACTTATGAGAAGCAAAACTGGGAGTAAACTTAACAAACTGAATTTGCGAAAGCAAAGGTGACATTCTTGAAACAGAACATCAGGCATGGAAGGTTAACCCCATGGAATGCTAAGATGAAGGCCACCAAGGAATTTCCATGACCAAACTTGAAGGAAGAGGTGCTTCAATTTTTGGGACTAAGTGGATTCTGTCAGAAGTTTGTTGCAAACTTCAGCAGTGTATTGGCACCTTTAACTGATTTTGCTGAAGAAGAACACACCGTTTTGGTGGACAAAATAATGTCAGGCATTCAACCATCTCAAATCACTAATAACCACCACACCACATTTAGCTACACCAAACCTTTCAAAGATGCCATTGATGCTCATGTCATAGGAGGTGGAGCTGTACTGCTATAGGAAGATGATGGTTACTTTTTTGAAGAAACTCAACATCCACCAGAGGAAATACTCCACAATTGAAAAAGAACTGTTGAGTTTGGTACTGGCCTAACAACATTTTAATGTGTATGTTATGAACAATGTGGTGGAGACAGTTGTATACATGGATCACAGCCCTCTTACATTCTTGGAGTGCATTAAAATGAGACTATTTTGTTGGAATCTTATGTTAGATCATTACAAATCGTACCTGTTGTAGGTCGTAAGAATGTAATTGCAGATGCGTTATTGTGGATTTAACTGATCGTGTAGATGAGATTGGTATCTATTAAATTTTATATGTGGGAAGAAGTTACATATGACTTTAATCTAAGTTCATATTATGCCATAATGTGATTAAGGAATAGAAAAAAATGCCATCTTTTCATTATGATAGTTCACCTTTTCTTAAGGGGATAGATGTTATAAAGGTGGAGGTGTGTACTGTACCTATGAGAGGAAGCTACCAAGGACTGACTGAAAGCACAGAGTGCTGAACTAGGTGAAAATGTAACACTTGATTGAAACAAATAGCTGGAGTTGCATTGCCATGGAACAAAAACAAATGTAAATTTGGCCAATCAGTTTAAATTATGCCCCAGATCCAAAATTCCAATTGAATTTGAATTTAGTGTTTTAATGACATCACATCAATGAAATGATCCAATATTTTGGGGTATAAAACTGGACATTTTGAACAGTTAAGGGGAGAACTGCCAAACACCAATAAGTACAGACTGCTAGCCAAATAACGCTCTGAAAGGTACATTTCCATAAGAAAAGTTGTGCAGCAGAAGACCGAAGAGACGACAAAGGAAAATTGACTGAAGAAAATTGACAAAGCTGACTGGTTTTGAAACTTTTTTTGTGAATCTTGATCAGGTCTTTTTTTATCAGACCAGTGGAGATAAAAGGTAGATTTAAGAAAAAGGAGCTGTAAATAGTGGTTTTAATGTTCTCTGCTGCACTTAAAGAATAAAATTGTTAATTTTTACTTTAAATAGTGAAATATGGGATAGTTTTTTGCCTCTCTAAATTTAATGGATTATGGGGTGAGGTGGGCTTCTCTCTGTTGGGTTTAAATTAGCAGAGGCGTTTACCTCTTGTTGTAACACTTCCTCTGGCAGTATATTCCACAGACTAACCATTGTGTTTTTAAAAAAAAAGTTGCCCCTCTGCCCTTTTTGAATCTTTCTCCTCTCATCCCCTTATTTTAAACCTCCCCTCTCCCCACCTTAGGGAAAAGACTTCTTGTTTTTCACATTATCTGTGCCCTTCATGATTTTATAAACCGATGTAAGGTCATCCTTCAACCTGCTATGCTCCAATAAAAATCGTCCCAGCCCAAGTAACCTATCTTTATAACCCTCTGTTCATGATGACAACATTCTGGTGAATCTTTTCTGAACTCTCTCCAACTTAATAATATCCCTCCTATGACAGGGCGACCAAAACTGCAACAGTACTCCAGAAGGGGCCTCACCAATGCCCTGTACAACCTCCACATGATGTCCCAATTCCTGTACACACAAGTCTGAGCAACAACGGCAAATGTACTAAATGCTGCCTTGATCACCCTGTCCACCTATGGTGCAAATTTCACAGAATTATGTGCTTGAACCCTGAGGGATCTTCGTTCTTAGAATATGTCCCAGGGCTCCACCATTAACTGTATAAGTCCTGCCATAGTTTGTTTTGCCAAAATACAATACCTCTCATTTATCCATTATAAATTCTATCTGCTGCTCCTCAGTCCATTGACCAATTGATCAAGATCTCTTTGTAATATTTGATAACCTTCTGCGCTATCTACTGTACCACCAAATTTGGTCTTATCCACAAACTTACTAACCATGCTTTCTATGTTGTCATCCAAATCATTTATGTAAGTGAAAACCAAAAGTGGAATTAGTACTCTTTTGAGTCATGGAATATAATCAATACCCAAGTTCACTTGCTGGTGCGTTGAGTTCAATGCCCATGTCTTCCTGGTGTAAGATAGACATAGTATCTTGGTGTAATGTTTGACTTGCTTGGTCTTGAAAATGACTTGTCTTGCTAAACCATATTTTGCTCTAGATTGCCAAAAATGATCAAATTTTGTCAGGCACTGAGAGTCATAGAGATGTACAGCACAGAAACCAACTTGTCCATGCTGACCAGATATCCTAACCTAATGTAGTCCCATTTGTCAGCACTTGGCCCATATCCCTCTAAACCTTTCCTATTCATCTCCCCATTCAGATACTGTAATTGTACCAGTCTCCATCGTTTCTTCTGGTAACTCATTCCATACACTCATCACCCTCCTGTGAAAACGTTGCCCTTTAGGTCCCTTTTTAAATTTTTCTTTTCTCACCCTAAACCTATGCCCGCTAGTTCTGGGCTCCCCCACCCCAAGGAAAAGACCTTGTCTATTTACCCTATCAATGCCTGTCATGATTTTATAAACCTCTAGAAGGTCACTCCTCCGCTTCTGACGTTCCAGGGAAAACAGCCCCAGCCTATTCAGCCTCTCCCTGTCGGGTTCTTCCATGTCGGGTTATCCCGGGACTAGATCTTTTCTATCTTTTTTTTAAATATAATTGCTCATCTTTTGGCTCTTGCTGTTCACACTGGATCTGGCTGAAGTGTAACAGTTGAGCTTACAGAACATCTTCAGCTTTGTACTTTATAGGCTTTAACATTTAGAGGAATATCTTGGTCATTGTGTAGGTTAGCTAATTTGTTCAATGTTTCCGATGAGATCATCCAGGTATCTGGTTTATATTTCACTTGAAAATAGCATCCTTGCAGATTTATTGACAGCATCATGTCTAGTCTGTCCTAGCGCAATAGGTGAGTCGTTTGAATGTCAAAAACTGTAACAATACAGATGAACCTCGCACTGCTGCAGCATTGGTATTTATCAGGGAGATGATTTCAGGAAGATCAGATGAGCTGGTCTGTTGACACTGCTGTGATTCTGCCAGTGCACAAAACTGGAGACCTTGCTGTCCTTTTGCTGAAAGACAATCTCTTGTAGGCTGTTGTATGGCACACCACTTGCTGAAGTTTCTGATCACCTTGTACTGTTGACATGGTATATGAGGTTAACAGCATTGAAGGTGTAGTCATCTTGTGACCTTTTCTTTTTGCTTGGTTGACTCTGAACCTCAATGAGTTTGCATTTGTGCTCCTTCATGATTCTTTTGCTGCAAATGTTGTAATGTTGTCCCATCTTGTTGGACACCTGTGTTTTTTTCTGGGTACATGTACAAGAAATGTCGTTTGGGTGCTGCATGCCAAGAAAAGCTTGACAGCCTTAAGGTGAGTGTGACAAACCACATCTGTTAACACAGATTTGGTTAGTTTGGTGCACAGTGCTGACCATAACAATAGTATTGGGTTGACTTAAGGCATGTATTTATTGATCTCACACAATGACTTGTTATGGTGTCCATCCTCATTAATGGCCGAGCCCTTTTTCAAAAGCTCTTTCCTAAAGCCTTTAGTTGGTGTGAAATGGCCAAGTTGATGACTAACTGCCAGTTCCTGTTTGGAGAAGTCATACCTGGTGCCCTTTTGTAGAGTTCTCTGTCAAACTGGTCAATAACTGTTGGGATATGCATGATTTGATGTGATTTTGACTCTGGTGGAGTCTGTTAACCTTGAAGTTGATTCTTGGCTTCGGCTAGTCTTAGAACTTGCCAGATCTTTGATCTTCCTGAATGTCTCTAGACAGATGGAAAGTGTTAATTCAACAAAGCCCCTCCTTGCCAATGAAAAGATAATATTTTTAAAGCTCTTACCTTGGAATCATCTGTCATTTGATCTGTAAAACGGCATGTGTTGTTTGCACAGTTATACTTCACTAAGGGGATGACTGGTTGCCCAATCCAGACTGAAATGTTTATCTTCCATTTCTCTTCACAGGTCTTTGCTCATTTTTAGGAGTAGATTGCAGTATGTTGGTTTAATTTTTTTTGTGCTGCTGCTCCTTCAAGAAATGCTGGTTTGTAGTAGTGGGTTTTCACCAATAGATGCCAATCATGTCAAAAACAGCATAATGATGTCATGTGGGTCTTTATGTTCATGTTGATTTGGACAAACTAATGAGTAGGACTGACCTAAATATGGACAAGCTGCCTTGATGTTGAAAACTGTGTTTTTCTTACTGTTTTAAATATATAATTTCTTTATGGATAGTTTTTGGAGCTGTTCTTTCAGGAATTTTTAACTACCTTGACTTTGATCAGATCAGTAGCCTCTGGTGTCTCATTTTTAAAGAGAGAAGCAGAACATTTGCTGTGCTTCTGTATAGATCTGTAACCTTCAAGTATCATTACGTTTGTAAGTTCAGTTTTTTTTATATTAAGTAAAAATTCAACATTTCTTTGATTTAATCTGTCAGCTGCTGGTCAAAACCATCTCTAAAGATGTGCGGCTTCTGTAGTCTCAGAAACTTGCTTGGTTGAAGGGTGAGAATCTGTCCCTTAGTGCAAACTCTCTGTTGTCCATAAATCTTGTCCAGTTGGCCTTCAATGTAGTTTTCCAAATACCAGCCACCAAAATGTAGCTATTTGCTAAGTAGCCATTGCTTCTAACCGTGATGTAATTTTGTCTTCCAAATGAGTGTTTTCCATGATGTGACAATGCTTTTTATGACCTCCATTAACATGAACTGGACATTCATGTCACAGCATTGAAGAACCAAACAGACATTTATTTTTTGCTGACTATGGAGTACAAAAGTTTTACAGACGCCATAGTCTCTGGGCTGATATGAAGCATTTTAGTTCCAGCAGAAGATTGCACTTCAAGTACTGTGTTATATTCCAAACAATCTTGTGGCAAATGAGCGTATGAGACTGTTATGCCTTCAGGTTAGATTCTGTTATAGTGGTGATATTATCAGCATGTCTTTTAAAAGTAATGTCACCACAGATTCTCACCTCTAAACTTCAACTTTGTTTTGTCCAAGTTGTAGCAAAGCTGTAATGAAGTCAGGAAATGAGTGGCCATAACAGAATCTGAACTTTGTGTCAGTGCTTCTTGAGAGTATTCTTGACAACACCTTCAATTACTTCACTGATGATCAAGAGTAGACTGGGGCAGCATTTGGCGAGGCTAAGTGTGTCATGCTTTTTTTTTGTGAACAGCATGTACCCTGCCACTTTTTCCATGTGATGTTGGTCCCAGTGTTGTAGTTGCATGAGAACAGCTTGGCGGGATTGTTCGTTCTGGAACATCCGTCTCTTGCTGAAATGCTATTAGGGCCCACGGCCGTTGACATCCAGAGTCTTGAGGCATTTTTTAATGACATGTGGAATGCATCAGATTGGCAGAAGATTGGAATGCTGGGGATCATTAAAAGAGGCCTA
The DNA here is from genome assembly GCF_020745735.1 of Hemiscyllium ocellatum. Lineage (NCBI taxonomy): Eukaryota > Metazoa > Chordata > Chondrichthyes > Orectolobiformes > Hemiscylliidae > Hemiscyllium > Hemiscyllium ocellatum. The sequence goes on from NC_083419.1 coordinate 35,110,884, forward strand.
GATGGATCTGCTGATATATAAAACTTGTAAGTGTTAAAGCTGTATATTAGATTTCGTCATTGTTGGTGTTTTACATCAAACAAAGAGTTTTCTGCCTTTGTCTGCGTATTTCAGTGCAAATGCATTGACATTGGCTAGTGATAGTATTGGATTTCTGTCAAATACAGTTACAAGTATAGGTTCATTTCGAAATTCATTGCTGTATGTCTAATGTACCAATAATAGTTTGTTTCATTCATTTTTGTGAATCTTTAAGTTACCAGTGTTAATCATTCAGTGCACTCCTATAGCTCCCTTGACATTGGTCTTTGTGAGCCAGAAAATGTACTTATTCTGCAAGATGTATAAAATGCATCTATGTGATGTGATATAGTATGGGTCTCTCTCCGTCTTAGTCTTCTAAAATATCAACTGAGTGATCAACTTGTAGTTTTTTTTTTGTTTGTCCATTTTAAATCCACTTTAGGTAATATTTTTATGGAAATGGCTGGGAAGTAGTCATTTGAAATGGACTGTAGGGAGCTAGTTGAACATCAGAATTTTCAGTTTGTTGAAGCTTTTCACATTAATAATTTCTATTGTATATGTTAATGCTATTTATCACTGGGTTTAACTTTAGCTTTTTGCATCATTGGTAAATTGTTTTCATTGTTCATTTTGACCAAGTAAAGATAAAGTTGCCATAGTCCCAGAGGATCATAGGGCTCCTCCGTCATTTGAGGGAGAGAACTCATGGGTCACCAGATCTCTGGGAAAGGGAAGAGATTGAGGAAACAATTCTTACTGGTAACCTCAACTGGTGTTAGAATTGCAAACCAGCCTCAGCCATCTGAGCTAACATACTCCCTTTTATTTTAATTATGTTGCTCTTATTTTTGAAAGTATTGTTTCAATAGTAGTGGCCACTTCCCTTAGCAAACTTCTCGAGGAAATGACCTTGCTTCTTCTGTACACAGTTCTCTAGTCTAACCAAGGTCCTACATAATTGAAATATGAATTCACTGCTCCTGCATTTAAATCCACTTGTGATTAGATTAGATTACTTACAGTGTGGAAACAGGCCCTTCAGCCCAAACCGACCTGCCGAAGCGTATACCACCCAGACCCATACTCCTACATTTACCCCTTACCTAACACTACGGGCAATTTATCATGACCAATGAACATTTTTGGACTGTGGGAGGAAACCCACGCAGACACTGGGAGAATGTGAAATTCCACACAGAGTTGCCTGAGGTGGGAATTGAACCCGAGTCACTGGCACTGTGAGGCAGACAGTGCTAACCACTGTGCCACCGTGCCGCCCACCAAGACTAACATTTCAAGTAGCCTCCCTAACAGCTTGCTGCACCTGCATGTTAGCCCTCGTTGACTTTTCGACCACACCTAGGTCCCTTTGTACATCTACACTTTGCTGTCTCTTGCCAAGTTGCATTTGAAATGGTGTATTTGTCCTTCAGGGTATCCAAACAACACACAAACACGATACATAAAGGCAAACTACCTTGTTTTTTTCTGAAATGAGAAACAGATAAATTCAAATTAATTGAAAGGATTTGAATTGCCAGACTGGCTTTTAAGTCAGCTGTACATTCCACAGTGCCATTATCTTGTGAAAGCTGAGTTATTATATTGAATTGTTAGTTCATTAGGAAGGATCAACAGGGTTTTTTTTGTAACATGAAAGACAAATCCTTAATAAATCATTTGAAGTATCACTGAAAAGGGAGACATGCTGTCAAAGGTTTTGTCTTGCAGTCATTAGGACAGATGATAAAAGTATGTCAGATTTTTGAAGGGAACTAGCATTTGTACTGCATGAGAAACAAGACGCTGATTGAATATCAGGTGGGCTTTGGTTGAGGCATTCCACTTGAGGATGCACCATGGAGCAGTTACTAAAAGCTTTGTTTAAATGCAGAAAAAGGTGAATCAACAATTAAAAACTTTTTGAAGCTTAGACACCAACAATGAGGAAAGTTTGGAATGTTGGACAGTATTGCAAATTTGTTAGAAAATTGTTGAATTTAAGTGAACTTTTCCATTTGAAATGCAAGTCAATTAAAATATGAACAATTTAGGTATGAAAGTTTTGAGTATGGCATTATTTATATTGCACCATGCTTCTTGAGTTAATTTTTGTCATGGAGGACATGTGAAGCTGGAACTGAGACTCTGTAGATCACAGAGCTGCCTGCATGCATAAAATACATTTTTTCTTTACTCCTATTCAAACAGTTAATTTCATTCATAAAATAGCTAAATAAAATAAAGACTATATCAAATGTAGATGTAGAAATCATAATCCTGAGTAATTTTAACTTGAAGTATTAACAACATTCTAGCAATAATGCTGAAGACGTGTGCTCCCCAAGGCACCATGCCCAAAGCCAAGCTATTCTAGTATGGCTAAAGCATTGGCATCTACTGACAAGATGGAACATTGCCTAAGCAAAAGCAGGACAAATCCAACCTAACCAATTATTGCCTTGTCAGCAAAGTGATGGAAGGGATCATTGACAGTGCAATCGAGCAATGCCTGAAAGGAATAACTGCTTGCTAATGCCCAGTTTTGTTTGGTTCCATTGAAGTCCCTCAGCGTTTGGCCTCAATACAGCCTTGATCCAAACATAAAGAACTGAGCTCGAGTGAGTTGAGAGTTTCTGCCCTTTACATCACGTCACATTTGCCCAAGAATACCATGAAGGAGCCAGTTGAACAGTTACTACGTCAACTAAATTAAGGTGATAATCTCAGGATTACTACCTGAACCATGTGCAAATTGGCATAGGGTAAATCAAGTATAGGAGTTAAATGCATTGCTTAAAGACAGATGTGAGAGGATGGATTTCAGTTCATGGGGCACTTGCACCAAGACTGGGAGAGAAGGGAGCTGTTATGGTCAGCCAGTCTTCACTGAAGCATGATGGGAACAGTGTCCTGGTAAATCAAATAAGGAGGGTTGCATTAATTGTGGAGGAGTTTGGGGAGGCTTTGCCAGGAGGGAATTGTAGATTTGAAAATGAAAGGATCAGGCCGAATTAAAAGGCAAGGATTTTGACCGTACACAAGCTTTTTTTAAAAAAAGCAGCAAAAAGACACAAAAGTGAAATGAAAGATGATGAGGCAAAATTAGCAGTGCTTCACTTGAACGCATGTAGTATTTGGAATAAAATAAACTAAAGGCAAAAAAAGGGCATTTTTTTGCATTACGGAGACAAGGAGATCAAAGCTGGGAACTGAATGTTAAGGTGAGGGTGAGTATTCAAAAAGACAGGTAGGAGACAAAGGCTGGTGAGGTGGCTTTCTCATACAAGCTGGATTTTGGACGTTTGCAAGAAATGTTCTTGGATTGCATGATGTGGAATCCATACAAGTGAAGTAAGAAATAACGGGAAGAATACATTAGCGAGAGAAGTCTATACGTAGACGGTAAAGTTCCATAGCGATAAAGGATGACAGGGCTGCACTCACGTTAGAGAGCGTGAGAGAGATGGATGGCTGGTGGAGAGTTTAACGGGAGGGTCATCATGCCTCAGATGAGGGGGTGTGACATCAATGGGTATGGGAATCGAACCCATTTTGACGTTATAAACCAGCTGCTGAGCTAACTGATCTCGCTTTACCTTAACTTAAGGACCCTAACAGTAGTTGTCCTGCAGGACAGGAAATAAATCAGAAGATAATTAAGGCATTTTAAAAAAAAGTACATTCATCATGGATGACTCTAATGTTTTTTTCGGCAAATAAAATTATCAGATAGCTGCAAGGAAGAATTGTGTATCCTGGATAATTTTCTCGAACAAATATGCTATGGTTCCAACCACCACTCAGGCTATTTTGGGTCTTGTGATTTGTTTTGCAACAGGTTTAATACATGATCTGAGTAAAACATCTTATAGGAAACAGTGGTGATCATGTGGTAGAATTTAGCATTCAGCTTGAGTGAGAAACTTGAGTTGGAGACAACTTCGATAAGGGTAATTTCATGGTAATGAGGGTAGAGTGGGCTGGCGTGGTCAAGGAAAGGAGTTTCACAGCAAAGATGGTTGAGGAACAATGGCAGATTTTTAAGAAAATAGCTCATGGGTCAAAGTTGAAGTCCTATTTAGCACATTGGAAGATAGTTATCATTGTCAGAGGTCAATTACCTCCACTCTCTGACATCTCTATATAGGAATCCCTTGGGTTAGTGTCCTCGGTTCAACCACTTTCAATTGCTTCATCAATGATCTTTCCTTCATCGTAAGGTCTGAAGTAGGGATGTTCACTGGTACCATTCATGACTGCTCAGATACTGAAGCAATCCATGTCTAAATGCAGCTACACTTCAATAAAAAAATCTAGGTTTTCGGCTGTTACGTGGTAAGCAACATTCAGGTTATAGATATCAGGCTTTGACTATTTCGAATAAGAATCTGACCATTGTCCCTTGACATTCAATGGCAATGTCATCCCATTGAATCCTCCATGATCAATATCCTGGGCGTTACCATTGACTAGAAACTGAGCTGGAGTAGCCTTACAAATACAGTGGTTGCAAAAGCAGGTCAGAAACTGAAAATTTGCATCATGTAATCCACCATACTCCCCAGTGCCTGTTGACCTTCTACACTATCAGTCAGGAGTGTGATGGATTAGCTTGCACATGCCTAGATGAAAGCAATTCTGGGAATTGTCAAATTTGGCACCATCCAGGGTGCAGTGATCCTCATACAGTAGCAGCAATGTGCACTATCTCCAAGATACTCTTTAATAATTCACAAAAGTTTCTTTGACAGTATTTTATAAACCTATGACCTTGACTACCGAGAGTGATAGGGCAGCGAATAGAAGGAAATACCTTTACCTGCAATCATCTTGACTTGGAAGTTTTGCTATTCCGTCATGTTGCTGGGTTAAAATCCTGAAACTCCCGAACAGCACTGTGGGAGTTAGTGCAGCTCAAGGTCTTGACCTGCAGGTCAAGAAGATAGCTCACTTACTCTTTTTCAGCAACAATTTATGGATGGGCGAAAAATCCTGGCCTGGATAGTGATGCTCACATCCTAGAAGTAATAGTTGGAAAAAACAATTAGATAGGGTTGATATTTTGTGGAAACTCTGCAGATAATTATACAGGACAAAGTCTATTTTGAAACTAGTGTAAGCTATTGTTATCTTGTGAGGAGAATATCATCAAATACAGTTTGTAACAGTTTAAAGTGATACTGTAGTTGAGAAAGTAATTGTAAGCTTTCATATTTGCATTTGTTGAATTCCTGGCATAAACAAAATGGTTATGATAGTGAAAGGTAGCCATGTGAATTCTGCTTCACCTACATTGTATCTTGATTTACTCTTGAGCTACATTTAACTTCCTATGGGAAATCTAGTCTTTTGAAGTGATTTCTAAACTTTCATGGACCTGCATGGTTCTTTTCCCAGATTATAGTCTATTTCATTGAGTATAAAGCAAATTAGAGAATATTACAAGGATTCTCAGTCCTTTGGCAACATTAATTTACAGATTCTTCAATGTAAAGGAAATAACATTTTAATGCTTACATTTATGTGGATGGTATACTTAAACATTAAAATAATACTTGGAGTAATTTAAAAAGCATGATAAGTCTAAAATAGTATCACTGATAGTATGCCTTCAACATAGGAAATACAAGTAATGGCAAAAATAGTAAAGCAACAGCTGCAGCAGTCCGTTTATGCAGCATTTAGCTTGCATAAAATTTCAATTTGATTTTTACATGATTAAGAGGGATGAAATAAGCACCTACTCTTAAAATAAAAACTTGCACGTCGAGAAGTGGATTTGTTATGAAGAGATTCGATAGACTAGACGGGTTGCTTTCCTTAAAGAAGAGAGTGAAAGGGGTCATGATTGAGATCCCTCAAATTGAGAGACTTGGACAGTGTAAATGGGAAGAAACCTTTTCTCGGGCGGAGGGAGCAATAACTCTGATGCATTGATATTAAAGTAAGTGGAAGAAGTTTCAGAAAAGATGTGAGGAAAATTGTTTTTCACCTAGAGGGTGTTAGGAATCTGAAACTCACTGCCTGTAAGGATGCTGTAGGCGGAAACCTTCGTAACATTTTGGTAATACTTAGATGAATGCTTGCGATGCCAAGGTGCATCAGGCTATTGGCCAAATACTGGGAAATGGGAAAAGAATGCTGGTTGCTTTTGATCAGCTTTACCATCTCGTTCAATGAGCCAAAGGACCATTTTCTGTGACTCTGATGAAAAAATAGTCCTTTGTCACATTCAATGTATGAGGCCTGCCATTTGCATGCTCATTGGTATTTCAAACCACATGCTAGCCAGTCACAATGGAAACTGGATTTTAGTTCTGGCTGAGGTGGACTTAGAATTTGCCTCAGTGCCCTGCCCCTGAGAGTGGAAGGCAATGACAAACCACTGCGGGTATAATAGTACCAAGGAAACAAGTTTGGATGAAGTAGCAGTTGACAATGAGCCAAGGGCTTACTGTTGGGTGGGGCCTTACCATTTCACAATATTCTCAAAAGAAAGACAATTTTCTTTCACTATGTAGCAAATCTAAACTGGGAGTGCATATCACGAAGAATTAAGTAGTAACACTATCTTCCATTTATATGGGCAGTATGAAGTAACTTAAAATTGTATGTAAAATTTGGAATCAGCTGTCTGTGTTTTTACAGCTTTTTCAATGTCAAGGAATGGAAGTAAAAATTGCGAGAGTAAAATGGGCTGCTGAATCCTGTTGCCGATGATGCATCATTGCACAAAGTCATAATCTCTTTACCTCGAATTCATTTACTTTGTCCATTTTTTAATCTGAACAACAGGATTGCCCTTCATGGAGGTAAAACTGGCAGCTGCATACTACATGTTGAATTACATATGTTGTGTGATTTGGTGCCAACATTTAAATGAAATTGGTTGGCTGAGGTTGTAAATCTCTCCAGTATGCTCAAGAATTGTAAAAAAAATTGTTGAGCGGTCAACTGAGGAGCAAATCCCACCTCGGAATTTTTCAAAATCTCCAAAATCATGATGCTATAATACCAAAAAAGTTTGCTGTGTAATTATTTGTCTGTTGAACGGAAGTTCATAACACTGGACTGAAACAGCTGCTTCGATAAGTAGTTTTAATTTCATGAGTATGCCATCATCATTTGTGTGCACTTGTGGTATTCAGAACATTACGGTATGCATTGTAGACTCATTCCTATCCTGACCAAACTCTTTCTCATTCTTGTATACAAGCATATTGAAGCAAGATCCCAAACCTTTTCAGATTCCTTTTTGTTTGGTGGTGAGAGCGTTGTTTCAATGGTAACATTCTTGCTTTGGTTTATCTGTATTCTAGAGATTCTCAGGTTGACATTTGAATGCAGCATTGCCAGATGTGTTAAATTTTAGATGAGATGTTAAATGGAAGTCCCTTTTGCTCATGGATAAATGTAAAGCACAATGGTCCCTTCTCAAGAAGAGGAGTTCTCCCACTGTTCGGTTGAATCAAAACTAGAAGGGATATAGGGGTAGCAGGAGGCTATTCAGCAAGGCCTGTTCCATCATTCAACACAAACATTGCTTATCATTCAATGCTTTTTTTCCCCCTCTCAATATCCACTTTATCCTTCACTTCAAATCTCTATTTTAAATATACTTAAAGACTGATTTTCCACAGTCTTCTGGGATGGAAGATTCCCAAGATTCACAACTCTTTGAGTAAGACCTTACTTGGATTATTATATCCCCTGGATTCTGGAATCCCCAACCAAGGGAAGCCTCTTACTTGCATCTACCCTATCTATCTCATCTAGTATTTAGATCTCAATGAGTTCACCTCTCATTCTTTGAAATTCTCGTGAATACAAGCTCAGATTTGTCAGGCCCTGTCTTCACAGGGTGGTCCCACCATCTTGGGAACAAATCTGCTGAACCTTGCCTGCAGTCTGCTTGTGGCATTAATATCCGTCCTAAGGCAAAAGACCAAAACTGCTGACAGTACTCGTGTTTTTTTTAAACTGCTGTTCTACACAATTTGGAACAAAACTTGACTAACCTTGTGTTCAAATCCTCTTTGAAAAATGTTAACATACCATGAGCCAACCTAATTGCTTGCTGAACCTGCATGTTAGCCTTCAGTGACTGAGTGAATATCTGGCCCTTAATATTTACTAATCTCTTACCATTTAAGAAATGCTGTGCACAACTATTCATCTTGCCAAAGGCACTACTATACATTTTTCTGTATTGTATTCCATCTGCCAGGTTCTTGCCCACTGAGACTGTCCGAATCCTCTTGAGACCACTCTGCACCTTCCTCACTGCCAGGAATGTGCTGCCAGCGGAAGTGATGGCAGCCGATACATTAATGACATTAAAGAGACCACTTGACAGATATGAATAGGCAGGTAATAGATATGGACTGCAAAGAGGCAAAAGGATTTTTAGTTCAGAAAGACATGTCGACGGAGACTTGGTGGGCTGAAGGGCCTGTTCCAATGCTGTGCTGTTCATTGTTCTTTGTTCTTCAGTTATTATCCTTCAGTTCCAGAAATGTCCCTAACCCAACCTTCTTGCGAATGTTAATTTCCTTCACTTGTTAATTTTTCCTGACCCTTTGGATCACTAATTCTGGGAGGTTTCTTGTATCTCTGTCAGTGAAGGCAGACGTAGAAGAATAATTTCCCTTTTCACTTATTTCTCCCTTCCCCAATATGAACTCTCCTGACTGCCTATCAGAGACTGATTTGTCTTCGTCAAATGGTTCCTTTTTACATATTTGAAGGACTCTTTACAGTCCATTTTTGTTTCTTGCCATTTTATATTCATATTCTGTTCTGTTTCAGTTTCTGGGTCCACCTTTGCTGTCTTCTAAAATACTGTGGATAAAAAGTGGAGTTGAAAAAGCACAGCAGGTTACCCAGCATCAGAAGAGGGGAGTCAACATTTCAAGTTCCGACCTGAAACTTGACTCCCTACACCCCTCATCCTATGCTGCTTGACCTGCTGTGCATTTTCCAGCCCCACTCTTATCCACTCTGATCTCCAGCATCTGCAGTCCTCACTATCTCCCAGTATTCTAAAACATTACTTGGCAATGTACTTTATTCCATTTGGATGGTTATACATTACTGTATTTCCAAACATCAGTGACAAATTGCGTTAGTATTAAATCGATTGAAATACTTGAGGATATGCTGTAATTGTGAAAGATGCCATATAAATGCAAATTCTTTATTGTGTTTGTGTCATTTTCTCCATTTGTGCATCTCTCATCCTATTTCTTTTTCTGTAAACAAATCCCGGTTCTTTTGTTTCATCAGTTGCTTTATCCCTCCTTAAGCAATAGTCTTTCAAAAGTTATTTCTCTTGCCACTTACTTCTTTACATTCAAAAAGTTACTTTAAAAACTGTGTGGCTTTCAACTGTCCTATGGCACAGTTCATTACCCTCTGTTCTCCTACTCAAATCTTAGAACCGTAGAAAGAAGCATATTTTTTTCATCTTGGCTATCTCTGTGGAAGTTAGTGAAATATTAATTGTTATCCATGCAAATACCTTGTGTGAAAGTTTAAATATAAATCATGAAATTCAAACTATTGCAGAAAAGCAACCTTTTGTTTATGTAAAGATATTTGTAAATCCAGCTGTTTCAAAAAGGCTTCACAGCCAGTTAAATACTTTCTGAAGCACCAGTCATATTTTATAAGAAATTGAACACAATTTGTGCAAAGTCCCAGGAATACCCATGCTGGTTTTCATATTTTAGTCAGCATATTTCAGCATCCTGGTTGAGGGAATCAAGATCTTTTCTGTCCACCTGAAGAACCTTAGTTTAATGTCATTACCTGAAAGATGTCAACAGCACTCTCCACTGTTTCAGTGTAGGGTCAGACTTCTTACTCTCTCATTTTCTGTGTGACTTGGAAGTGAATGTACCAACTGCTTCATGACTGGCCTCTTTGCTGCAAGAATGCCAATTTCTATGTTGCAATTTATGTATTAGTGTGAGCTTTCAGAGAAGTTTACAGGGAAGGTATCTGCTGCTTGGATCCCCATTAAGCTATAAACACACCACAGTACAGCCATTTCTAACAACCTGAACATAAAACCACCTTTCAGTTTACTCCATGGGATAATGGAATTCATTCAAATGTCTCCTCCGTTTGGTTCTCAATCTTTAGTTCTTTTCATCTTTACAAATTTCTGCATGTCGCAATTGCCTTTTTGCTATTCGAGGCTGCTTCGAATTTGGTTTTGCAAAATTGAGAAGATAGATTAGGTGAAAATCCTCAAAATGACATACTTAACATGCTATATAAAAGCTTTGCTAAACCCTTGATCTTTAAATGGTTTTGAATACAATGCACTGTTTTTGGCATTCATCTGAATTCCACTATTCACAATAACTGTCACCTTGGTTAATTTTACAAATAAGATTCCTGAATGTTAGAGGAAATGAGGACTTGAGATTTGAATTAATTTACTGCTATTTAACACAGGTTTTTTGAAGTATATTAATATGTAGGTTTTTAACTTTGCATGTTTTAAACCAAACAAATTTCTACCAAATTATTTCAGAAACTCTGGTCAATAGATTATATTATCCAGATGCATTTCACATGTAGTTCAACGTATGAGAACTCAGGAGCTGCCTATTAATGTCATTTGGAAGATTGGCATCACTTGACTGTATTTGCAATTCACATTGGTTCCAATGTTGTTACCTTCAGGAAAGTTGGAAGACAAATATGAAGGGATAATAGTAGATCAGATATTCTGCAGCAAACACTGAATTCCAAGGCCACAGAAACACAGAACAATAAGTATCTAACTAAACCCAATGAAATAAAATGAGCTTGCTAGCTCCAATAAAGAGACTCCCTTCTACTGTACCAACAAGTTTCTCCAAATGTCCAGTGATCAGCCATTTACACTGAATCTCAATTGAAGAATTATTTTGTTTAAATTGAATCACAATAGTTATCAGATTTCTGTCTTTTGCTTTAGCAATTATAGTTAAGTCTTTTAGTTATACAAGGTCTTGGTACAACCATGTCTAGAGTTTTGCATGCAATTTTGTTCTTCCTACATAAAAGAGGATATATTTGCCATAGAGTGGGGTTTGACTAGGCTAATCCCTGGAATGGACTGCCCTGTGAAATGAGAGAGATTCAACTGAGCCTGTATTCACTGAAGTGTAGAAGGATAAGGGGTCTGAATGAAACACAAAATTATGACAGGGCTGGGCAGACTAGGTGCAAAGAAGCAGGGCAGCACAGTGGTTAGCACTGCTGCCTTACAGCGCCAGAGACCCAGGTTCAATTCCCGCCTCAGTCGACTGTGTGGAGTTTGCACATTCTCCCCGTGTCTGCATGGGTTTCCTCCGGGTGTTCCAGTTTCCTCCCACAGTCCAAAAACGTACAGGTTAGATGAATTGGCCGTGCTAAATTGCCTGTAGTGTTAGGTGAAGGGGAAAATGTAGGGGAATGGGTCTGGGTGGGATGCGCTTCAGAGGGTCAGTGTGGATTTGTTGGGCCGAAGGGCCTGTTTCCACACTAAGTAATCTAATCTAAAGATGTTGTTACTGGCTGGTGAGTCTGGAACCAGCGGTCTCAGTCTCAGGATATAGGGTAAGCTATTTAGGACTGAGGTGGAGAAACATTACTTCACTATAATGTTCGTGAACCTATGCTTATAAGGATTATGGGGATAGACTGAGAAGACAATTGAGGTGGAAGATAAGCAAGGATCATCTTGAATAACCGAGCAGGCTCAAAGGACCAAATAGCTGACTGCTGTCTTCTAGTTTCTCTGTTTCTAATTCTTCCTTCTGCCATTTGAGCTATTTCTCAGTTATTATTCTGAGGTTATGAAAATTAAGGTGAGGCCTTAACCAGATTTCTGAAAGTAGCACATCTGCAACATAGACATTCCGCTGTTTGTATGTTGCAGTGTTGGAACTCTCTGACAACAGTCCCAATATGACACCATAATTAGACGTTGTTGGATACTACCCTATCATCCAAAATAGTATGCTAACTAAAACAATTTTGAAAAACTCAGATGAATAGCTTAAAAGGCTATGTACATAAATATAGCTGGAAAACATGGAATTTTATATCATGGTGAATCTGATAATACTAATTATTTTTCTCTGTAGCAGTCTTAAACTGGCATGTTTCAAATCCTTTTAGTCATATTGGCACCTGCCTCATATCCATTCTGTAGCATTCCAATTACTACTATTCTATTGGTTACAGCTGCACAAATATAACCTACTTGCCAAGTTTGCAAGTTTTCAGCCTCAGAATTGCATTATCAATGATCAGCATTTCTTTCAGAGTGTCTCTTGCTGTAGTGAGAGAAAACGAATATTTAGATGCTGAAGTTGCGTTCCCAGCCTGGATTAACGGAAAAGCTTGTGAAAAGTGCACATTCACACACTGGCAATGCTATGGCAGGGATTTTGCTTGAGGAAAGCTGCTGTTAGTAGTGGTCTAATGTGAATTATTATAGTAGCATGCATGTTAATAATACTAATGTCATACTCTGATATGCACAATTTAACTTTATTCAAACTAACCTAGTTTTTGTAAAATGGTATTGCTAGTTAGATGCTTTGTCATTTTTAATGTGATACTCAGTCTTCAATTTCCTTAAACCTTTGAATAGTTTTGAAAATACTTGAAATTGTAGTGCTGTATTCGTTCTCAAAGAAACCTAGTAAATGCATGCATTTATGTTCAATAATGTGGTATTCTGATTCCTCAGTATAAATATAGTATTTTACTGAACATTCTTCCTCTGTGACTAAGCTTCATATTATTTTACTCATGCATCTGAAGATCTATGCTTCCTGGACATTGGAATTTTATGTTGGCTGGTCAGACAATCCTAGACTTCAACCATAGTGAGCTGTCAACCAGCATTGAAATGGCTGGTTCTGTGTTACATTAAAATTGTGCTTCTGCCTACTTTTGAAGTTGATCCAGAATCTGTGTCAACTCTCTGACCTCACCTGTGAATGTTGGAGGAACAGCCACTTCCTCCTCCACCGAGGTATTTTTGCAGCCCTGAGGATTCAACATTAAAGTTAACAGACTGAGTTTGATTTTTCTCCATGTTCATTACCCACCTGTGTGGGTTGCTGCCAGCACAGCCAACCCACCTACAACTACTCTCACTTGCTGTTTGCGCCCATTCATAATTTATATCTTTCCTGGTTTATCAGCAATCTTTGTCTGCTTTTTCCTCTTCTCCCCATCCCCCCCCCCCCTCCTTCCCCACCGTCTCTCCCTGATGTTTCCTTGTGGTCTCAGTGATATTGTGTCGTGAATTGTTCCATTGTTAAATCCTCCTAGCATTGACGAAAGTCTGATAACCCCTCATACCAACTGCTTTATGGTTTCTAAGTAATTTATCCTTCAAAGCTGCAGACCTGCAACATCCTGTTAGTCAATACTTATTGGACAAAAGGACTTGTGTCGATTATCCAGGTATGCTGACTTGTTGATTAAATCTGGCCTGTTCTGTGACCAAGTTTCTTTTGGGGCCAAAGTATGCATTGAATGCATTGATAAATGCATCATACTCCATAGTCCTTAGCAGAACATCATTTGTTATAATTATTGGACCTACAGCAATAAAATGTGCTGACTTGTTTACATTGCTCTTCCATGTGTCAACTGAAGCTGTTCTATGGTGCTGAAATCAGAGCAGCTTCCTCTTGTGGCCTCATTCTGTGCAGAGTTGTCATCCCTATAGACGATCGTGCCTGGATGAGTTTTTCGATTTTTCCTTCTCCTGATGAGGTGTTCCGAATCTGTGAATTTCTTTTTCAGATGTTGCCGGCTCATGGTTCAACTCCGAAATCTTTCAAGATTCTCACTCAGTGATCATTTCTGCTCTGTGGTCCTGTCTTTTCCCCTGCCTGAGTCTTCCTCTTTTCCAGAATTTGATTGCCTTGAAGTCTCTTTTGTCTTGGTCTGCCATTGTTAGATGTGTCCCTCTGATTCTGTTTTAATTTCAATTTAATTCATGTTTCTGGAGTTTTTTTCCTTTGTCACAGTACTTTGTATTGTGCTTTACACAGTGCTGCTACCTGATTGGCATCATTCTGCATTGCAAGCCCAATGATGTGGGTTCAATTTCCGTACTGGCTGAAGTTACTGTGAAGGGTTTTCCTTCTTGTTCCTCCCCCCCCTCATCTGAGACATTGTGACCCTCTGGTCTCATACTGTGGTTTGGTAGGACTATGACAACTTTTATCTCCATGTGCAGTTAGCAGTGAAGTTACAGTCTGGAATGTCTCAAGCTGGGAGTGTCTGTGTATACTCTGTCCTGAAACCTCTGAGTAAGGATCTTCAACTCCCCCATATACCACAATATTTCTTTCTTTACATTTGTATATGGTAGGCTATTATAGTGCTGTAGTGTAGTGTATGAGATCTCTCTTGACAAGCTTCCTGCAGACTGGTGTCCCCTCTGTCACTAGTGTCAGTCATATGATTAATGACATTATGATTTAAACGAATCTCAATGCACCATAATGCTCATTTGTTCCTAGTTGTAAACTGTAAACATAAGAGTTTAAACCATTTCCACTTTTAATGGGTGATAAAGCATTCCCATCAGTCTTTCTATTTGAAAATAAATTAGTCAATTCATGCCAGGTATTAGATGATGGAAAAGTGCCTTTTGTATTAAGCAGAAGCCAATCTAACTGAAAAGTTGTCTTTTACCTCTTCTTCTGCTCAAACACTTGCACCTCAGGGCCAGAGAAATCTCTGTGATCTGTGATGCTCTCTGCAGTTTTCTTGCACCAAGTCAGCAGCTTTCCATCTGCCATGATGCAGTCAACGGAGAGCACTTTGCATAAGAGTAAAAGGCTTACATGTGTCTCGTCTTTTTAGTTGCCAGATCCAGCACTTTACAGGCAATACGCTAGGTCTGAAGTATAGACACTATTCTAGTTTAGGATCTCAACAGGTACAAAGCAAACTCCTTACAAAATGCAATGGAATAACAACCAAATAACTTATGATGTTGACTTGAGAGATAACTATGAGTCAGGCCATGTAGGGTATTTCTCCAGCTCTTCCTTGAAATAGTATCATAACACTTTTTACATTCACCAGTACTGACAGACGGGGCATTGGTTTATTGCCTTTGTTGAAAAGACACCTCTGGCAGTGAAGAATTGTACTCGAGTGTCAGTCTTAATTTTTGTGCTCAATTCTATTTTGGGACTTGAACCCAATACCCTGTGGCTCGTGACTGTTTTCAACTGTGTCAGAGCCAGGATGTGCAAGATAAAACTATCCATCGTGTGTTAAGGAAGCACAGAAACATGATCAGTTGATTTTAGATTAAATTTGTTTCCTTACAGTGTGGAAACAGGCCCTTTGGCCCAACAAGTCCACACCGACCCTCAAAGAGTAGCCCGCCCAGACCCATTTCCCCGAGACTAATGCACCTCACAATATGGGCAATTTAGCATGGCTAGCTCACCTGACCTGCACATCTTTTGGAATGTCAGAGGAAACCACAGCACCTGGAGAAACCCATGCAGACACAGGAGGATGTGCAAACTCCACACAGACAGTCGGCCAAGGCTGGAATCTAAGTTGGGTCCCCGGCAATGAGAGACAGCAGTGCTAACCACTGAGCCACCATGCCGCCCCATCCATTTTATCCTTTCGATTGTACAAAGATGTTTGAATGTTTTTGTTGCCTTCCGTTGAACCTGAGGATGTACCTGCATCCAGCTCCTTCCTCCCAGAACAGTGTGCAAGAAATAACTGGGTCCTATCAACTTAAATTATGCCAAGAGCCCCAAATTGAGTAACACTGGCACCAAGTTTGTACATTGTTCACAAGTTCATACCAACCAGCTGCTAATTATCATGGCAGGCTATTTATGCCAACATTAGTCATCTTTGTGAATTGGACTGTAAAAAAACCATTCCTTTGAAACATTAGACTTAAAAGTTGCATGAATAATTATCAGTTTATTAATTGACCTGTTGAACAGCACCCATAATGCATGTTAAAGTCAACTATTACCGTAGTGTAGGTTTGTAATCCTTAATTATGATTCTTGGAGCTGGCGAGTATTTCTGATCATGCAGGTACATGAATTTGGAACAGAAGTCACCCATTCGCCCCCTCAAGCCTGCTTGACCATTTGCTGAGACCATGGTCGATCTGAATACTGGATTATTGTTGATCAAGGGCTCTGTTTCCACTGCCTTTTGTGGAAGAGAGTTCTACAGACTCGTGGGCTTCCGTGAGAAATAATTTCTCCTCATCTCCGTCTTACTTTGTAACAGTGACCCCTCATTCTAGATTTGTTCCTGGAAAGAAGGGCTTCTGCCCGAAACATCGATTCTCCTGCTCCTTGGATGCTGCCTGACTTGCTGAGCTTTTCCAGCAACACATTTTTCAGTTCTGATCTCCAGCATCTGCAGTCCTCATTTTCTCCCTCCTGGAAAGAAGCATCCTTGTTGCATGCACCCTACCTCGCTCCCTCGGTATCTTTTGGTTTCAATCAAATCACCTCTTATTATTTTTAATTCCGTCGGATACAAGCCTAGCCTATAGATATACCTTCGGTGTCATTTTCCATCATCATCATGGATTATAGTTTTTTTTAAAAAAACTTGAGTATAAACTGACAGACTAAAGAACGCTATTTTTAACCAAAACAAGTCTCTCAAATTTTCAGCCACCTTGGACAGATGTACCAAATGGGTGATCCATCTTGACCTGTTCAGTGTACCCACCAGTAAGGATGCTAAAATCCAACGAATTAAGTTCCCTCCATGTGACAGCAAGAATTGGCTAAAGGGACTGGATGCAACAAGGTTTCTGAACCCTGGCAATATCCAGCTGTAGTAATGGAGACTTGGGTTCCAGAACTAGTCATGCCCTTAAACAACCAGCTTCACTATAGCTACAACACCGGCATCTACCCAACAATACGAAAAATTGAACAGGTACACAATCTCCGTGAAAATCAGGAACAATCCAGTTCAGCCAATTAAGTCCTGTCAGACTGCTCTGAATCATCAATTAAGTGTTTGATAATGTCGTTGACAATGCTATTTAGTATCATGTATTGACAGGTTGTTATGCTAAGGTTCTGCCAGAGCCACTGTTTTGTCCATTTTGTTGACCATTGACAACTGAATTAGAGAGTTGAGTGACTGCCCTTAACATCTTGATAGATTTTCAACAACTATGGCATCAAGGAAGCTTAACAGGCCGAGCCAATGGGAATTGGGGGAAGCTGGTTGGACTCATTCCTAAGACTACAGACTCTGGTTGTGATTTTTGGAGGGCAATTAAGTACTTCAATGACTGTACTTCTCTCATCTGATCAGTAATGTTGATCATAATTCCTCAGATAATGCGCATGGACACAGGCAGCTTCATTAAAATCCAGGCAACATTCAGACTTTCATTAATAAGTGGCAAGTAACAATTGTGGCGCACAAGTCCAATGCAATGACCATTTCCAGTGAGAGATCAACCATCTCAAATGCCATTCTGCTTAATGGCATTACCATAACTGAAACCCCCAACATCAGTATCCTGAGGAATACCACTGACCACACATGAAACTGAAACAAAGATATTGCAAAATGTGATTATAAGAGCAGTTTTAAAAATTCATTCATCAAATGCGGGAGTTGCTAGCTAGGTTAGCATTTATTATCCATTTGTAATTGCCCAGAGGGTAGTTGAGAGTCAATTACATGGTTAACGATGGCAGTTTCCTTCTCTTAAGGGCATGAGTGAACCAGATGGGCTTTTCCCTGATCAACAATTGATTCATGGTTTTCGTTTTACTCCTAATTCCAGATTTTTTAAAATTGAATTGAAATTCCACTATCTGCCATGGTGTGATTCGAACCTCGGTTTGGACCCGGAACATTACCTGGGTCTCTTGATCAATTGCGCTGTGATAATACCATGAGGCCATGGCCTCTGGCTCAAAGGCTAAGAATTCTGTGGCAAATAACTGACCTCCTCACACTTCAGTGTCTGCTCACTACTAATAAGGCACAAGTCAGGAGTGTGATGGAATACTTTCCATTTGACTGGATGAGTGTAACTCCAGCAACACTTTTTAAAAAAAAACTCAATACCACCCAGGACAAAGCAGCTCGATTTAGTGGCACCGTGTTCCCTACATCACGAGTACATAATAGTTGTAGTTTGCATCATCTAAAAGATGCACTGCAGTGACTAACCATGTTAGCTCAAAAGCACCTTCCAGACCTGTAACCTTGAGTACTTGGGAGAACAAGGACAGCAGATATATGGGAATACCACCATCTGCAAGTTCCCTTTTGAATTGATATGCCACCTTGGAATAATTTAGTAATAATTACAGTATTACAATTCTATCACTAGGTAGGAATCCTAGGACACCTCACTAATTGCACTGTTGGTGTGGCCATACCTCATGGATGGTAATGGTTCCAGCTGGTGGCTCCCCACCATGTGTTGAGGTGTAATTAGGGATAGACAATAAATGCTAGCCTTGATGTGTTCATCTTGAAAATTGAAGGAAAAAAGTGGCTTGTGTTATTGCCCACTTATTGTTAAACAGTCCTAATCATAGACTGATGCTCCTATTTTCTTAGGCCCATTGCTATTTAGTTGTTTTGTGATAATTTTCAACTGTACAGGATTGAACATGGCTGAAGTGTTTCAAGAATTGTTTTTTAAAAAAACTAAAAAATAACCAACACGAACAGCACCACTATGGAACACAAATGTTAGTTAAGAGTTTGGTAGCTAATGGGGGCTATTGGTGTATCTCATCTTATGTGTCTCCTAGTCCATCACATACCTTGTTCCTACTACATTTCTTCTAAGTGATGCTAACTTGTGTGTTGCTGAGTCAAGGCCAATCAATGATCAAATACCAGAAATCAACGAAGGATTCAGTGTCCAAGTAACAATAACTTAATACAATAAAGTTATTACATAAATGAGAAATGTCCCAAAGTGTTTCTATCCAAATGTGATCCCTAACCTCAAGCTGACGTTAGGGCCAAAGACTAACAGATGTATATTTTGAGAAGCAGCTTAAGCAATGAGAGATGTCGAGAGGTTTAATAAAAGATTTCTAGCCTGTGAAGACTAGAGGTATATGATTCTGAGGACCTGAAAGCATGCTGCCAATAACGAATTGATTTTTAATTTAAGAATACCTAAGAAGTCAGTTGGAGGAGCATGAATGGCTTGAGGGCCTCTAGAACTGGAGGAGATGAAAGATATGAGGGTGTAGAGGGTGTTGAAGATAAGGGTATGTATTATAAAACTGAGTTGTTGCTGGACAGTGACCCAATGTACATCAAGCTGCTGGGTGAACAGGACCTGGTATGATTGATGAAGTGTTTAGGAAAGTATTGGATGAGTACAGCTTTAAGTAGGACGTAAGATGGGAAGCTGATCAGAAGATCTTTGGAAACATCAAATCTCAAGATAATTGGTTTCAGAAGCAGATGAGCTGAAATAGAATCAGAGTTGAAAAGTTTAGAAGTGAAAGACCGTCTTCGTAATGGAGTTCATATGAGGACAAACACAGCGCCAAAATTGTGAATCATCTAACTCTGTGTTTCAGATGGTAGCCAGGGAGAGATTAAATTGATTGCTGGGGAAAAGAAATTGTCACAGGGAACAAAGAATGGCTTTAGCGTTCGCAAGTGTTAAATTGGAAGAAATATAAGAAATATTCATCAAAATATAAGTTGGACAAATAGTGTGGCAAGCAGAAATGTGAAGAGAGTGGTTGGTGCAGGAGAATGTTGTATGATCAATGTACACATGGAGCCAGACATTACATTTTTGGTTGCAGTTTGCAAGAGATATCTTGGAGGTGGGGAATACAGGGGAGTCAATGATTGACCCTTGAGGATTCCAGAAGTTTAAAAATAAAGGGGACATAGATTGCTTTGGCAAATAGGGTTAAGGAGAATCCAAAAACATTCTTTTAATACATTAAGGAGAAAGGGGTAACTAGGGAGAGAATAGTGCCTCTTCCCTGCCCCCCCCACCCCACCCCTACATCTGAAGATCAGCAAGGAGCTTGTGAATGGAACCACATGATATAGGGAAGATACTAAATGTGTATTTCTCTGTGGAGAGGAAATGAAAGATCTAGAATGTGGGGAAACAGATGGTGACATCTTGAAAAATCTCCATGTTATAGAGGAGGTGGTGCTGGATATCTTAACACAAAAGTGGATATATCACCAGCACCTGATCACGTGTACCCTAGACGTCTGTGGAAAGCTTGGGAAGTGATTGCTGGGTCCCTTGCTGAGATGTTTGTATAATCGATAGCCACAGGTGAGGTGCCAAAAGACTGGAGGTTGCCTCATATGGAGCCACTATTTAAGAAGGGTGGTAAGGAAAAGCCAGGGAACTATAGACCGGTGAGCCAGATGTCGGTGGTGGGCAAGTTGTTGGAGGGAATCCTAAGGGACAGGATGTACATTTATTTGGGAGGGCAAGGGCTGATTAGGGATAGTCAACATGGCTGTGTGTGTGAGAAATCATGTCTCACAAACTTGGAGTTTTTTGAAGAAGTAACAAAGAGGATTGATGAGGGCAGAGCAGTGGACATGATCCGTATGGACTTCAGTAAAATGGTCAACAAGGTTCATCATGGTAGTCTGCTTAGCAAGGTAGATCTCATGGAATACAGGGAGAACTTGCCATTTGGATACAGGCGTGAGGGTAGAGGACAGAGGAGGGTTGCCTTTCAGACTGGAAGCTTTTAACCAGTGATGTGCCGCAAGGATCGGTACTGGGTCCACTACTTTTTGTTAGTTATATAAATGATTTGGATATGAACACAGGAGGTATAGCTAGTAAGCTTGCAGCTGACACAAAAATTGGAGGTGTGGTGGACAGTGAAGACGGTGACCTCTGAGTACAACAAAATCTTAATCAGATGGGCCAATGGGCTGAGGAGTGGCTGATGGAGTTTAATTTAGATAAATGTGAGATGCTGCATTTTAGAAAGGCAAATAAGAACAGGACTTATACACTGACTGGCAAGGTCCTGAGGAGTGCTGCTGAACAGAGAAACCTTGGAGTGCAGGTTCATAGCTCCTTGAAAGTGGAATTGCAGGTAGATAGAATAGCAAAGAAGGCGTTTGGTACGCTTGTTTGGCCAGAGTATTGAGTGTAGAAGTTGGGAGGTCATGTTGCAGGACATTGGTTAGGCTGCGTTTGGAATACTGCTTGCAATTCTGGCCTCTTTCCTATCAGAAGGATGTTGTGAAACTTGAAAGAGTTCAGAAAAGATTTACAAGGATGTTACTACGACTGGAGGATTTAAGCTATAGGGAGAGGCTGAATAGGCTGGGGTTGTTTTCCCTGGAGTGTCAGAGACTGAAGGGTGACCTTTATAGAGGTTTATAAAACCATGAGGGGCATGGATAGGCAAAGTGTTCTCCCTGGGGTGGGGGAGTCCAGAACTAGAGGGCAAGGGCTCAGGGTGGAAGGGGAAAACTGAGACACCGAAGGGGCAACTTTATCATGCATTGTGTATGGAATGATCTGCTAGAGAAAGTGGTGGGGCCTGGTACAGTTACAACATTTAAAAGGCATTTGGATTGGTATATGAATTGGAAGGGCTTAGAGGGACATGGGCCAAGTACTGGCAAATGGGACTAGATTAGATTAGGATATCTGGTTGCCATGGATGAATTGGACTGAAAGGTCTGTTTCTCTACACATCTGATTTCAAAATCTATGATTTCAAAATCTGCTCTAAAATGCCCTGTGCAGCGTATTTTCTTTTCCATGCACACTGAACAGTTTAAAAATGAACAAATTAACTGCAAGTATAACACTATCAGTAGAACTCAGTAAGTGGACTTCTGTTGTCTTCCATTCAACCTTCATTTCAGAGATTCTTGGCATTGTTCTTGTTATTTTCCTAACACACAGTTAATGTTATCTCAGGACTGGTAAACAGGGGAGGTTCATGTGAATGAAAATCTAAGATAGGGTTGTTCATCAAATGGCTGAAGAAGGGCTCATGCCCGAAACGTCGACTCTCCTGCTCCTATTCCTGAAGGGCTCATGCCCGAAACATTGACTCTCCTGCTCCTTGGATGCTGCCTGACCTGCTGCACTTTTCCAGCAACACACTTTCAGCTTTGTTCATCAAATGGAATGATTATGGAACATTGGTACTTAGACTTATGGAGAAACATTGCACATCTTTACACTTGCATGCTGCAACCTTAGCCCCTGATACATCACAATTGTCTCTGCCAATTCTCTTGTTATATTCTTGAGCAGTCTGGAACTTAGGCCCTTTAGAAATGCCAATCCAGCTGAATACTCTTGGATTAGGTGAATTTTGGATAAATGGAGATTGAAGTGGATTAGAAAAACATATTAAAAGATGTGCAAAGGCAATAAGTCTTTAAAGAACTATGCAATGGCTTACAGCAGCAGTGTATTCCTTCAATGTGCAAAAATGCAAATATGCGTTAACCATGACTGACAAAGGAAGTTGAGGATTGTATATGATTTAATTGTCCTGACTGTGCCTGTATTGGACATATATTTTGTGTTGTCAGATGCTTCATTTAGAAAGGCTTTGAAAAAGACTTTTAAAATCTTTAGAAATGGTCATAATTCTGGGGGTTGGGAGGTTTTCAAGAATGAAGCAAAAGGGAACCAAGAAACTGCTAAGGGAAGGGAAAGTAGGATTTGAATCCAATTTAGTAAAAAACACAATGAATTGTATAAACTTCTATTGGTAGGTTTTTATCTTTTTAAAAAAAGCATCTGGCAAGTATAATATATGTCCTTCTTGCCAGAGTCAGGATAATTTACAGTGGGAGATAGAGAAATTAAATTAGATTACTTACATGTCTTTAGATTAGATTACTTAGTGTGGAAACGGGCCCTTCGGCCCAACAAGTCCACACCAACCCGCCGAAGCGCAACCCACCCATTCCCCTACATCTACCCCTTACCTAACACTACGGGCAATTTAGCATGGCCAATTCACCTGATCCGCACATCTTTGACTGTGGGAGGAAACCGGAGCACCCGGAGGAAACCCACGCAGACACTGGGAGAACGTGCAAACTCCACACAGTCAGTTGCCCGAGTCAGGAATTGAACCCGGGTCTCTGGCGCTGTGAGGCAGCAGTGCTAACCACTGTGCCACCGTGCCGTGTCAGAGAAGCTAAACTATTTTTTTTTCCCTTTGTGTTTTCATGGAGGAAGATACCAGAAATCTCCAGAATTAGTGATCCAAGTGACTAGGGAAAATAAGGAAATTAATAATAAGAAGAAATTTATATGAGGCTTAAAGTTGGTAAGCGCCTGAAACCTGATATTCTACATCCCACAATGTCGGAGGAGATGGTTTTGTCGATAGTGGATGCCTAGGTGATTATTTTCCAGCATTTTATAGATCTTAATATGCTTCTTGCAGATTAGAAGTCAGCAAATGTCCCCTGCAATTGAAGAAGGGAATGAGAAGAAACTGGGAACCATGAAACTGTTAGCCTTCTATCAGTCTGGAAAATCCTAGAATCTATTGGAATGTGATAAATGCACATTTGAGTAAAAATGATCTGACTGGGCACAGTCAGTTTGGATTTTAAAATGGGGAAATTGTGTTGATGAAGTTGCTGGAGATTTTTGAGGATGCTACCAACAAAGTTGACAAAGGGATGTTGATGGACTTGGTACCTGTAGATTTCCAGAAAAAATGTTTGATAAGATACCCTACTGAAGGATGGTTAGTAACATTAAAGCATATGGGTTAAGAAGTGTTGGAGTAAGGTTTGGCTCAGAGGCGGAAAACCGTAGGAATAAATGCCTCATTCTCACATTAGCTGGCAGTGATTAATGGGGATCAGTACTTGGGCCCCAGCTGTTCACAATACAAATCAGTAAATTGGTTTGGAGACCAAATGTAATATTTCCAAACTTGCAAATGGTATAAACTTAAGTGGGAATGTGTGAAGTGAGGCATATGCAGAGTAGCTTAAGGAGGATATGAACAGGCTTGGTGATTGGGCAAGAACATGACAGATGGAATATAATGTGGAAAAATGTAAGAAGTTATCCACTTTGCTAGGAGAAACAGATGTGGAGGGTATGTTGGAATGTATAGATGCACAAAGATACTTGGGTGTCCTTGTCAATAAATCACCAAAGGCTAACATGCAGCTGGAGCAACTATTCAGGCTAATGGAATATTGGCATTCATTGCAAGAGGAATTATATCTATGAAATGGGTGCTCAAGTAGGCCATTTGGCCCCTTGATAGAGCCTGCTCTATTATTCAATGAAGTTGTGGCTGATCTGTGCATTTGAATTTCACATTCCTATCTAACATAACCTTCAATTCTCTTGCCTAACAAGAATCTAACTACCTTTGCCTTGATAGCATTTGATGATCCCACATCAGGAGTCAAGTCTTGTTTGGTTAGACCTTGCTTAGAGTGTTGAGTACTGTTTTTTTTGTACTCTGGAAGAATATCATTGACATGGAGGAAGTGCAATGAAGGTTCACCAGTGTGATTCCTGGGATGCAAGACTGACTTCCAAAGAGAGATTGAACCATGAGGCCTGTATTTTCTAAGTTTCAGAGAATGGGACATGATCTCATTGAAACCTGTGACATAGTTAAAGAGATAAATATGATAGAAGCAGATGAGATGATTCCCCTGTTTGAATCTGGAACTTGATCAATTTGAAAATAAGGGGATGCCATTTAGGACTGAGATGAAGATGAATCTTCTTACCTGGAGTGTTGTGAATCTTTTGGGAATTTCTACCCCGAGAGCTTTGAAAG
Organism: Hemiscyllium ocellatum; assembly: GCF_020745735.1. NCBI lineage: Eukaryota > Metazoa > Chordata > Chondrichthyes > Orectolobiformes > Hemiscylliidae > Hemiscyllium > Hemiscyllium ocellatum. The sequence goes on from NC_083419.1 coordinate 35,135,738, forward strand.
CTCAGTCTTTGAATATGTTGAGAGATCGATGGTAGATTTTGGGATACCAAATGTGAAAAGGGTTCTAGGGATAAATGAGTAACACGCATTTGTGTGTACAGTCAGCAATGATCATATTGAATGGCAGAGCAGGCTAGATAGATTGCATGACACACTTTGTTTCTTCTATTTCTATTATTCTCAAATAAGTCTTGTTGGGATGGTGGGTATGCTATTGTTGTGCAGTAAATATTTCCTAGATTATAGGAAATGCTAAGTGTGCTTATTGTATTGGGCAGTGATGCTGGATTTGTTGCAGTTGCCAAATACGGTTCAAATGGTATAATTTAAAATAACTGTGTGGCCTCTGCACCCTGGTCCACTCCTCCACTCCCAACATCGCCCCCAACCTCCATGGCATGCAGTTGCAGAAGTTGCAATAATGTCTGTTGCTTGCTCACTCCTCACTATCCAAGTGTCAAGATACAGGGGCGAAACAGCAATTTACTTGCATTTCACTCCATGTGGTGGACTGGATTTGCTGCTTTCAATATAGTCATGTCTACATTGGTAAAATGAAATGCAGACTGGTTGTCTGCTTAGCAGAACGCCAACATTCCCTGTTTGGGGACCCTGCAATTTTCAGGACTCAATACCAAATTCAATACTGTTTGAACCTGAAAACCTTGTTCCATGTCCTTTTTATTCACCCACACATCCCAGGCTCTGTCATGATACAGTACAGCCAACCCATTCTATTTCTCTTGCTTTTTCTCTCTCACTTTCGTTTTCAACAATGTACCACCTTTTCCTTTTCCTGACTACGATCAGTTCTGCTTCTCTCCACAAATACTGCCAGACCTGCTGCGTTTCTCCAGCAATTTGTATTTTAGTTCAAGTGGCCATCTCATTTGCTAACTTAGGTCTGATTACAAGTTTGCTACTATGTTTCTCTGCCTAGAGACGGGGATTACATTTTAAGCAGTACATTCTAAAGCATTAGAAGGTGCTATAACTGCACTTACATTTTATCACCAGCTTCTGGGATAATTATCAAGGCTGTCATTAAATCTTGAGTAAGGTATAAGAGGGTTGGTATTATTGCAAATAAACCTAGCTTTAATGAGCAATTTGTGATGATTGCTGAATGCACACAGCTGTTCCAGAATTTTGGCAACCATTTACTTGTTATTTTAGATGGGTTTTGCTTCAAATTTTCTTCATCCATGCTTTGTATGTAATGTCTAATATCCAGATTTGTGTTTCCCACTAACCCTCGACTGTCAAAATTAATTTCTGCAAACTTTCAGTGGAATTCCTGGATTTTTTTCAGGTTGGCAAACACTTTACAAGTTAATAGTTTCTATTTATTTGGTGCCATGCCTGTATCAGTGCTGGACTGTTTCTGTTGTTGTTTTCTCAAATTTATAATTATTGGATACTGTGGCATAAGGCATTTCCTGATCTTGGATGAGCAACCCTTCTCCTAATCAGTGCTGAATGACAAAGCAAATAGCAGTGGAGGTTTTTCAAGCTATGATAAAGATTGGTATGATGAGGAACATACTGTATGATCAGGAGCATGCTGCATGGGGGACTTCAGACATAGTGAGAGAGAAAAGATGTTAGTGGCGTTCATGGTTTGTCAGAAAATGCAGGAGGCAGAAACACTGAGAATGACTTACAAGAGACCCAGACTTGTGGCAGAGGTCTAGCTGTGGTGCATCATGTTGTGTGAATTTTGTCATCCATATTTTATAGAATAGCCAGAATTAACTAAGTATTATGAAGTGAATGGAATAGCAGAAAAGCTGAAAGCAATGAAAGCTCATCAGATAGGGAGGAGGAAGTGCAAGGCAGACAATAATGGGCTTGAAATAAAAATACCTTGAACATGCTAGGAGGTTGTGGAGCTGCAGATAGAAATTTTCTCATGGGTTTAAAATGTAGAGACAATAAAAGAAAGCTTAGGAATTGGTCAGGAAAGAAAAGAAAGGAGGGGCTGGCAGTATTCAACAAAAGTGTTGTTACTGTGGAAAATTATAACAAACTTAAGAGTTCAAAGATAACCCATCTGTTTAGAACACAACAACAGAGGAGCTTTTTCCTAAAATGATCAAACTTTGTATCTAAACTACAGATTGCAACAAGAATGGTAGAGAAATGATAATACAGACTTCAATCGTTTTGCAAGAGACTGGGGAAAACTTTCAGTGTTCAGGGCAATAAGGGGGAGGAATTCCTGACGTGTGCGAGTGAATTTTTTTGAACACTCAGTCAACAAAAATCAGAAATATCTAATTCTTGGGAATGAAATGCCGCAATATTTATATTGCTGGTCAAGTTCACTTTCTGGTACTGCCAAGATCTTAATGGGGAATTCAGTATTGATGATGGCACTGAATGTCAAAGGGAAATAGTTAGGTTCTCTCTGCTTGGACAGCTGACACCTTTTATTGGTCCAAATGTTACTTGCCATTTATCAACCCAATCTTAAGTGTTGTCCAGGTGTGCTGCTTTCGGCATAGATAACTTGAATACCTGAGGAGTCATGAATGGCACTGAACATTGAACAATCAGTTAACATCCACACTCCTGACCTTACAACAGAGGAAAGATAATTGTTGAAGCAGCTGAAGGTGCTGGTTCCTCGGATACTACCTTGAGCAACTCCTGCAGTAATGTCCTCAAACTGAAATGACTGACATCCAACAATAATAACCATCTTCCTTTGTCCTTGGTATGACTCCAACCAGTGGAGAGATTTTCCATTATATCCATTGACTTCAGTTTTGCTCTTGTGTGCTTAATACCACACTTTGCAAATTTCAGTCTTGATCAGTTTCTCCTTGGCGCTCCCCTTTTGTTAAACTGATGATTGAGGACAGTCAGTTGGAAGGATTGAAATTATTCTGTTTTTGGTTTTGGTGAGGATGTGCCTTGGCAATTTTCTACATTATAGAGTACATGCCAATGTTGAAGCATGTAAATACTCAAGCAAGGAAAGTTTCCACTTGCTGAGTGTGCAATTGGTGTGTGACCAAACTGCTCATGTTGCTGAATGATTGCTCGATCGGAAGAATTCACGATGCTCTTATCCTGTGGCAGCCTGCTGCTTCCTCCATATTTTGGGGTGGGGGGGGGGGGGTTTATGGCAAATCAGTAACAGATGACCATAGGGTAATGACTATTATCGTTTAAACACTTGATTTATGAATCTGCTCCACACATTTCCGGCATGTGTACAATGAATGCTACAAAAACAAAGTCGAGCGGACCATTGAAATGTTGAAGTAACGGCTTCACTGCCTGGACCTCTGAGAACTGCCTGCAAATCTCTGTGATTTTTAAGGTCTGCTGTGTCCTGCACACCTTGGTCACCAGGAGGCACAATTGCATTCCACCGAGGATTTAGTAAGCAGATAAAGATGTGGGGAAAAAATGATTTGCAGGAAAACCTCCAGAGCCTCAGTTGGCCTGTGTGCTCTTCCAATCATCTTTCTGTCGAGAATACCTTGTGTGGCTTGTTCCATTACCTAATGTAGCCTTGTCATAAAGTGTGAAGGCTAGTTTTGAGTGGTACCAGCTTTGTATGAAGTTGAATTGGTTGCTGAGGCATGTAGTTGCTCAACAGTGCACTGAGGGCTGGAGGCAGTGATCAATTAAATTAGCAGGTAGCACATATTTGCTTTACTACAAACAGGCATGGGTTAGTCATGCATTATGTGAAGGCCTGTTTTCTGGCCAAATCCAATTTTCTCTCAAAGTCAAATGGCATTTGATAAATTATTTGTTGTTTCAGAAAATGGAAACACCCTTAAAACGATGGGCATAACTTAAGTCTGCAGTAGATGGGGGTAATTGCAAACAGTAATGGTGAATGAACTGATATTTCTGTGAATGGCGAGAAATTGCTGTCTCTTCCTCCGCCCCTCACCTCCACCTTCTAGGATTGGCATTGGATTAATGATGTTCTTGTACCACAAAAATCGGTAGCTTGGTATGAGTAGTATGGTTTTGAAGTTCGTGGAAGATGCAGAAATTGGCACCCAGTGAGCAGGATAATAACAGACTTCAGAAGGACCTGGACAGATCGATGAAATGCGGAAGATGGCAGCTAATGCAGATAAGCGAGGATTCTGGGTAATCAAGATGGAGGAATGGAAAAATTTCTGGCTGTAACAGCTGTTCCTTTTTTTTTGAGGTATTTTAGGTGCTCGATTTCCAGGAGCCGCAATTACTGTTTTATATGCTGTTGCATTGTTTTGGAACTTCGGGGAAAAAAAGTCAAAACAATAGTAGTATTAAAAGGGAGAAGTGCAGACAAAGGAAGCACATGGTGAGGTCATTGCAGGAGAGAGAGAGAGAGAGAACCTGCACAGTTACTGCCTTTGCTGTTGAATTCATATATTGCTGGACATCGGAGTGCATCTGGGAAAATTAACAAACAGTGAAGTTCACAACCGATCTTGGAGGAACTATTCAGTGAAGTTCACAGCACAGAATCGGATAAGTTAATCGTTGTGGCCTACAGAGAATCTGCAGTAGGAAGTAGAGTGGGTTCTTTCTTGATTATATGTTTTTTTGAGATATTAAACTTAAAGTATAAGCCATAGCTATTAATTTAACCTGGGGCAGTGTTTTGTAGAGGAATAAGACAGTGTTATTTTCTGGGTCTGTGGATTGTGAAGGAGCAAAAATGGCCTTCAGTAGAGTGATATGCACTTCTTGTCAGATGTGGGAGTTTAAAGAGAGTTTAAGGATTACTGCAGGTTATATCTCCCATAAATGCTGTTGGCTGTGAATCTTACCAGATCAAATGGATCGGTTGGAGACACAGTTAAAAGCAATGAGGAATTTGCAATAGCAACAGTATGTGATGGATGGCAGTTATAGGAAGGGGGGAAAATCTCTGATACAGTCACCATAGATGGGTTAAGTCCAGGAAAGGTAAGAGAGGTAGGCAGCTAGTGCAGGAGTCTTTTGTGGCTATAGACATTTCAAACAGGTATACAATTTTGGAAAATGTAGGGGGTGATGGATTCTCAGGGAAACATAGCACGAACAGCCAAGTTTCTAGTATTGAGATTACATTACTTAGTGTGGAAACAGGCCCTTCGGCCTAACAAGTCCACACCGACCCGCCGAAGCACAACCCACCCATACCCCTACGTTTACCCCTTACCTAACACTATGGGCAATTTAGCATGGCCATTTCACCTGACCCGCACATCTGTGGGAGGAAACCGGAGCACCCAGAGGAAACCCACGCAGACATGGGGAGAATGTGCAAACTCCATACAGTCAGTCGCCTGAGGCAGGAATTGAACCCGGGTCTCTGGCACTGTGAGGCAGTAGTGCTAACCACTGTGCCACCGTGCCGCCCACAAAGCTAAATAATCTAATCTAGTATTGAGACTGGCTCTAATGCAATGAGGGGTATGTCGGATTCCAAGAGATCAATTGTGTTAGGGGATTCTGTAGTCCGAGGTACAGACAGACGTTTCTGTGGCCAGCAGCGAAAAAGCAGAATGTTGCATTGCTTCCCTGGTGCCAGGATCAAGGATGTCTCAGAGAGGGTGCAGAATGTTCTTACGGGGGAGAGGGGCCAGCAAGAGGTCGTTGTCCACATAGGAATCAACGACATAGGAAAGGAAAAGGTTCAGATTCTGAAGGGAGATTACAGAGAGTTAGGCAGAAGTTTTAAAAAGATGATCCTCGAGAGTAGTAATATGTGGATTTCTCCCAGTGCTGCGAGCTAGTGAGGGTAGGAATAGGAGGATAGAGCAGATGAATACATGGCTGAGGAGCTGGTGTATGGGAAAAGAATTCACCTTCTTGGATCATTGGAATCTCTTTTGGGGTAGAAGTGACCTGTACAAGAAGGGCGGATTGCATCTAAATTGGAAGGGGACTAATATACTGGCAGAGAAATTGGCTGGAGCTGCTCAGGAGGATTTAAACGAGTGGGGGGGGGGGGGGGGGGGAGGGGTGCGCGGACACAGGAAGATAGTGAGAAAAGAGATCAATCTGAGACTGGTACAGTTGAGAACAGCAGCGCGTCACACAGTCAGGGCAGGCAGGGGCAAGGTCAGACTAATAAATTAATCTGCATTTATTTCGATGCAAGGGGCCTAACAGGAAAGGCAGATGAACTCAGGGCATGGGTAGGAACATGGAATTGGGAAATCAAAGCAATTACAGAAACATAGCTCAGGGGTGGGCAGGACTGGCAGCTTAATGTTCCAGGATAGAAAGGGAGGCAAGAGAGGAGGGGGAGTGGCATTTTTGATGAGGGATCGCATTACAGCTGTGCTGAGGGAGGATATTCCCAGAAATACATCCAGGGAAGTTATTTGGATGGAACTGAGAAATAAGAAAGGAATGATCACCTGATTGGGATTGTATTATTTACCCCCTAATAGTCATAGGGAAACTGAGAAACAAACTTGTCAGGAGATCTCAGCTATCTGTAAGAATAATAAGGTGGTCACGGTAGGAGATTTTAACTTTCCAAACATAGACTGGAACTGCCATAGTGTTAAGTGTGCACAAGAACATTTTCTGATACAGTATGTGGATGTACCTATTAGAAAAGGTGTAAAACTTGATCTACTCTTGGGAAATAAGGCAGGGCAGGTGACTGAGGTGTCAGTGGGGAGCACTTTGGGGCCAGCAACCATAAATCTATTAGATTGAAAATAGTGATGGAAAAGGATAGACCAGATCTAAAAGTTGAAGTTCTAAATTGGAGAAAGGCCAACTTTGACGACCAACTTTCGAAAGCTGTTTGGGGGCAGTTTTCGCAGGTAAAAGGACGGCTGGAAAATGGGAAGCCTTCGGAAATGAAATAATGAGAATCCTAAGAAAGTATATTCCTGTTAGGATGAAAGGAAAGGCTGGTAAGATGAGGGAATGCTGGATGACTAAAGAAATTGAGAGTCTGGTTCAGAAAAAGAAGGAAGCATATAGACAGGATAGATCGAGTGAATCCTTCAAAGAGTATGAAGGCAGTAGGAGTATATTTAAGAGGGAAATCAGGAGGGCAAAAAGGGGACATGAGATAGCTTTGACAAATAGAATTAAGGAGAATCCAAAGGGTTTTAACAAATATATTAAGGACAAAAGGGTAACTAGGGAGAGAATAGGGCCCCTCAAAGATCAGCAAGGCAGCCTTTGTGTGGAGCCACAGAAAATGGGGCAGATACTAAATGAGTATTTTGCATCAGGACTTTGTGGAAAAGGATATGGAAAATTATAGACTGTAGGGAACAGATGGTGACATTTTGCAAAATGTCCAGATTACAGAAGAGGAAGTACAAGATGTCTTGAAACAGGTAAAGGTGGATAAATCCCCAGGATCTGATCAGGTGTACCCGAGAACTCTCTGGGAAGCCAGAGAAGTGATTGCTGGGCTTCTTGCTGAGATATTTGTATCATCGATAGTCACAGGTGAGGTGTTGGAAGACTGGAGGTTTGCAAATGTGGTACCACTGTTCAAGAAGGGTGGTAAGGACAAGCCAGGGAACTATAGACCAGTGAACCTGATGTCAGTGGTGGGCAAATTGTTGGAGGTTATCCTTAGGGGCGGGATGTACATGTATTTGGAAAGGTGAGGACTAATGAGGATAGTCAACATGGCTTTGTGGGTGGGAAATCATGACTCAAACTTGATTGAGTTTTTTGAAGAAGGAACAAAGAGAATTGATGAGGGCAGAGTGGTAGATGTGATCTATGTGGACCTCACTAAGGCGTTTAACAAGGTTTCCCATGAGAGACTGGTTAGCAAGGTTCGATCTCGTGGAATGCAGGGAGAATAGCCATTTGGATACAGAACTGGCTCAAAGGTAGAAGACAGAGGGTGGTGGTGGAAGGTTGTTTTTCCGACTGGAGGCCTGTGACCAGTGGAGTGCCACAAGGATCGGGGCTGGGTCTACTACTTTTTGTTGTTTACATCAATCATTTGGATGCGAGCATAAGAGGTATAGTTAGTAAGTTTGCAGATGACACCAAAATTGAAGGTGTAGTGGACAGCAAAGAGCGATACCTCCGATTACAACAGGATCTTGACCAGATGAGCCAATGGGCTGAGAAGTGGCAGATGGAGTTTAATTCAGATAAATGCCAGGTGCTACATTTTGAGAAAAGAAATCTTAGCAGGATTTATACACTTAATGGTAAGGTCCCCGGGAGTGTTGCTGAACAAAGAGACCTTGGAGTGCATGTTCATAGCTCCTTGAAAGTGGAGTCGCAGATAGATAGGATAGTGAAGAAGGCGTTTCGTATGCTTTCCTTTATTGGTCAGAGTATTGAGTACAGGAGTTGGGAGGTCATGTTGCAGCTGTACAAGACATTGGTTAGGCCACTGTTGGAATATTGCATGTATTTCCGGTCTCCTTCCTATCAGAAAGATGTTGTGAAACTTGAAAGGGTTCAGAAAAGATCTACAAGGATGTTGCCAGGGTTGGAGGATTTCAGCTATAGGGAGAGGCTGAACAGGCTGGGGCTGTTTTCCCTGGAAAATCAGAGGCTGAGGGGTGACCTTTATTGAGGTTTAAAAAAATTATGAGGAGCATGGATAGGGTAAATAGTCAAAGTCTTTTCCCTGGGGTCAGGGAGTCCAGAACTAGAGGGCATAGGTTTAAGGTGAGAGGCGAAAGATATAAAAGAGACCTACGGGGCAACGTTTTCACGCAGAGGGTGGTAAGTATGGAATGAGCTGCCAGAGAATGTGGTGGAGGCTGTTACAATTGCAACATTTAAGAGGCATTTGGATGGGTATATGAATAGGAAGGGTTTGGTGGGATGTTGCCCGGGTGCTGGCAGGTGGGACTAGATTGGGTTGCAATATCTGGTCGGCATGGACGGGTTGGACCGAAGGGTCTTTTTCCATGCTGTGTATCTCTATGACTCTAAGTATGAAGTGATGACGGATGGGATGAACAGCATGGGAAGATAGCAAGGTCTAGTTTATGGCACTACTTTGAGGAGCATGGAAATGTAGAAAAACCTTGGGATGTATGTTCACAAATCTTTGAGGGTGATAAGAAAGCACGATAAGTCAGTTAAGAAAGCATATGTGTTACTTGGTTTTGTGAATAAAGTGTTGTATACAAATACATGGAAGTCATGTTAAACTTAGACAAATTACTGCTTAAGATTTAACTCGAGTATTCTGTATAATTTGAACTATTACACTTCAGGAAGGTTGGCAAGACTTCAGAGTGGATGCTGAAGAGGTTAACATGGATGGTGCCAAAGTTGAAGGTCTTCATTATGAAGAGAAGTTAGAGAACTCTGGGATCTTTGACATTTGACCAGAAAAAGGCTTTGGCAAGACCAAATAGTCATTTTCAAAATTGAACTGTTTTCACCGAGCTATTTTCGAAGAAATGGTTTCTAAGTGATCCATATATTTAAACAAATTGAAAGAAATTAAGGCAAAATGCAGAGGACTAACTTTGTCAAGTTTGCTGAAACCTGGAATGTGGTACTTAGTGTGGTGGAAACAGGTTCCATTTTGAACATCCAATTGCACATGTCTTTGAAGGCAACTAAGTTACTCTATTTTGAAAGAAAAGTGTTGGATTGTGAATTAAATTTGAAAGCTGCTTCAAAGCAACAGGACAGGCTGAGTGAATCAAATGGGAACCTCCTGTACTGGACCACATTCTACTGAATGCTGGCTTGGATTTTATTTACCTTAATTGAGAACAGACCATTTTGCAGTTTTCCTTCCCTAGGTATATTTACTTGCTGAGTAATCCTTGTAAATCCTTGTCCCACTGAGGCAAGGTAGGCTGAAGGAACCTTGGCTGACAAGGTGTGGCACATCTCGTTAAGAGGAAGAAGGAAGATTACTTAAGGTTGAGGAAGCAAGGATCAGACTGAGCTCTCAAGCGTTACAAAGAACCCAGGAAGGAACCAAAGAATGAACTTGGGAGAGCTAGAAGGGGGCATGAAAAAGCCTTGGCAGCTAGAATTAAGGAAAACCCCAAGGAAATCTACACTTGCGTGAAGAACAAGAGGATGGCCAGAGTCTGGTCAGGCTGATCAGGGATCGTGAAGGGAACTTGTGCCTGGAGTCATAGAGGGTAAAAAATGAGGTCTGCAGATGCTGGAGATCACAGCTGAAAATGTGTCGCTGGTTAAAGCACAGCAGGTTAGACAGCATCCAAGGAATAGGAAATTCGACGTTTCGGGCATAAGCCCTTCATCAGGAACACACTCTCCTCATTCCTGATGAAGGGCTGATGCCCGAAACGTTGAATTTCCTATTCCTTGGATGCTGCCTAACCTGCTGTGCTTTAACCAGCAACACATTTTCACCTGGAGTCATAGAGGTAGGGGAGGTCCTTAATGAATATTTTGCTTCAGTATTCACTACTGAGAGGGACTTTGACGTTTCTGAGGACAGCGTGAAACAGTCTGATATGCTCAAACAGGTAGATGTTAAGAAGGAGAATGTGCTGGAAAGTTTGGTTGGTGGAGTTGTGGATAGGATGGAGGGCTATTGCAGATTGCGATGAGACATTGACTGGATGCAGAACTGGGCCGAGAAGTGGCAGATGGTGTTCAACCTGGAAAAGTGAAGTGATTCATTTTTGGAAGGTCAAATTTGAATGCAGGTTATGGGATTACAGGCAGGATTCTTAGCCGTATGGAGGAATAGAGTAATCTTGGGATCCATGTTCATAGATCCCTCAAATTGCCGCCCAAATTGGTAGGTTTGTTAAGAAGACGTATGGTGTGTTGGCTTTCATTAGCAGGGGGATTGAATTTAAGACCCACAAGGTTTACTGCAAGTCTATAAAGTCCTGATTAGATCACGCTATGACTATTGTGTTCACTTCTGGTCGCCTCATTATAGGAAGGATGTGGAAGCTGTAGAGTGAGTGCAAAGGAGATTTACCAGGATGCTGCCTGGACTGGAGGGCATGTCTTATGAACTAAGGTTGAAGGAGCTTAGGCTTTTCTCATTGGAGTGAAGAAGGGATGAGAGGTAACTTGATGGAGGTGTACAAGATGGTGAGAGGCATAGATAGAGTGGATAGCCGGAGACTTTTTCTCAGGGTGGAAATGGCAATAATGAGGGGGCATAATTTTAAGGTGATTGGAGGAAGGTTGAGGGGAGATGTCAGAGGTAGGTTCTTTACACAGAATGTGGTAGGTGCAGGGAATGCACTGCCAGCAGTGGTGGTGGAGTCAGATACAGTAGGGACATTTAAGCGACTCTTGTAGAGGCACATGGATGACTGTCAAATGAATAGTTGTTGGGGAGTTTGATCATAAAGGAGGATAAAAGGTCGGCACAATATCAAGGGCCAAAGGGCCTGTACTGTGCTGTATTGTTGTATATTCTATCCGTGCATGCATTGAGATCAGATTAGAGAAATGTTACAGCGGAAGTAGGACACTTTGGAGATTTGTGTTTTTGTACTTTGTTGTTGAGGGAAAGCAACAACATTTTTGCCCTCAGGACTTATCAGTGCATTGTTAGGTAGGTGTTCTTTAACAATTCTGTCTGTGTAGCCTCAGCTATGTTCAATGTAATGGCCTTGTCCCTGAAAACGCAGGTTTGTAAATTTCATTGATATCTTTGAGTGAATTTGCATTTGAAAATTGGAAAAGCGTTGCCGAAACTAACATGATTGTCCTTTGATTCCATGATGCATTTAATCATCTCGATTTGGAGACTAAATTATAGTCACAGTCAGGAATACGTCCCATTATTTTATGTTTGTATTTTATTTTTCACTTATTTTTGGTTCAAAACAAAACAACTGTCTAAAAGGTTCCTCTTTGTCTCTTAGGACAGCAGTGACAGGTAGAATTAAATCAAGGCAAGTGAAATGATTAGATTAGATTAGACTTACAGTGTGGAAACAGGCCCTTCGGCCCAACAAGTCCACACCGACCCGCCGAAGCGCAACCCACCCATACCCCTACATTTACCCCTTACCTAACACTACGGGCAATTTTAGCTTGGCCAATTCACCTGACCCGCACATCTTTGAACTGTGGGAGGAAACCGGAGCACCCGGAGGAAACCCACGCAGACACGGGGAGAACGTGCAAACTCCACACAGTCAGTAGCCTGAGTCGGGAATTGAACCCGGGTCTACAGGCGCTGTGAGGCAGCAGTGCTAACCGTGCCACCGTGGGAGTACACCGTGAATGGTAGAACCCAAGGAAGGACAGAAGATTAGAGTGACCTTGGTGTTCATGTTAATAGATACTTGATGGCAGAAGGGCAGTTACATAAAGTGGTTAAGAAGGCATGTGGAATACTTGCCTTTAACAGTTAAGGCAGTTAATAGAAGATCAGAGAAGCCATGATTGAGTTATGTAAAATGTTAGGTCACAGCTGGAGTGTCGTTCTGGTCACTGCAGTGTAGGAAGGGTGCTTTAGAAATTCACTGGGATGCTGCCTGGACTGAACTGTTTCAATAGACAATAGACAATAGGTGCAGGAATAGGCCATTCAGCCCTTCAAGCCTGCACCGCCATTCAATATGTTCATGGCTGATCATTCCTAATCAGTATCCGCTTCCTGCCTTAGCTCCATAACCCTTGATTCCACTATCTTTGAGAGCTCTATCCAACTCTTAAACGAATCCAGAGACTGGGCCTCCACTGCCCTCTGGGGCAGAGCATTCCACACAGCGATGTGATGAAAGAGTAGATACAGCAGAAAAGACTGAGGCTGAACCTGGTTTGGAATGTACAAAAATTAAGAGGGGCATGCTCGACAGGAAGAAACGTGTCCCTTAAATGGGTCGATAAGCAGGGATTATAGATTTCAGGATTAGGGCAGTAGATTTTGTAAGAACTTTAAAGGTTTTCACCCAGGTTGTGGTGGGTATCGGAAACTCACTGCCCAAATCAAAGAGGATGTGCCACAACATTTAATGTTTTGAAAAACACTTCAAACACCATAGTATCCAAGGCTATAGGTGAAAGTGAGGACTACAAATGCCGGAGATTAGAGTTGAGAATGTGGTGCTGGAAAAACACAGCAGGTCAGGCAGCATCTGAGGAACAGGAAAATCAAGGTTTTGGGCAAAAGCCCTTCATCAGGAATGAGGTTGGGAGCCTTGGGGGTGGAGAGATAAATGGGGGGAGGAGGAGGAGCAAGGTGGAAGGGAGTTGAGTGGATGGAGGTGGGGATAAAGGTGACAGGTTGGAGGGGAGAGCGGAGCAGATAGGTGGGAAGGAAGATGGGCAGGTGGGACAGGTCATGAGGATGGTGCTGAGGTGGAAATTTGGAACTGGGGTAAGGTGGGGAGAGGGGCAATGAAGAAACTGGTGAAATTCACATTGATGCCATGGAGATTGGAGGATCCCGAGGCGGAAGGTGCATTCTTCCTCCAGATGTCGGGTGGTTAGGGGGTGGCAATGAAAGAGGCCCAGGACCCCTCTGTCCCCAGCGGAGTGAGAAGGATAGCTGAAGTGTTCGGCAACGGGGGGTGGGGGTGATTGGTGCGGATGTCCTGGACATGTTCTCTGAAGCATTCTGAGAGTAGACGTCCTGTCTCCCCGATTGTAGGGGAGACCGCATAGAGAGCAATGGATACGATAAATGATACGTGTGGAAGTGCAGGTGAAATTGTTGAATGTGGAAGGCTCCTTTTGGGTCCTTGGATGGAGGTGAGGGGGGGAGAGTGTTGGGGCAGGTTTTACAATTCCTGTGGTGACAGGAGAAGGTGCCAGGAGGGGAGGGTGGGTTGTTGAGGGGCGTGGACCTGGCCAGGTAGTTGCGAAAAGGATGATCTTTATGGAAAGTGGATAGGGGTGGGGAGGGAAATGTATCTCTCAGGGTGGGGTCCATTGGTTGCAGAAATGGCAGAGGATCATGCAATGTATCCGGAGGTTGGTGGGGTGGAAGGTGAGGACCAGGAGAGTTCTGTCTTTGTTGCGGTTGGAGGGGTGGGGTTCGATGCGGAGGTGTGGGAAGTGGATAAGATGTGCTGGAGGGCATCATTAATTATGTGGGAGGGGAAATTGCAGTCTTTAAAGAAGGAGGCCATCTCGTGTGTTCTGGGGTGGAACTGGTCCTCCTGGGAGCAGATGCGGAGGAATTGTGAATAAAGCATAGCGTTTTTGCAGGAGACAGGATGGGGGGGGGGGGGGGTGGTATAATCCAGGTAACCTATACAAGACTATAGGCCAAGTGATGGAAAATGGGATTCCAGTAAGGAGATGTTTGATGACAAATGTGGATGAATAGACTAAAGTGCCTTTTTCTGTGAGTTAAATGGTCAAATTAGTTTAAATGACTGACTGACTGTTCTGGCAGGTCTGAATTTGTTAAATTTTGAGGCATATGTAATATTATGGGAAAAAAACTATATCATTTAATGAGCAGAACACAAGAGAATCTTAGAAATGGCATGTTCATGCACATTTTAACAAAGCATTCTTTCACACTTAACTAGTGAAAAATAATTATATGCCTGTCTGTAGTCCATAATATTTTTATAGCTCCAAATCTCGAATGAGTTGAAGTGTCTTGTATTGCTCTGAATGTGCAAGTAGTCTGGGGACTGCGTTATTTTCCTTTCCAAAGTGAGAGTGAATTTGTAGTGTTTTTGATTTCTGCATGTGTAAATTGGCAATGCTGACCAAAAAGATGATGCTGAACCAGTCTGTACTTGGGTCATAGAAAAGCAGTATATAATTGGACAGTAAAATGTAATTTATTTTAAAGTGAAACTATCTATTTTAAGATTACAATGATTTATTTAATGTTTGCTTTTAGTGATTAAAATGTTTGAAATTATCCTTTTTTTTGGTTACGAAAGCATTGCTATTGTTTCGTATGTTGTGTGGATGGATGAAAGTCTGTTCTCAATCTTGTTAATGTCACTGTAGTTTTTATATTCATGTTTGATCTTGTTAAAAGCCGATAAACTAAAAATGCAAATAAGTTGTCATTTTACTTGTGGGCAGTTCAAAAATGGGCAAGCATAAAGGAACAGCATCAGCCCACTATTAATTTGTTTGGGTTTTCAGGGGCATGTATTTCAAAATGAATTTGCATAGAATCTGGGTGATTTCTGCTCAAGTTTCTGCAGAATGGAACTTTCAGTATCCCCTTGGTGTGACAATATGTGTGTTGCTGTTTTATAATGTTGATAATGAATAGAATATACATAATGCATTTATTCTGAATAATAACTGACAATTTAAGTAGTAAATGCACATCAGCTGCTTGTTGGAAATGATGCTTATCTGGCAAGTAAGCTCCATTCAAAACAACTGTCAGTTAGATAAGTTATTTAGTCTGTTGTGCGCTGTTTCCATTTGTCCATTTTATACAGTAAATGCATTAACATTTTGGAAAACAGTGATGTAAACGTGGATATGTCTATGCTGTTAGTGGAAGTAATGCAGCATGCTATGATGTCATGGATAACACAACGCAATGAGCAAAAACAGCTTCTGCAAACCAAAGGATTAAAAATTCTGGGCATTCAATTAGTACGCAAATTAAAAGACCGAACAAAAGGATTTTTTCTTTCAAGAGAGCACTGCAGTAATGGAACAAAAATCATTGGTAATCCACCAAAAGGAGTGGGGAGTTAAGAAAATTAATTAAGGCCTGTAAATGGTCATACAGTCAACATATTTCTAAAAAAATATGCATAGCTGTGTGGAAATGGTGATGATGTGTCAAGAGGGTCTCATTTCTGCAGCAAAGGATAATGCAAATTTGGACAGCTGCAAGCATTGCCAGAAGAAAATCTAAGCTATTTGTGCTTCAAAGTGGGTGTGTTGCTAAGCTCTTTCAGATGACTTCCAGTTCCTTTTCATTGTGGATATTCTATGGCTTTATCCCCTTGCAGACAAGTTTTGGGCAAGTTAAATATCCATAACAATGCTGTTGTCAGATCAATGTTTCAGCCTGGAAATGTAACTGGCTGTGGTTCTGTTCCTACTTGAATTTGTTGAATTATGTAGCTCTTGTTCACACGTTTAGACAAAGAAAATAGCTATCTAAGCTAAATCAGAAAATGTTGAGGTCAGACAACCTCTTTTGGAGAAATGATTTGGAGATGCTGGTGTTGGACTGGGGTGTACAAAGTTAAAAAATCACACAATACCAGGTTATAGTCCAACAGGTTTAATTGGAAGCACACTAGCTTTCGAAGCGACGCTCCATCAGGTGATAGTGGAGGGCTCGATCGTAACACAGAATTTATAGCAAAAATTTGCAGTGTGATGTCACTGAAATTATACATTGAAAAATTGATTGTCTGCTAAGCCTTTCATCTGTTAGAATACAGTGATAGTTTCACTTCTTTCATGTGTAAATGACAAAACCTTTTTTTTAACACACATTACACATGAAAGAAGTGAAACTATCACTATATTCTAACAGATGAAAGGCTTCACAGACAATCAATTTTTCAATGTATAATTTCAGTTACATCACACTGCAAATTTTTGCTATAAATTCTGTGTTACGATCGAGCCCTCTACGATCGCCTGATTGAAGGAGCGTCGATCCGAAAGCTAGTGTGCTTCCGATTAAACCTGTTGGACCATAACCTGGTGTGTGATTTTTATCTTTGGAGAAAGAAAGAGTTAATGTCTTAAGGTGATGATCTTTCATCTGAACTGACGAAAGTTGAAATGTGGTTGAATTTCTGTAATGGTTCAACAGGATAAGGAAAAAGCGAAGTCTGTGATTGAAAGGAAGGCAGGCGAAATTAAGTGATGGATGAGTTTATCTTGCCAGGCCAAAGGGGGTCATGATGGAACAAGAAAGGAAGCAAAGAAAAAACAGATGCGTGTGGAGTACCTGTACTGCTGTCTGTTGAGACAAAGGAGCAGCAGATCGCTGATTAATCGTGAGCACTATCCCATGTCACTTGATATCTCTTCAACATTGAAGAATCTGTGAATTTCTGCTTTTAATATTAGATTAGATTCCTTAGTGTGGAAACAGGCCCTTTGGCCCAACAAGTCCACACAGACCCGCCGAAGCGTAACCCACCCATACCCCTTATCTAACCCTATGGGCAATTTAACATGGCCAATTCACCTGGCCTGCACATCTTTGGACTGTGGGAGGAAACCGGAGCACCCGGAGGAAACCCACACAAACACTGTCAGTCGCCTGAAGCGGGTATTGAACCCGGGTCTCTGGCACTGTGAGGCAGCAGTGCTAACCACTGTGCCACCGTGCCACCTAATACATAAGCCTTCGCGCACACATCTGGAATCATGAATTCCAATGACTCTCAATTCTTTGAGTGAAGAAATCAAACTTCGAAGTTCAGTACTAAATGTCTTATCTCAGTCTGAAATTGTGTCTGCTGATTCTAGACCCCCATGTTTGCCTCTTGCTCGTCTACTTTAATTTTCTATTTTCTCTCAATTGCTCGTCCTACTTTGCTCGAACTCTTCAGATTGCTACTTTGTTAGCAACCTTATGAACTTCTTCCCTTGGTCAAATTTCCTTTTGTTAGTAATGGGTTTGATTACTTTTTCTGCATTATTTTTACCTCAAAGAAATGTAAATTTCAAGTTGACCAGGTATAAACTCTTTAAATACCAGCTATTACCATCACTCTTATTGTAGTTTCTCAATCTATCACTGGAAGTAACAATAAATAGAGTGTTGGTGTGATTGGAGAAGGCCTAGGTATTACGGAAAGATTGACCTTTTTCAGAATGCTAAAAAGTGAAGGAAAAATGAGTTTGGTGTTTGGAGGTTGTCAAAAATGGCAATTAATAATCTGAATACGGATGTTGAAGGATGGAGTGTGAGGACAAGGGGAACCTACCACCACTATTATAGGGAGGGGTGAGAGCAGTTGTGTCAGAAATGATATTAAAACAGTTGAGGACTCTTTCAACTGTGGTGTGGCAATCCTTGGTTGAGATAAAAAAGAATATCGTTCATAAACACTGATGTGAACAGTTGCATGATTTGACCAAACATGTTGGAGATGGGAGAACTTTGAGGATGGAATATTTACAGGTGAAAGAAATAGCGAGTTTTGAGAAGGTTTGTATCTTAGATTGAGGTTCTGGAGGCCCACTGAAGATGTTACCTAGTAGGGTGACAAAAAGTCTGGAAGTGAACGTTCCAGCTCAGCGAGCTAACCTACATCCGGGTGAAGGAAATGTAGTTGTATCTGAGAGAGTTGGTGGATTTATAAAGATAGTCATCAAATAACCTTTTTTTGAAATGGAGACAGAAGTCAAACAGGAAGAGAAGTGTCAAAGACAAGCGATATAAAACTGAGAGGAAGGAAGAAACTGGATGCAAATTATCCCCAGGACCGGATC
Source organism: Hemiscyllium ocellatum (assembly GCF_020745735.1). Classification (NCBI taxonomy): domain Eukaryota; kingdom Metazoa; phylum Chordata; class Chondrichthyes; order Orectolobiformes; family Hemiscylliidae; genus Hemiscyllium; species Hemiscyllium ocellatum. The sequence goes on from NC_083419.1 coordinate 35,154,020, forward strand.
AGGTGTACCCAAGAACTCTATGGGAAGCTAGAGAAGTGATTGCTGAGCCTCTTGCTGAGATATTTGTATCATCGATAGTCACAAGTGAGGTGCCGGAGGTCTGGAGGTTTGTTAACGTGGTGCCAACGTTTAAGAACATTGGAAAGGACAAGCCAGGGAACTATAGACCAGTGAGCCTGATGCCGGTGGTGGACAAGTTGTTGGAGGGAATCCTGAGGGACAGGATGTACATGTATTTGGAAAGGCAAGGATTGATTAGGGATAGTCAACATAGTTTTGTGCGTGGGAAATCATGACTCTCAAACTTGATTGAGTTTTTTGAGGAAGTAACAAAGAGGATTGATGAGGGCAGAGTGGTAGATGTGATCTATATGGACTTCAGTAAGGTGTTTGACAAGGTTCCCCATGAGAGACTGATTAGCAAGGTTAGATCTCATGGAATACAGGGAAAACTAGCCATTTGGATACAGAACTGGCTCAACGGAGGGTGGTGGTGGAGGATTGTTTTTCAGACTGGAGGCCTGTGACCAGTGGTGTGCCACAAGGATCAGTGCTGGGTCCTCTACTTTGTCATTTACATAAATGATTTGGATGCGAGCATAAGAGGTACAGTTAGTAAGTTTGCAGATGACACCAACATTGGAGGTGTAGTGAACAGCAAAGAGAGTTACCTCTGATTTACAACAGGATCTGGACCAGGTGAGTCAATGGGCTGAGAAGTGGCAGATGGAGCTTAATTCAGATAAATGCGAGGTGCTGCATTTTGGGAAAGCAAATCTTAGCAGGACTTATACATTTAATGGTAAGGTTCTAGGGAGTGCTGCTGAACAAAGACACCTTGGAGTGCAGGTTCATAGCTCCTTGAAAGTGGAATTGCAGGTAGATAGGCTAGTGAAGAAGGCATTTGGTATGCTTTCCTTTGTTGGTCAGAGTATTGAGTACAGGAGTTGGGAGGTCATGTTGCGGCTGGACAGGACATTGGTTAGGCCACTGTTGCAATATTGCATGTAATTCTGGTCTCCTTCCTATTGGAAAGATGTTATGAAACTTGAAAGGGTTCAGAAAAGATATACAAGGATGTTATCAGAGTTGGAGGATTTGAGCTATAGGGAGAGGCTGAACAGGTTGGTGCAGTTTTCCCTGGACCATTGGAGGCTGAGGGGTGACCTTGTAGAGGTTTACAAAATTGAGGGGCATGGATAAGGTAAATAAGCAAAGTCTTTTCCCTGGGGTCAGTGAGTGCAGAACTGGACAGCATAGGTTTAGGGTGAGAGGGGAAAGATATAAAAGAGACCTAAGGGGCAACTTTTTCAAGCAGAAGGTGATACGTGTATGGAATGAGCTGCCAGAGGAAGTGGTGGAGGCTGGTACAATTGCAACATTGAAGAGGCATTTGGATGGGTATATGAAAAGGAGGGGTTTGGAGGGATATGGGCCGGGTGCTGGCAGGTGGGACTAGATTGGGTTGAGATATCTGGTCGGCATGGACGGGTTGGACCGAAGGGTCTGTTTCCATGCTGTACATCTCTATGACTCTGATGCTACTACTTCCAAGAACAGGATACTGAATAATATACTAAAAATATGCTGTTTTAAATTTGTGCAGTTGTGGCCTGCTAATTTTTGGCCAAGTGGAGAAGGCTTGAGCTTTTTGCAAGGGGGTATTCTGACTGTAACTGGGTAAGAAGCTAAAATATACCTACTACAAACCATCAGACCTTGGTCCTGCCAGCTCTATGGATTATACAGATATAGATGAAATATCTATATATCTACTTATATATTGGCAAGGAGTTAACAAAGTTCTTGATGATTTGTTGTGACTATATAAATTCGACATGGACTGTGGAAATAAAGGTAAGAAGCACAAATTGGAGTTGAGCAAGTAGGACTGGTGCAAGAAGTGTTCCATGTGTTCCATTTTTAAAAAAAAACATGCAGAGCGAGGACCAATTTGATATCCACTAGGAACACCCTCTTTTGGAGAAAGTGAGATGGTTTGATGGAGGTGGTGTTTCTTGAGGATAATTTCAGCAAGGCTGAAGAGGGTTGTGGTGAATGGGTACTGGCTGAGTCCTCAGTTCAGGAGGAAGCAGAGAACCCTTAGACCACCCTGGGAGGGAATGGAGATTGAGAAAGATTAGACAACATGGTGAAGAGGAGATGGTAGAGGAATTTGTTAAAGATGAAATACATTGAATGAGTGTGGATTTCAGGTGAAGAGGTTAGATAAGGGGAGAAATAAAGATCAGTAGGAAGAAATGTACAGGTGAGCATGGACAGGCTGCAATGATTGACCTATTAGGGCAGTGTTATTACTAGATCTTGGGAAGAGGTTGATACAATTAATACAATTGATACAATTTACGGTGGCACAGTGGTTAGCACTGCTGCCTCACAGCGCCTGAGAGCCGGGTTCAATTCCCGACTCAGACTGTGTGGAGTTTGCACGTTCTCCCCGTGTCTGCGTGGGTTTCCTCCGGGTGCTCCGGTTTCCTCCCACAGTCCAAAGATGTGCGGGTCAGGTGAATTGGCCATGCTAAATTGCCCGTAGTGTTAGGTAAGGGGTAAATGTAGGGGTATGAGTGGGTTGCGGGTTGGTGTGGACTTGTTGTGGGCGGCACGGTGGCACAGTGGTTAGCACTGCTGCCTCACAGCGCCTGAGACCCGGGTTCAATTCCCGACTCAGGCGACTGACTGTGTGGAGTTTGCACATTCTCCACGTGTCTGCGTGGGTTTCCTCCGGGTGCTCCGGTTTCCTCCCACAATCCAAAGATGTGCAGGTCAGGTGAATTGGCCATGCTAAATTGCCCATAGTGTTAGGTAAGGAGTAAATGTAGAGTTATGGGTGGGTTGCGCTTCGGCGGGTCGGTGTGGACTTGTTGGGCCGAAGGGCCTGTTTCCACACTGTAAGTAATCTAATCTAATCAACTAAGTTTGGATGCATATGTATCATCATTAATTTTCTCTGCCTCTGAAGGGTAGAAGTGGCTGTGTTATGAATGGCCACACTAAGTTCAGTACCATTCATAATTCCTCCAATAGTGATGCAGCATTAGCAAGATCTGCGTAACACCCAGGCTTAGCTTGATAAATTGCAAGTTGCATTTGCACGACATAATAGCCAGGCAAGGAGAATCTCTGACAAGAACATGTTTAATATCCTTCTCTTCACAGTTGATGACATTATTAACATTGAATTAGCCCTCCATCAGTATCCTGGGCTTCACTATTGATGAGAAACTTAATGGGACTGCAAACTGTAACATATAATATATTCCACTTACATACATTAGCACAGCTCTGGGAGCACTCTTGAAGCAAAACTGTATTCACGGCAAAGGTCTAGTTAATTCCTAATTTACCTAAAAGGACAAACATCCTCTCAAGGGCTTTGCCCGAAACGTCAATTTTGCTGCTCCCTGGATGCTGCCTGAACTGCTGTGCTCTCCAGCACCACTAATCCAAAATCCTCTCCTTCCTATCTCTGATTACAATATTCATTAATTACAGGCTGCAGCACATTAAAACTCAACAATATCTATCAAGTCTCCAGTGGCTGCCACTTGGAAGGACTTGAAGATGCATGACAAGAGCATTTTCTCATGTTCACTCTCAAGTCTCACCATCTGACGCAGCAGCAACGGAGGGCAATAAATTTCTGCGTCCGAATCCTGTATCTGCCTCTCAAGTAGCTTGGTGGAAGCGTTTTCACGACGTGGACATCAGTGGTTCAAGAAGCTGGCCCGCCACATCACCTGAAAAACAATAAGGGACCAGCTCCAAAATCTGGATTTATTAGCATCTCCTGGGAATGAATGAAAAGACCAGCATTTTTCATTTTCTGTCAACCATGTGACGAATTTAAAATCTGGTGCTTCTGTTTTACATTTTGTGTTTAATGGAGCTTGTAACTACAAAAAGTGCATCTGTTAGAAAGTAGAAATATTACAAACACAATTTGTAGATTTAACTGGATAATGATGCGAATTACAATGCTGCTTTGATCTTTATTTTATGTTCAAATCTTCTCCAGTACCTGAAATGAGGCAAATGCTGTTGTTGCCAACATAACTACTGTTAATTGGCCATTGATATTTGAAAATTAATGATTGATTTGGAACTTTGATTCAGTTGTGCTAAATTATCTCTATGTTGGGTTCTTGGAAATACTTGCCTAATTAGTCCTCCTGTCCTATTCATTACTTGTACCATTCTAAATTCTGCTACCTTCAACTTAGTTATCTTCTACTTGCTACATTTTTTCACTGCCAGTCTTCTTGCTTGTCATCCTCAGTCATATTTACATGGAGAACCGTTCTAGTTGGAAAGAGATTTAGATGTTTGTTTACAAATGAAAGAAATTTACTTTAAATAATTTTTTATGTCAGGGCAATAACATTTGAGCATTAACATTAAAGACCATTGAAAAGCAGTTGACAGGGTGTCATTACACTGGATGGCAAAGATAGAGTGATACAAGGCAGTACTCATAGTCTTAATCTTAGATAAAACTTTGATTTCACCCTCAAATTTCTTATCAGCTAAAATTTATGCCTCTTTCTATCAAACTACTTGAAGAATTGTTATGTTACTTGAGCTATAATTACTGTAATTTAATCCATGTTTATACAGTTTGTTTATTTGTGGATAAATAAACTTTCTTTTACACTCCATTTCACAGCAAACCTGCTCTAGAACTGACTGGATGGAACTCCTGCATCATGATTTGTTTTGCCACCCTTCATTCCCATGGGACAGAAAAATGTGAAAAGATTTAGATTTAAGAGTATGTGACACATGAGTGAAATGGTAAATTGATAAAAAAGCAATTCAAGGAAGGGGAAAAAAAAACAGCCTTTCTGTATCAGACGTTGGAGTGCAAATTGTTTTTATGTGACCCAATGAACAGCATAAGCTTTGAATTCGTCAAGGTTTAGCCCAATATGGAAGTGACTTATAAATCAACAGGAGGGATTTATCCCCTGAACAGAATGGTTACTACTCAGTACTTGGCTTTTACTTCTCAAACTGAGGTTCAAATTCAACTCAGATGAATGGTCTGGAAGACTGTGAGGCAGATATGAAATTCTTTTATTGAATGAGTTTGTAGGCTACATTCAAAACTTAATTAAAATTGTCCATTTTGGTTAAAGATGTCATAAGGATGGCTGATGTGGCATGAAGCAAACTGAGTTTGCAGTGGGGAATGTTTCCCTCAATTTGGACTTGAGGAGTGAGTAGTGTGAAGGAAAGCTCAAAGGCACAGAAAAGGCTTGGAAGGATTTTGCTGTGTCTGGACGGTATGAGTTATAGGGAGATGCTGAATAGATTGAGGCTATTTTCCCTGGAGAGTCAAAGGCTGCAGGGTGACCTTACAGAGGTTTGTATAATCATGAAGGGCATGGATAGGGTGAATTGCAAAAGCTGTTTTCTCAGAGTAGAGGAGTCCAAAACTAGAGGAAATAGATTTAAGGTGAGAGGAGACAGATTTACAAGGGACACAAGGGGTATCTTTTCCTCTGGTAGCTCAATCCATACACACACCACCCTCTGCATGGAAACGGTGGAGGCTGGTACAATTGCAATATTTGAAAGGCATCTGGGTGGGTACAAAAAGAGGAAGGATTTCAAGAGCTATGAGTGAAATGCTGGCAAATGGGACTGAATTAATTGTGGGATATCTGGTTGGCATGGATCAGTTGGACGGAAGAGTCTGTTTTCATGCTGTACTTTGAGTCTCTGGAAAAGTGTCCCATTCTTCACTCATGCCACAAGTTGCTTGACAATTAGAATTTTAATTCAATTTCAAATCTCTGGCTTAGAAAATAAACTTTTATGATCTACTTGGAAACAAATAATTAATAGAAAACAAACACAGTCAAGAGTCCAGGTTGAGTTCAGTTTTGTTTGTGCTAAATAGCATTAGGATCCCAGATGATGTTATTACTTACCAAGTCATATCCCAGACTTGAACTTACTTTGCTAGATCATAGTTTCACTGTTTTTCAGTTTGCAAGTGTCCTTGTTGGAGTTGGATGTGAAAAGCACAGTTCCTTCTGAACAGAGGAGGTAATTCAGAACAGTTAGGAAATATGTTAACTCGGTGAAAGAGTTTTGGTTTGGACAATTCAGACAAGAAGTGTTTACTTCAAAAGCTGAAAGGGTTATTTGAAGCTGAGAAAGTCAAGGGAGACTCCCACTGCACCAAGGCATTGTGCAAGAATTTTCCTCCAATCCAAATACCCATCAGCTCACTATTTTGCACCCTTTGAAATACATTTAATGGTGAACCTGCTCTTGAATTGACTGACTGGAACTCGTGCGTTTTTTGTTTTGCCACCCTTCATTCCTATGGGACAAAAAAATATAGCAAGGTTTAGTTTTAAGAGTGTGACACATGAGTGAAATGGTAAATTGATAAAAATTGATTCAAGTAAGGAAGGAAAAAAACAGGCCTTTCTGTATTTGAGTTGAGTGCAAATTTGTTTTTGTGACCCAATGAACAGCGTAAGATTTGAGATGTCCTTCTCTAGCAAGGTTTCGCCCAATATGGAAGTGACCTGTAAATCAACAGGAACCATAGAATCCCTAATGGAAATAGGCCATTTGGCCCAACAAGTTCACACTGACACTTGGAAGGGCATCCCACCCTATCCTCCTACCCTATTACTCTACATTTACCTCTGACCAATGCACCTAGCCGACACATCTCTGAACACAATGAGCAATTTAGCACGGCCAATTCACCCAGACTGCAATTCTTTGGACAATGGGAGGAAACTGGTATACCCAGAGGAAACCCATGCAAACACTGGGAGAATATGCAGACTCCACAGACAGTTGCCCAAGGCTGGAATTGTACCTGGGCCCCTAGTGCTGTGAGGCAGCAGTGTTAACCACAAAGCTATTGTGCCGCCCCACAATAGGATTTATTTCCATAATAGAATGGTTACTGCATCAGTACTGAGCTTTTACTTCTCAAACTGAGGTTCAAATTCAGCCCAGATGGAAGTCCCCAATTACCTCAGCAGTGCCACCTCTCCCAGTATGGCTGAAAGGGCTTCAGAGTTGCTATAATTGGACCAGCAGCATCAGGGGTCGACCTACCATTCTTGAGAAAGCTACCTTCTGGAATATCATTATTCCCTTCTCACTGCTGTGGACTTGGAAATCCTATTTGAGTCCAAAGCCTGCAGGAAAATCATGTCTTGACTGCCTCAGGGAGATGGTTTCCACTAGACTGGGAGTCCCAACATGTCGTGGGTGAAGTGTCACTGCTGGAAGAACTGGCTAGTAACTAAAAGTATCTCAATTAGCTATGTAAATTGTCTGCTTGCTTCTATGGTGCAAGTAGCTGACCTGCTTACTACTTTGTCCTGAAAAGTGCCCGTTGGTGACAACCACAGCAAGCTATGCTGGTATTGACTGTGTTGATGGTGCTTTGTTGGACAATGACATGAACCCATAATTCACCTGCATCTGAGCTTGTGCAAAAGGGACTTGTGTGCACACCCAACAGAGAGAACTGTGATGAGACATTGACATTTTAGACTCTTCAATTCATTTGAATTATTCTCTAAGTGCACTATGACTATTTGAGCTGGTGGCTGAGAATGTGAGTGTGAATAATGGCATTTCTTCTTCCCCACTGCCTTCCTGCTTCTCCAGCTCCTCCTCCTTCCTCCCCTCCCACATTGCTTGGCAAGATGGCAGTCCTTTGGTGCCTGAGATGAGAGAGGCACCGTTTCTCATTTGGTGACTTGTGACTTGTAATATACGTATGTTTTTGCCACCTGAAGCCTGTAAATTAAAGTTTGTCGGGTGCGGGGAGTGTGAGAAGAAGGGTTAGACATAGAATGTTGATCATCAATGGACATTTCAGTGATTGTCTGGAGACCCTCCTGATTCCATGTATAAAGAGAAACTCTTCCCACCACTGCCTCTACAATGGCATCCAGTACAGTGTCAGAGAACCTTAAACCATAGTTCACAAATTTTGTTCACATTCTGTCCCGTAATCCTTTCTAGTATCTGGTCCAATTAGAATGCACCTTTTTGCATTAAGCATGGCAGGCTGACTTTAAGTACGACACGATAGTTAAGAGTCCCACAGTCTCAGGACCTCTAATTACATGCAAGTCAGCAGGCAGTGGATGGCTTGCATACTTCCTGCATCCAAAATAGCAGGTATGAATTTATTGCAATTGTGAAACTTCCACCTATTCTTGAGACTTGTCCAATTTTGTGGCCAAAGAACTTGAAATTAAATGAAACTTTGGTCAGTCTAAGAAATTGTGTGCAACAATGGTATATTTGTGTGATTGGTTTTCAGTTGTAAATACAGGCTATTTAAAGATTTAATGTTTTAAAGTCAAAAAATTCAAATGTTCAGACACTAACTTTTGAATGTAATCAAGTACTGGTATGCAGGCTGCACAGAAGTGTATTTTGCCCTCTGCATTTCGAAATCTAGCAGAATCAAGAAAGGAGTGCAAAGTGGGAAAACAAAATCCATTCACAACATCCAAAAGTTTCAAGAAACATGAGCTTTGCAGCTTGACCTAGAGTAACCACAATTTGCCGGTGGCAAGCATTGTTTATCCCTCTATTATTTATCGCTCTATTAGAACTTAGTTAACAGTTCAGCACAGTGGCATGCCCTTGCATGTAGAAACCACACATTTTTACATAAAACTGGCTCAATTATAGTTACGCATTTTAAATACTTGCGCAGCAGCTAAAAATGCATCAGCTTCATGTTGTCTATCAATCATGTTCTACCTCTTGTTGGTCAGGATAATCGAGGTTTTGTGGGTGTTCCATGTTGCGAGAGAAATTAAACTATAGTGAGTGACCGGAAAGCATGACAGCAATATACTGTTAAAATCCCTGCAGAAGTGATTAACAGTGAAAGGAAGTTATATATTTCCTCGTGACAGAATTGAAAGGTCACCATAGCTAATGCGCAAAATCAATGTAGAAATTACATGACATAGTATACAATTGATGTACTAAAGTATAGAAAAAATTATTCCCCTAGCACTTTACACAGTCCAAAAATCCCACGCTGCATTTATAAATTAAACTGCACGATCCACGGAATTACTGTCTTGTGGGTGAGGTTCAACAATCATCACAGCTCCAACAGGCTGTCTTCCCCATCTTTCAGGATGAATCTTCTGATAACCTTGTAATCAAGGTTCCTTGACTAAGTTCTTTGAGGAAACTTTGTGGTCTTCAAATTGCAAAGAATATTCTGGTGATTCCATAATCTTTACATTTTCCAGTCCTCATTTCCTCAAACAGGGGTTTCATCCTTACCAGTCCTCTACTTTGTGAGTACCCATCCCTTTCTTCTGCCCGACAGTAGTATCTGCTGTAGTTAATCATCTCCCAAATCTCTTGGTCTAACTGCATCTGAGACTCTGTATTGATGTTAGCAGACACTTTGCTTTCCATGCTTCATTCTGTGCCCGTTCCCATCATGATCACATACATGATTACTGGCTTGTCTTTGGGCAGCTTTTGAAAGCAATCGCCTGCTTCTGTCCAAGCTACTCCATTTTATTTTGCATTGAACAAGAATGTTTGCAATATAACCATCTTGTAACAGTTAGTGGTCGTAAAAATGAAAGTGTGATAATTATGTGCAAACTATTGGATTTTTAAAGAAATTTGCACACAATTGAGGCATGTACCTCCTATTCTTATCATTCTCATCATACATTAACGATAGGGTGTGCGTAGCTCTTACCGTCAAAATGTGTTAATTGCATTTCGGATCAAGGTCAGCAGATAGATGGAAGAACCACCACCGCCACAAGCGAGCTTCCTTCCAAACCATGTACCTTCTGACTTGGAACTTTTTGCCAAAGTTTCTCATTGCTGAATTAACATCTTGGAACTCCCTTTTTAATAGCCCTACACTGCACTAGATTGACTGTAGCAGTTCAGGGAAGGTGGATCACTGCTAACATCTCAAAAGCTTTGAGGGGTGCACAACAATTGCTGGCTTAGTTAGCGTTGTGTGGTAAAATAAATGGAAACCAAGCCAGAATGTTGTCTGGTTCTTGTTGCCTATGGATACATCAGTCTCCACTGATGTTTCAGCAGTCTGTGCCTGCATGGAGCAATATCTGGACAATATGCAGGCCTGGGCTTACTGGAGATACATGGGCTACATGCAACAAAAGTGAAATAGCCATCTCCTACAGGAGACACTGTAACCAATTGCATTGCTGGATCATTGGCCATCAACATCCTGGACTTTACCTTTGTTGCAGAGCCTAACTGAATTTTGTTGCTATGACGGAATAGGAATTCTGTAGTGTGTAATCCACCACTCGGCTTCCAAGAGCCTATTTCCGTATCTAAAAAACACAAGTAGGAACTGTGATGGAATATTCCGATTTGCCTGGATGAGTGCCATTGCAAGACTCTAAGATCAACATCATTCAGGATAAGGCAGCTCACTTGATTGATTGGCACCTAAAACATTCAGACATTCCAGCAACTAACATGAATAGCGTGTGCCAGTTACAAGATGATCTACAACAAGATACAATGTTCTCGCTTTGCTCCTCGCAAACGTGTGACTTCTACCACTTGGACTTACAAGGGCAGCTTTTATATTTCCTAGTCACCAAATGTTTGAAGTAATCACGCTGTTTGATTCAAAGTTGGAGCTTCAACAAGTGAATTTATTACAGCCACTTGAATGTTGCTCAGCTCCTGACTGTACCGCAACAGTAAATTTGGCACCGTGGATGTACATTCTCAAGTTCCTATTAGTTTATGAATAATATAAATAAATACACATTTTGTCTTTAAAAACATCTTAGTATAACTGTTTCAATGATTGATTTAAAAACAGAAATTGCTGGAAAAACTCAGCAGGTCTGACAGCATCTGTAAAAGAGAAATCAGTGTTCATGTTTTGGGTCCATGTCAGGTTCCAGTACTGTAAAAGAGAAATCAGGTTGACATTTTGGGTCCAGTGACCGTTCTTCAGAACAGGAACTTGACTGGACCCAAAATATGAACTCTGACAGCATCTGTGTCAGAGAAATCAGACCTGCTGAGCTTTCCCAGTGATTTCTGAATTACAACATCCATAGTTTTTTTTTGGTTTTTGTTTCATTGATTATCTTTACTAAACTGCTTTTCTTTAAATATGCTAAAAAATATTACTATAAAAAAGTACAATGTGTATACAGTCTGTTATACAATTAGATCCCTGAGGCAAAACAATAAAGCAAATTTACCAAATGATCTTCTCACCCCTGCTCCCCCCCCCAAAATCAAGAAATTACCAAGCAAATTCCACTTGTAACTTTCACTTCATAATAAATCATAGCCATGAGAAACGAAACAAATGAATTAGCAGGAAAATAGGAGTAAGGTGCCTGAATTTCACTTGGAATTGATGCAATTAAGATACTTAGTATGCAATCACAAATATTTGCATCTTTCCCCTAAAAATGTAGCTACATATTTCCTGAGTGTCCAGTTCTGATACATGCAGAATATGTGAATAAAGAAGTTCTAGCTGACTACTTGCACCTTCAAAAGGCTCATTTCAATGAGTCCTCTATCTCTATGGCCTCAATCCTGATGGTGCAGTTTTCCAGAGTTTTTTATTAACCAACTGCTAGAAACACCCTGGTTTGGTCACTTCCAGAAAACAAAATCCAGCTCTTTAGCATTTCGAAGCTATTAAAATAGCTTTGCAAGTCTTAGATCTTTTCAGGCAGCTCACACAGTACCTTGAAACAAGGGGAAGGTGGAAGCATACCAGTTCACTGGACAAGAAATTCAGAGAGCTAAGCTAGTACCCTGGGGACTTGGCTTCAAATGCGCAGCAATTAATTTAAGTATTATGAAATTGAGAGCTAGTGTGAGTAATGATGTCCATGAAAAGATTATCAGGTATTGGGAAAGAAAATCTGCAGTCCTTGCTTGATCTGGTCAGCATCTGACTCCAGACCAATGACTTGTGGTTGAGTTTGAACTTCAGTCTGAAATGGCCTAGCACGTCACTCTGTTCAAGGACAGTTAGGGAGAGGCATCAAATACTGGCCTTGCCTTTAACCTACACATTCCACCAGCTGATTTAAAAAGAAATCCCTGGCTCTGCCAAACAGAAAACCTCAGTTCTTTTTGCCAGAATTGTTCCTTTTTCTGTCTCTTTTTATCTACATTTATGCATTGATTGCCTTCACTCTTCAGCTCTGCTGCTTTCTGTCTACCAGCACACATCTGAACTTTAGTACTGTTTCCAGGTCATGGGTTGCCGAATCAAATGTTTTGAGACTTGTTAGCCAAGTGTGTGTAGTTGGTTTCTTTATACCAGCTGCAAACTATTAAGACCATGTTGAACATTTTTGTATAAACAAACAATTCCATAGATCTATTAAAGACATTGCAAAAGTTATTCATAGCATCTAGGTCAACACTCATCACGGCGTGTTTTATTTTGGGAACGTTTTTCATTGTATTGCATAAGGGATAGTGTGTTGTGCCTCCAAGGGTTTAGCATTCATCATCAGTGATGCCGAGGTTAATGTTGGGCATGTTATTACTGATAATTTGCAATTTATTTTTACTGTCACCCATGTTGTCTCACTAGCTGGTGATGTCATTGTTGTCTCTATGGCTCGTGATGTTATTTTTGTCTACTTGCCCAACTTAGTGAGTTATAGAGATGGACAGCAGGGAAGTAGACCTTTTTGTCTAATTCGTCCATACTAACTAGATATCCTGAATTAATCTAGTCCCATTTGCCAGCATTTGGCCCATGTCCTCCTCAAACTTTCCTGTTCATATACCCATCCAGATGCCTTTTTAAATGTTGTAATTGTACCAGCCTCCACTACTTCATCTCGTGGCTCATTCCATACGCACACCACCCTCTGCGTGAAAAAGTTGCCCTTTAGGTCCCTTTTATATATTTCCCCCCCTCACCCTAAACCTCTGCCATCTAGTTCGGACTCCCCCACCACAGGGAAAAGACTTTGTCTGATTATCCTATCCATACCCCTCATGATTTTATAAACCTCTGAGGTCACCACTCAGCCTCCGATGCTCCAGGGAAAATAGCCCCAGCCTGTCTAGTCTCTCCCTATAGCTCCAATTCTGGCAACATCCTTTTAAATCTTTTCTGAGCCCTTTCAAGTTTCACAACATTCTTCCGATAGGAAGGAGATCAGAACTGCATGCAATACTCCAACCAATGTCGTGTACAGCTGCAACATGAACTCCCAACGTCTATACTCCATGCTCTGACCAATAAAGGAAAGAATACTACATGCCTTCGCTATTCTATGTACTTGTGACTCTACTTTCAAGGAACTATGAACCTGTACTCCAAGGTTTCTTTGTTTAGCAACGCTCCCCAGGACCTTACCATTAATTAGCTGGTGATAAACCATTAGATGTAAAATAGCCTATTTTATCTTTTGAATCAGCTTTTCTGAGTCCTTAATGTAGAAGTTTCTGGTGGAGTTTCTTGGGATCAAGGAAGACTTGCTTCCATTTGGGTTTAATAAGTTCTGAAACGATGAGTCAAATGTAAAATGTAGAGCAGGTGGTGGTGCTTTAAGAGTTGGAAGATGGTCTGTTTGGATGTTAGTTTACCTCTTCTGATAGTTTAACTTGTCTCTGTACACATCTGATGAAATGTATTAAATGCCTTCCCAAATAAGGCTCCCTAGTTTTGGTTGTTCTAAGCAAGGTTTGCCGGTGAGGCTATACTTGACCTCTTCAGGGATGCTTTTGAGGATGCCCCTAAATTGTTTCTGCCATTCCCTGCTACAAAGCACCTCTAACTTGGGCAATTGCTTCAAGGTCTGGAGGTCAGGCCTGCAAATGACAGGCACAACCAGCAAGGCTGGATCCTTGCTCAGCATAAAGGCATCAATTACAATGTGGTGTGGCAGAGGACCACCTTTTCTTACAACCAGATTTGGAGGAGCCTGCAAAACACTACTGATGCTAGTTCTCCAGGACTTTGAGGTGCCTGCTGGAGGTTGTTCAAGGTTTCAAAGCAAAAGAGCACAGTTTAGCTGCAGTTATTTGACATGACCTTGGTCTCAGATTTGAGATCCTGGTTCTGAAATACTTCCTTTCACTTCTATTTGCAATTTTCAATCAATGATAATTTTGTCATGAGGCTCATCTGGTTCCTCCCTCTGTATTTGAAACTCATAACCTTTGAACTTTTGCTGGAAAGGTGTTCTCAATTTTAAAATAAATGGTTTGTGTTTTTACTGTCATCCTTATTCACCACCTTATTCTGCTTTTTCTGCCTACAACAAAAAATGCAGCTGACTCTTTCTTCTTAACTAGTGCCCATTAGAAATCTATTGAATGCTAGTCTGCATTTCTGCTTAAACTTTTAAAATACCTCTGTGAAATCATTCACTATTGAATTTATAGAGTTCTGAAGAAGGGTCACTGGACTCAAACTGCTAACTCTGTTTCTCTCTTCACAGATGCTACTGGACCCGCTTAGATTCTTCAGCAGTTCTTTCTTTTATTTTGTCATGGGCTATAATTGTGCATTCATTGCTGGCCTCTTTATTTTAGACAATTCTTCAGTTCTCTCTCTCTTTCTTTTTCTTTCTTTCTTTCTCTCTCTCTCTCTCTCTCTCTCTCTGTGGTACTAATGCACATTGATTTTTTTTTCTCAATCTAATTTGATGTTAAGTCAGTTGAAAACCTTTTGGTCTTACTCATAGATGCTGCTGCTGTCCTGATTTTATTTCTATTTCCTCAAAGTTCAGTAATCTCAGACTGTCTTAAAAATGCAGAAACTTTGATCATTCTTTTTACAGCTCTTCATGCAACTGACAAATTGCTGTTTGGCACCAGACTGCAGTGCAGCAATAAATATGACAGGCTGGATGTATATTCATATGACAGCCTGTCTTGTTACTTTGCAAACATGTTATGACCAAGGATTAAGTACACGATCACTCTTGTTCTACTACTTCATTGGTCGCAACATAAAACAAAACAGCCTTTTCTGGTTATCAAAATGACAAAGTAAATGCCATATCTATATCAGAGCTTAAAATATCTGTTGCCATGTTTCCTATTGCGTTTATTTGCAAAACAACTTATTAAATTACAATTGGCTAACATACACTGAGTAAAATAGGAGTACCAATTTTTATTGCTCTAAATATCCCCAGACACACACCCAAGCATCAATTTCAGGAAAAGAGAAAAGCAAATTTATCTGCCAAGGTTTGCTTGTTGAGGAAATGAAGAAGCAGTTTGGCCATTGGATCATCATTGAAGGCAAACGAGTAAAGCATAAGATGTTCTGGAGACTGGTTTTCTGTTGTGTGGTAATGTCCTGAATCATGTATGATTTCTCTGATGTCTTGCAGGCACTGCTTGGCCATGAAGTACAGACTTGATGTTCTTTCAATCACTCTTTCAAAAGAGCAAATAGGTTTCATCCTGAACTGATTAGAGGGTTGTCTAAATTTGTAATCAATTGATGACTCATCAATTTTCCTCCCAGCCCAGAGATTGCTGGAGAAACTCTGCAGGCTCAGCAGCATCTGTGGAGAGGGAAACAGAGTTAAAGTTTCAGGTCTGGTATGATTCCTCAGAAAATAAGTACTTGCCCAGATAAAACCAGAATTTGGCTAATCCAGTTACTGTTCAAGCAGCCTTAGTTGGGTCGATAGCAAAGCAAAGAATTATTGACTGGTATGTGATTTCAAGGGTGTCCCTTTTTTTTTGAAAAAAGCTCATCCACATGAACTTATTACCTCTTTTAAAGAAATCACCACTAGTGTTCCCTAAAAATATTCAAAGTTCCATTTTTCACAATCCTTAACCTACTTCTGTCCTTCAAGAAAAGTTGAATACGAAATGTTTTGTAACAATATAACAACATACTGCAAGCATACATTGGAAAACACAATCACCTGCAAGTTCACATGCTCTCTTTGTCCTGACTTGAAAGTAACGTTCCTTGACTATCAATGGTTAAAATTGTGGAACCCCTTAAAAGCACTCTTGATAGATGTGCACTAAACAGATGAATAGTTCAAGAAGCCAGCTCATTACCACCTCCTTGAGGTTAATATAGGGATGAGCAATAAATGCTTCTCTGCAGAGTTCTCTCGTCCTAAAGTCCAGCCACACCTACAACTGGCCAACAATTTCCTGAAGAAAGGCTCATGCCCGAAATGTCGATTCTCCTGCTCCTTGGATGCTGCCTGATCTGCTGCACTTTTCCAGCAACACATTTTCAACAATTTCCATTAGCCAGCTTTGCAGTAGATGTCTCTGTATTTTCATTACTAAGCATGTCATGTTGTTTGGCAGACAATAGCTTCTATTTAATAGTGTGAACATGTTGCCTTTGATCACTGTGTCTGATCGTTGTTTCCCATGGATTATTTAAAATGCTTTCTGAAAGTTTTTAGCCACTTTTCTTTTCCCCCAGTGTATATGTTTTGTTGTATATGAGTAAGAGTTAAAAATAAAACAAATTAGCATGTTATCTATCTCACAGCAATGATATTTATTCAGTGCATTGTTTTGGTGTGTGCATTTGCATTTTTATTGGAAGGCTTTAGTCTCTTCCAAATGTCTTGAACTTTGTTTTTGCCCCTAGCTGTGAGCTAAATTTATATTGTTTAGTGTACTCAGTTTTCCAGGTTTTGGATTAGGTAAAAGTTTTCCAGGGTCCAGCAGTCCTGATAATTTCTGTCGAGAAAAATAAACTTTCATGCAAACAAAAATTAGAAGGTCAAGTTCAGTTACTGTTGAGATTAAAACTTACTTTGAAGCTTTTTTTCTTCAAAAACCCGAATGCCTGTTTGAGAGAAAGAAAAGATAATCAACTAGTTTCACATCTGTCTTGTTTTTGATTTTATAAATTTGAGATTATGTTTTGCTTCAGGGTTCGCTCAGTTGAATTTAATTCTAGCAACAGAGTTAAACTTACAATTCAACAGCCTGGTTATCATAGGCGATGTTGAATGTATATCCTAAGCTTAAGAGCTGTCAGACAGCAAGAAATCGCAACATTGGCAATTCCAGTTTTTTAAAATTCACACAAAGGATGTTTGTGACATTGGTTTGATCAGTGTTTATTGCTCGGTCCTGGTTGTCTTGACGGTGGTAATGGTGAGCTGCCTTTTTGAACTGCTGCAGTCCAATGCCAGTTGGGAGGGAGTTCCAGAGTCCTGACCCTATGACATCGAAGGATTGCAATACATTTCTGAATCAGGATGGTGAGTGGCTTGAGGGGGATCTTACAGATGGTGGTGACAGATGGTATCTGCTGTCCATGTCCTTCTAGAAGATAGTGATTGTGGGCTTGGAAGGTACTCCTTAGGATCCTTGGTGAATTTCTGCTGTGGACCTTGTAATTGCTGTACATTGCTACTACTATGCATTGGTGGTGCAGTTAGTTAATATTTGTGACTGTGGTGCCAATCAAGTGAGCTGTTTTGATCTGCATGGTGAAATAACTCCTGCGGACAAGTATCCTCTGAACAAGTCCTTTATTGACACATGAAAAGCCCTTGGCATTGGCCCAGCTCCATCAGAACCAGCTCGGAGTGTCAGAATGTCTGACAGTCATGTTTTTATAATGTTAGCCAGGGCTCCCTGATGGAGACTGTCAATCAGTTGCAATCAGGGAACTTATTCTAAGAGGTCCACTTGGCTGATCTCATGACAATCACTACAGATGGTGTCAAGCTTATTGAGTGTTGTTGGACGTGCATCAATCCAGGCAGATGAGTATTCCACCATACTCCTACCTTTACCTTGTTAGATGACAGACAGACTTTGGAGAGTCAGGAGGTGAGTTAATCGCTGCAAGATTCCTAGCTTCTTGAAAGGCTTGTCCAGTTCAATTTCTGGTCTGTGGTTACCACCAGGATGTTGATAAATGGGTGATTCAGTGATGTTTATTCTATTGAATGTCAAAGGCAATGGTTAGATTCTCTTTTGTTGGAAATGGTCATCCCCCGGCATTGGTCTGGCATGAATGTTATATAGTGTGAATGTCACTTGCCACATGTCAGTCTAAACATGTATATTGTCCACATTTTGTGTTGCTTGGACATGGACTGCTTTGGCATATGGGGAGTTGCAAATGAACATGGTGCAATAATCAGCAAGCATCCCACTTCTCATCTTATGATTTGTGCAAAGGTCATTCATGAAATTGTTGAAGGTAGTTGGACTAAGGATATCATCCTGAGAAACTCTTGCAGTGATGTCCTGGAGCTGAAATGACCTCTAACCAACTCAGTCGTCATCTTATGTGCCAGATATGACAGCAATCAGCAGTGAGGTTTTTTTCCCCGATCTCCATTGGCTCCAGTTTTGCTTGAGCTTATTGATACCGCACTCCCAAGTGTGACCTTGATGTCAAGGGCAGTTACTCTTCCCCCATCTCTGGAATTTAGCTCTTTTGCCCATGCTTGGACCAAGACTATAATGAGGTCAGGAGTTTACTAACTTTGGTGGAAACTGGTCTGGGTATCCCTGAGCAGGTTATTGCGAAGCAAGGGTTGCTTGATAGCATTTTACTCATGATCAAGAATAGTTGATGGATAGCAACTGGCGGTGGTGAATATTGTGTACAGGTCATATCTGGGCAGTTTTCCACACATCCAATTGTCATTGTTGTAGCTGTTTGGGAATGGCTTGACTATGGCATGGCAAGTTCTCAAGTACAAGTCTTCAGTACTATTGCCAAGATGCGATCAGAACCCATACCCATTGCTGTGTTAGTGCCTCTAAGAATTTCTTGATATCATGTGGAGTGAATCAAACTGGCTCAAGATTGGTATCTGTGATGCAGGAGTTATCTGGAACATGACAGATCATACACTTGATATGTCTGGCTGAAGATTGTTGCAGCTGTTTTAGCCTTATTGCTTGCTGGGTTCCCTCATTATTGAGGATTCGGATGTTTTGTGGAGCTTACTCCTCCAAAGGGTTGTTTAATAGTCCACCATTACTTACAACATGACACGGCAGCACATCAGAAGTTAGATCTAATCTGTTGGTTGTGGAATGACTTGGCTGTGTCTATCACTCATGGCTTATGCTGTTTGACATGCAAGTAGCTACATTTTGTAACTTCATCAGGTTGATGTCTCATTTTTTAATTATGCCTGATGCTGCTCTTGGCATGGCTTCCTGCACTTTTTGTTGAGCCATTGACCTCTTGACTTGATGATAGAATAAGATATATTACCAGGCCACAAGGTTTGCAAATCATGTTGGATTACATTTGAACTGCTGTTGATGGTCCACAGCATCTCATGGATGCCCAGTCTTGAGATGCGAGAACTACTTGAAGTCAATCCTATATAGCACAGTGATAGTGTCACACTGCATTCTCAATGTGAAGACAGGACATTGTCTGCACAAAGGCTGTAACTGATACTGTCATGGACAGATGCATCTGGTGAGAATAAGATCAAGTAAATTTTTTCCCCTCTTGGTTCCCTTATCACCTGTTGCAGTAGCTCTCCCCTTGAGGACTCAACCAGCTCAATGACCCAGGTCATTTTCAGATTTTTCCCCTTTGTAATGTTGACTGAAGAATCAATATTGACTAGGATTCCCCTGTCCTCCTCCAGTATCGTCATGGGATTTTTATCTTGGCTTGAACAAACAGTGGTGTCACCATCTCATTGAAAAGATGGTAGCTCCAACATTATATCACTCCTTTAGTATTGTACTGGAAGATCAGGCTAGATTTCTGTGTTTAAGGGATCTTGAAACCAACCCTTTGATACAAAGGCAAGAATGCTACAAACAGAGTTACTGTTGGCTGTGTGCATTCAAACTTGTATAAACTGACCTTGTGTTGTTTAGCTCTCGTGCATTACTTTTGTTACCAATGTCAGTACAACCAAAACTATTTCAGTTTGATGAAAGAATGGTTGTAACTGTGGATGTGCATTATTTTAAATCCTTGATGAGCCAGCAAATGTTGCTTTGTTTTACACCCAATAATTTTGACTCTGGAAAAGTGAAAGGCCAGCAATGTTATGAAACTTGCTATTTAAACTGGAAAAACCATTAGGTCAGATTAAAGCACTCGCTGATTATTGGCCAACTGTTCAAAATCTTAACCAAGGCTGCTAAAGTAATTGATGTCCTTTCTTTCCATCTCCTTTGTTATGAGGTTTTAAACTCCAAGATGAGGAGCGAGTAGGTGAAACTGTGTAGGCTTGTCAGTTTGGGTTGGGAATGGTGAGAGTGCTGGGGGAGAATAGGCAGTTGGTCAAGAAACTGAGCCATTGCTACAAACTCTGTTAGCCAGTGACAGGACTCATAAGATTAGCTCTAACATACACTAAAGTTCAGAAATGGTTGTTGAATTTGGCAATACATCCACTGATGCTGAGCAATTGATGACTTTTGCATCTGGAGCAGTGCCAGTAAATTTAGTGCTCATTTTCATTATCTTAATTGTTGTGATTTTGAGAAATGAGTTGGAATAAAATTGTGATTTTTATTCTTTAGTTATTGCTTTGTTCATTTAAGAAATAGCCATATGTTTTCCACTTGGAGCTGAGTGCTGAAATGTTTGTAAACCTAGGATATGCTGTGAAATGACATGTAACGAAGTTCTCTTGCCCTTCTCTGTTCTACATGATGTATGTTATTTTCAGTTTCTCAACATAATTTAAATCTTAAAAAGTATCTATGTCTGCATGCAACTGTTTCAGCTCAGACCTTTTAGGCCTTCAAAAGTGCTTCAACTAAACTGCTTCCCTGTCAAAACTTGAAATAAGAATGTAAGAGCATCACAAATTGTATCAATTTGCACAAACACTAAGATGAAATAATCCAGCAACTAATCTATTAGTGGCCCATGAGCACTTAAATAGTGCTGGTGACAGGAGATCTTTCATGCCGTTTAAAGTCCCATTCAGGCGTATAAGTTTAACACAGGCTTGAACTGCGGTATGAAAATTCAAAATAGCAGCACAGGCATCAAATTAACAGTGCAGTGATTGACACCACTAACTGCCAGTTCTGCACGCTGCTAGAAGTGATTAGTGCATAAACTTCTCTGCAAATATGCATCCATCTGAAATATGATTGGTGTACCTCAGATGCCTTTTTCAACTTTGAGGCTAAAAATCTTCAATGTGACACAATGTAGCTTCTCCCACTAGAAAAAAGCATTATATTTTTAGGTATGTTAAAGGTTAAAGAAACATTTACTGACTTATTTGAATACTGAAAGCTGAATTTTCAACTGGGCACTGAGGCATTGTTCATGGTGTGAATGGCCACATTAGTGTGTTTTTATTATTTGGTCTTGGGAATCGGCTGTTGCTTTTTGGGGCCATCAATTAATACCTATCCATTATTGCCCATGAGAAAGTGATAATGAACTGGCTTCTTTCATAAATGCTGTCTTTTTTGTAAAGGGGCATCCACAATGCTGTTGGGAAGGGGGGGGGGGGGGGGGGGTTCCAGGATTTTGGGCAGTGACAGTACAAGAACTGAGATATAGTTGCTGCAGTCTATTTTGGAGATGATACACAAGCTGCCACTGTACATTGGTGGAATACTTTGAACAGTTTTGGGCCCTTTACCGAAGGAAAGATATACTGACATTGCAGGTAGTGCAGGGAAGGTTTGCTAGGGTGCTAATGTGTATGGAGGGACTGTCTCATGAGGTGAGGTTGAGTAGGTTGGGTCTATACTCATTGGAATTTTGAATGAGAAATGACCTTCTTGAAACATAAGATTCTGAGGGAACTGAACCAGGTCGATACTGAAAAGTTGTTTACCCTTATGAAGTGTCTAGGATCAAAGGGTATAATCACAGATTTAAGACATAGATGAGGAGCAATTCTTCCTCCTTCTGGGGTCCGGCATTTTACAAGAGGAGAAGCAGAGGTGAACACCGGCCTGGCGGCAACATATTTAGGCAATGGCTGAACATGAGATACTACATGTGTAGTGTCTCCCATCCGCCCTCCTTGTCTAATGAGAAAAAAGGACTCTGCGATGCGTTGATAATGTAAGTTGATTGATTAAAAATGTAGTTTTGCTATTTTCTATTAATTGGTTAATTGAATAACACAATAACAAAGAGGTGGTAGAAATTATTTAACTCAAATTTGTATATCTTAATTAACGAGGTAGAGATGGCAGGTTAGGTGATATGCTGCAGGTGCATGATGTGGTAGCTAGCTGATCCCATTGTGAATGGCAGTGATCACATCTGTAGCAAGTGTTGGTTGCTGGAAGAACCCTGGCTCCAAATTGATTATCTGGATTCTGAACTTCAAACACATCCAGGAGTGGGAGAGTTACCTGGACGCTTTGTTTCAGGAGGCAGTCAAATTCAATTAATGATCAGGGACAACAGGGTATGATTTCAAGTGAGATAGGTAGGGGGATCCTGAGTTCAGGAGTAGAGGAGCTCAGTTTTTGATCTTATCCAACAGGCATGAGATTCTTGCTCCCGGTGTGGAGGAGGAAATGTTTGTGGGGAGGGTGAGCCAATTGACCATGGCACCATGGTGCAGAAGGCCTTTGAAGAGGGGGGAGTAAAAAGACAAGTGGTAGTTGTAGGAGATCCTGTAATTAGGGGGACAGATAGTAGCATTTGCAAGCCAGATCAGAAGACCCCCATGTATGTTGCCTGCCTGGTGCCAGGGTGCAGGATTTCTCACCGGTTTGAAAGGATACTGGAGTGGGAGGGGCAGGATCCAGATGTTGTGGCCCATGTTGGGATTAAGAACCTCGGGTAGAGGATGTGTTTAGGGATTATTGAGAATTAGGAACAAACTAAAGGAGCAGGGCTTCTAAGATCCGGATTACTGCCCGAGCCATGTGCAAATTGGCTTGGGGATAAGAAAATTAAGGAAGTAAATAAGTGGCTAAGGGAATGATGTGGGAAAGAGGGGTTCCATTTCATGGAGCATTGGCATCAGTTTTGGAAATGGGGGGAACTGTACCGATGGGATAGTTTCCACCTGAACCGATCTGGAATCCGTGTTCTCGCAAAAAGGAGAACTAGGGTGGTCATTAGGACTTAAGTCAGGGAAGGGAAAGAGAAAGCAACAGGAAGTATGCTGATAAACGAAAAGGTTGGCATGTATGCAGGAGGGTATAAGTTCAATGCACACTATGAAAGAAACAAAAATGACGGATAACTCGATGTTGTGAATCATGGGGTTCAGAAAGCTAGAATAAAGGCACTTTAACTGAATGCTTGTAGCATTTATAAAAAGGTTGATAAGATAAGTAAGGATAGGTAAGTTTCCTGACCCTGATGGAATGTATCCCAGGGTACCAAAAGAGCTGGTGGGAGAAATAGCAGGTGGACTAGCAGTAATTCTCCAAAATTCACGGGACTCTGGGGCAGTCCGAGCAGATTGGGAAATAGCAAATGGGGAATTATAGATCAGTGAGCTTAACCTCTGTAGTGGGGAAGATGCTTGAGTCTGTTATCAGCATGGGTTCATGAAGGGCATGAAATCTTTTGGAATTCTATGAAGACATTTCAAGCAAGGTGGACAACGGGGACCTAGATGTGGTATACCTAGATTTCCAAAAGGCCTTTGACAAGGTGCCGCATATGAGGCTGCTGCAGAAGATAAGGATGCATGGTGTTGGGGTGGAGTATTAGCGTGAATAGAGGATTGGTTGACTGACAGGAAGCAAAGTGTGGGGGTAAATGAGTGCTATTCTGACTAGCAATCACTGACTAGCGGTGTGCCAGAGGGATTGGTGTTGGGACCACAATTATATATTATTTATGTAGATGATTTGGAGTAGGGGACCACATGTACATTGTCAAAATTTCCTGATGACACCAAGATGAGTGGCAGAGTGAAGTGTAGAGAGATTATCATTTGATTGGTGAAAAAGTTGAATCACTGAAGGCTGGTCTCAAGGTACAAGTAATTAGGAAGGCAATTAAGGGTTGTTAATCTATGGAGATCCTTGCCCAGGGAAGTAGTTGACACAACTTCAGTAATTGCTTTTATGGCTATGGTAGATACTCTTTTGAAAAATAAAGGAATTAAAGGATATGGTGAAAATGCGAGTAGGTGGAGCTGAGTTCACAAAAAGATCAGCCATGATCTTGGTGAGTGGCAGAGCAGGCTTGAAGGGCTGGATGGCCTACTCCCACTCCAAGTTCTTAAGTTCTCAGAGGGTACTCATTTTCTGGATTTCTTAAATCCAGTATGCTCTTGATGAGCTTTCAAAACCCTGCATCACCAGATTAACTTGGTGTGGCAGTAAATCCATTTCTCACTCCAATTTAAAATGGGAACCCAACCTCAGTTGGGTCAATATGGATTTTGTGTGCTAATTGTTGTGGTTCTGTTCGCCGAGCTGGGAATTTGTGTTGCAGATGTTTTGTCCCGTATCTAGGTGACATCCTTAGTGTTTTGGAGCCTCCTGTGAAGTGCTTCTGTGTTGTTTCCTCTGGCATTTAGAGTGATTTGTACCTGCCACTTCCAGTTGTCAGTTCCAGCTGTCCTTGGTCCGTATATTGGGTCCAGGTCAATGTGCTTATTGATTGAATCTGTGGATGAGTGCCATGCCTCTAGGAATTCCCTGGCTGTTCTGTTTGGCTTGTTCTATGATAGTAGTGTTGTCCCAGTTGAACTCATGTTGCTTGTCATCTGCGTGTGTGGCTACTAAGGTTAGCTTAGCCTTTGAAATCATTAAAAACACAAATGGAGAACACACACCGGATCATCAACGCCACATTCACAGGAATCCGATTCACGAGAGAGGAAGAAAAGGACAACCAACTGCCATTCCTAGACGTGATGGTACAGAGAACACCTAACGGAGAATTCACCACAAAGGTATACAGGAAATCCACACACACAGACCAAGTCCTGAACTACGAAAGCAACTACCCCAACACACACAAAAGACGTTGCATCAAGACACTGTTCAAAAGGGCCACAACACACTGCAGTACACCAGAATTGCAAAAAGAAGAACAGCTATGCAATGTATTCGCCAAAAACAGATACCCCTGCAATTTCATTAACAGATGCCTAAGGGAAAGACACCGGAACAAGGACATGCCGCAACCCAAAGGACAAGCCACACTACCATACGTCAAGAGCATTTCCGAACTGACAGCCAGACTACTGCGACCACTAGGACTCCTAACAGCGCACAAACCAACAGCCACTCTCAGACAACAACTCACCAGGACGAAGGACCCAATACCCAGCATGAGCAAAACCAATGTAGTGTATAAATCCCATGCAAGGACTGCACAAAACACTACATAGGACAAACAGGAAGACAGCTAACGATCCGCATCCATGAACACCAACTAGCCACAAAATGACACGACCAGCAATTCTTAGTAGCCAGACACGCAGATGACAAGCAACATGAGTTTGACTGGGACAACACTACTATTATAGGACAAGCCAAACAGAGAACAGCCAGGGAATTCCTAGAGGCATGGCACTCATCCACAGATTCAATCAATAAGCACATCGACCTAGACCCAATGTACCGGCCACTGCAGAGGACAGCTGGAACTGACAACCGGAAGCGGCAGAGACAAATCACTATAAATGCTGGAGGAAACATCACAGAAACACTTCACAGGAGGCTCCCAAGCACTGAGGATGTCACCGAGACAGGGGACAAAACGTCTGCAACACAAATTCCCAGCTCGGCGAACAGAACCACAACAATTAGCATACAAAATCTATACTGATCCAACTGAGGTTGGGTTCCCATTTTAAATTGGAGTGTGAAATGGATTTACTGCCACACCAAGTTAATCTGGTGATGCAGGGTTTTGAAAGCTCATCAAGAGCATGCTGGATTTAAGAGTTAGTGATGAAAATGGACAGCCTACTTAGGAGTCTGTAATATTCTACAAAGCAAGTGTAAAATATTTTCACATCTTCAAATGTCATTATTATTGTTTCATAGTGCAAATATGTATTAGTGCAGTGATTGGTCATTGGCATCTGATCATTAAAAGTAAACTGACCCTTACATTTACCAGCCTTGTACTTTTGTTCTCGTGTGTTTTAGTAGTTTTCCAAAGGCAAGAGTACTGTAATGCAGGATAAAGTTGGAAATTTCACAACACCAGGTTATAGTCCAACAGGTTTATTTGGAAGCACTAGCTTTTGGAGTGTTGCTCCTTCACCAGGTGGTTATGGAATATAAGATCGTAAGACACAAAATTTATAGCAAATGTTTACAGGGTGATGCAACTCAAATGATATATTGAAAAAGATCTGGATTGTTTCGGTCTCTTATTTTTTTGAATGACCGTGTTGGTTTCAGTTCTTTCATATGTAAATCCCTTAACTTTTGAAAAGAAAATTACGTTCTCGAGTGAACTTTAACAATAGGTGCCATGTCAGCTCAGATAATGTATTGAAGGTGTGAGGTTAAAGTTTGTCTTGTCTGAGCCCTAATGTTGGACAGATTTTATTTCTAAAAAAGGGATTTATAGAATCTTACATGGATTCATGCAGTTTTTGAGCAAAATTAAATGTAATTCTGCAAATACAAATTCATCTCACCTAACTTACCCATAGGTGTATATGAGAGGGATGTGAGTGTCTGTGAGTGTAAAGGGGTATTAGTCTGTGAGAGGGTGCTTGTGTGGGAGTGTGGGGGGTGTGTATGTGTGAGCATGTGAGAGAAAGTCTGTCGAGTCTGTCTAGTGCAATGGTGGTTACCTGTAATGTGACATGAACCCAAGATCCTAGTTGAAGCCCTCCCTATGGGTACCAAACTTAGCTATCAGCCTCTGCTCCACACTTTTCGCTGCTGCCTGTCCCGAAGTCTGCCTTGGAGGATGGTCACCTGAAGATCTGAGGTAGAATGTCCTGGACCGCTGAAGTGTTCTCCAGCTGAGAGGGAACACTCCTGTTTGTTGATTGTTGTGTGGTGCCCATTCATCAGTTGTCGTAGCCTCTACGCAGTCTCACCAGTGTACCGTGCCTCAAGGCATCCTTACCTGCAGTGTATGAGATAGACAATGTTGCCCGAATCACTTGAGTACTTGCGGTGTACATGGTGGTATCTGTGTCGACACTCTGACACGTCTTGCAGCGTCTTCCCTGATAGGGTTGTATGGTGTTGTCCCAAAGGTCGGGCAGTTTGCTGTGAACAATGATCTGTTTGAGGTTTAAAAATCACCGAACCTCAAGTAGATCATTGTTTGCAGCAAATTGCCCAGTTCATGCTCAAATGCAGTAAGTTCTGGACAACATCCAGGCCTGACTGACTCGTGGCAAGTAACACTCATGTCACACACGTGCTAGGTATTGACCATCTTCAATGAGAGCTGAACTAACCATTGCCCTTAACGTTCAATGGTATTACCATCACCAAATCTGAGCATCAATGTCCTCAGCATTACCATTGACCAGAAATCCAACTGCACTCACCACATATGCACCGTGCTAGAAAAGCAGCTCAGATGCCAGGAATCCTGCAATAAGAAACTCTCCTCCTGACTCCCCAATGCCTGTGCACCATCTATAAGGAACAAGTCAGGAATTAGATGGGATACATCCCACTTGCCTGGATGAGTGCAGCTCCAACAACCCTAAGAAGCTTGGCATCATCCAGGACAAAGGAGCCCATTTGATTGACATCACATCCACAAGTATCCATCCCCTCCACCGCCAACATTCAGTAGTAGCAGAGTGTAATATCTACAAGATGCACTGCAGAAATTCACCAAATATCCAGAGGTAGCTCCTTCCAAACCCATGACCACTTCCACCTGGACGGACAAGGGCAGCAGGTACCTGAGTACATCACCACTTGCAAGTTGTCTTCCAAGCCACTCACCACCCTGCCTTGGCCATATATCACCATTCGTTCATTGTCACTGGGTAATAATTGTGGAATTCTCTTGCTAAGGATGTTGTGGGTCAACGTACAGTGTGTGGACTTCAGCAAGACCATTCACCACCTTTTCAAGGGCAACTTGAGATGGGTAATAAATGCCAACTAGCCAGGGACACACGTCCCATGTTATTAGTGAAGTTGATGTATCATCAATTAATCCCATCTAAACCACGAATGATCTTTAGGGAAGGAAATCTGCCATTCTTACCTGGTCTGGCCTATATGTGACTCTTAACTGCCCTCTGGGCAATTAGAGATGAGCAATAAATGCTGGCTTAGCCAGTGATGCCCACACCCCAAGAATTAATTAAAAAACATAGATGTGAAAATCTGTCTTTAAGGTGTTGGTTCTTAATTGATGTAGATGTCACCCAAACTCTCCATCTTCTACAGTGACAGAAATCTCAGTGAAGTTTGTATTTGCATCCACCCATGCATATGCCAGTCAGTGCCAAGAAGATGCCTCAGTTCTTCAGTGCAAGCGGGTGGTGTACACATAATAGGCATGACAAAAGCATAGGATTAGTCAATCAGCTATTGCCTATTAGGAAAAATGGGAGATATGTAACGTTTTTAAATAAAACTTGCTATTTCTTAAAAATTCATTCTTCGCAAATCCATTATACTAGGCTGATGATAGAAAGGAAACAATTACTGGAGCAGTCTGTTGTCAGGCAGTGTCATGTAATAATTAGGAAGGGTACTGTCTGCCAACTCTTTGGCCCCCCCACATCTTCCATCATTACCAAAAAATGGGAACAGGACTAGGTAATTCAGTCCATTGAAACTATTGCTGGTTCAGAATGTTCTGTTGTCTCTGGCTCCATTTGGGATCATGAACCATAATTTAGAAAACTTTTGCACAGAACTAACATTGATACAATGAATCAAATTATTTGCTTTGCTGGTAACCATTTATATAAATGTATGAACCATATTACGAGGAACAGCTAATAAATATAAGTTGTTATGCTACACTTGGTTTCTTTTGTTGTGATTTGATATTTGGCTAAAAGTAGAAAGGTTTCAGTGATTAATATCCCAAGCAGCTTTAAACATGATTTTAGCTGAGCTTTGTCAATTGAATATGTTGGTAGGTGTCACAGCAACTAAAACTACCATGTGTTTAGTTACACAATTGGCAGGATCTTGAGCTTTATTACATTTTGAGACCATATTTTTCGATCATTTCAACACCAGCTTTACTGCGAAGTAGATCTTGTTTGTCCTGTGCGCTTTGGTTAGGTTTACCCTCATCTACAGTCTGCAGGATTTTTGTGTAAACAGAATAATCCAATTGCACTCCAGTGAATGAATGCAGACTGGAGTGATTCTCAGGCTGTTGTTTTGTAATTTCTTGCACGTTGTCCTCTTCAAGTGGATTTGGCTGAAATCCTTGTGTTTTTTTAAAATCACCTTCCTGTCACCCACCCACCAACACAAAGATACATTTCAGATCTCCTGTTTGTTTAAATATATTTTGCTGCGAATGTTCTATGAAGCTATTTCTTTTTTAAAAAAAATTCAAGCATCTTGAATTAAGTATTGTTTGGTAGATTGTTATGGAATACCAAGATGGGTTTGACATTATAGCGTGCATCTGCTTGTGTGCCAGAGCATTTGAATGGGGTCATGCTTTCAATGCTTTCCCTTGAAAGCTTGCACAGATCTCCAGTGCACGGCAGAAAAAAAACACGTTCTCAAGCTGCAAAATATAGAAGGCAGTTTTTTTTCATGTCCCCAAGAAGCATACAAGCCCATCACCTTAATATGTTTGGTGACTCATTTCCTGTAATCGTTTCTTTTTTTGGCTTCCAGATGGTGATTGCTTATGTTACCATAGGTAGCCTCAGAGTTTACTTGATATTTTTAACATACAAAATTGTCTTGACTTCAAATGTTGAGGACCTTTTTAAATATGAGGTCTGATTCTGGTCAGATTTGATAGTTTGATTTAAACGACATGCATTAAAGAATGCTGCAAAAATTTAACCTCTTGTTCCTTAGGGACAATAATATCTTTTGTGTTGAGAAATTAACTTGACTTATCATGAAATCCAAATAGGTACTAATTCGCAAAGGTCTGCGGCCACTGACTTAGACTGCTAAGTGCTTGCCCATGTAAACCAACACTAGATTTGATTTATAGTTTTCTCATTGCCACTCTCGCTGCCTCAATTGTGCAACTGAAATTGCCTCTTTGAGGGCAGAAGGAGAGAATATTCATGACAATGAATGTTCATTATCTGTGGACCAGTTGAATTATGGATGTACAAATGTTCGCAAATTGTCCAGGATGAAGGAATAATAGATGTCATGTATGTCAGATATAAATGGACCAAGAAGGCTGATCCAATAAGTTTGTTTCAAAAGTGCTTTTTCTTCTGGTTTTGATTTGGCAAGCTCAGACATTACTGACTGTTGTCGCATAACTGAAAGTATCACTGCTTTAAGCAAGTTAAATTTCACTTAGTTTACAAGGAAATTGTACTTACCCTATTGTGAATCCAGTGCTAAGAACAATGCTTTCTTCATCCTTGCATTTAAAGCAGCTTACCTTATTTCCCCGAGTTTTTGTGAGTTACAGGCTGTTGTATCTCCATTTCAATACAGAATCCTGAGCATTCTGGCAGGTGCTCTGATAACTGAAACAATTTCAAGACCTTTCTCACTTTAAAACGTTTCTCTTATGTAAGGAGCAATAAAAAAAAACTCATGATGGTTACATATTTGCAGGAGTGGAAGACTGGTTGGTTATCAGAAAGCAAACAGTATGCATAAATGGGTCATTCAAAAAACCCGAAAGAACTACGGATGCTGTAAATCAGAAACAAAAACAGAAGTTGCTGGAAAAGCTCAGCAAGTCTGGCAGCATCTGTGAAGAGAAATCAGAATTGACATTTTGGGTTGAATGACCCTTCCTCAGAGCAGAGTCTCTTTCAGGCTGGCAGGCTGCAACAAAATGTGCCATAAAGGATCAGTACTGGGTCCCTCAACTTTTTATAACATTATAGAATGACATGGAGCAAGGGTTGGAAGGTATGTTTGCCAAATTGCTGGTGACATAAAAGTAGATCTCAAAGTATATCTTGAAGAGGACATGAGGTTATTAAAAATATAGATACGTGAGTGGACAAAATCAAATAGAGTATAGCGTGAGAAAAGTGTAATTGTCCATTTTGGCAGACTTGTGCAAGTTGGACTGAAGGGTCTGTTTCCATGCTGTACATTTCTATGGCTCTATGACTGTATAATTGCAAAAGGTAATTATGCAGATTCAGCAAGTAATGACAGCTAATAGATGTTTCCATTTAACACAAGGGGAATTGAGCACAAAAGTTGAGTTATACTGGAACTAGTGAGACCACATGTGGAGTACTGTGTACAATATTGGTCACCTTTATTTAAGGAAGAATGCAAATTCATTGCAGAGAATTCATTGAAACTTTACTAGACTAATCCCTGGAATGGGTGAAATTTCTTATGAGGCAATGTTGAACAGGCTAAGCTTGTATTCAAAAGAGTTATGAGGTAACTTGATTGAAATGTAAAAATTCTTGAGAGGTCTTGATAGGGTCAATGTGTTTCATCTAATGGAAGATTGTAAAACCAGGAGTCAGTGTTTAAAGAAAAATAAGGGGGTCGCCCATTTTGAATAGAGAGGAGGTGATTATATTTTTCTCAGGATCGTGAGTCTCTGGAACCTTTTGCTTGAAAAGACAACACTGTAAGCAGAATGTCTGAATAATT
Organism: Hemiscyllium ocellatum; assembly: GCF_020745735.1. Lineage (NCBI taxonomy): Eukaryota > Metazoa > Chordata > Chondrichthyes > Orectolobiformes > Hemiscylliidae > Hemiscyllium > Hemiscyllium ocellatum. Next base: position 35,185,676 of record NC_083419.1, read on the forward strand.
TTAAAGCAGAGATGAGTATTATTCGTGCTAAGAAAATCATGAAAGGTTATTAGGATAGGCAGGGATGTGGATTTAAGATTACAATCATATCAGCCATGTGCTTGAGGGCCAACTTCTGCTCTGTGTATTGAATTTTCAGGCATGTTAGTCAGCAAGAAGGGAATTGAAAACAAATGAGAAAAGATGACTGAATTTCTCCTTCCAAGAATTCCCACTTTCATTTTTTTTCATTCCTGAAACAACATTCACTTTGTTTTTACACTCAATCAAAATTGAGAAGAATAAATTCCTTTTTTGGGATGATAGGACAAATCTTTGTTTGCATCCATCCTTGAATAGAGTTAATAGTGGCCTCAACAGAATAATTAACAATGCAATGCAGTGCTGTGGGGCTATTTTCTCAGTCATATAAAAAGTGCTAAGCTATTATATATCACCTTAGTGTTTCTCTTGTGCATTAAAAGTTCATGATGCTATGGCAATCTTAACTAATGAAGAATGAAGAAAGCTTTTGAGCTTAGATGTACCTTGGCTTTTTTTTTCTCCAGCTTTGTCTTTAATTGTTATACATAATTGAGAGTGCTATAAAACATTAAAACATGACACAGTATAATCCTATACATTTAAGGGTTTAGATGTTTCAATAAAAAGTAAGCATTGAGTTACCTTTGTATAAACAAAGTACAGTGAAGGACAGGGTGTAAAATAAATCTGATATAGCATCTTGGCACATCTGTGAGAAAAATCTTGAAACGTATTTGCAATTAACTGCTTTTATGTGCATTAATGCTTTAGACAGAGTGTCCGCAAGATCTCACAAGCAGCAGAAATGAATGAATCTTTATTTGAGAGAGAGACATTTTGACCAAGTTAACATGCTTTATTTTCATATTGTTTTTAAGCATTGGTGCAGGGAATTAATTGAACAGAACTTCTGTCAAAACTGCTGGACTGTCAGTCTGCTTAGGTCCTGGAATGAGTGTGCTACAAACTAGGAAAAGTTGATAGTGTTAACTGACAGCACATTTAAACTTGACACACGTTTTCTTTTTTGACATGTATTTTGCAACGTTTTCTGTGAATGACTGGCATTGTGTAACGCTTGAAGATCGTGAAACAAATATTCAAAAATGTTGAAACTAGTTATGTACCCTGGCTGTGCAAAATTTTAATGTTTAGAGTTTTTAACAATTGCTGTTATGCATATGTTAAACTGATAAACAAACACAAATTTTAATTATTTGAGGTTCTTAATGATATTGGTGGAAAGAATCTGCAAACAGATTTTTAAAAAAATTTTCCTTCTTTCACGCTGCAAGACATTGACTTCTCATTGAGGGATGAATTCATGGCTGTGGCTTTAAGGAGTACCAGCTGTAGTTGGAGGCTTTACTGGAGGTTAATTCTTAAGACATTTAGGCAGCAACATCTGATTGTGTGAAATTTCATCATATGACATTTGCAAGTATATTATATGCTCTTTGAAAGGCTGGGTCCCCTGTAGCTGAGTATGTTTGTTTTACACCAGAAACTATTTTGCAATATGCTCTGAGTACCGAGAGGCCATCAGCAGGAAGACCAAGAAGCAAATCTTGAGGTCTTTGAGGAGCGGAGCAAAATTTGGGACAATAATTTGGAGGAAATAATTAGTGGGAGGATTTAGCTTTACTCATCGGTAATGTAATTTATAAATTGCATTGGTTACTGATGCTAATACTGGTATTCATTTAGAATGTTTTGCTGATTTTCTTAATGTAACTGATGGTTATTCTCAATATTCAACTTTTTACTCGTAATAATTCCATGAATAATCACTTTGAAACAATGCCCAGCATTGTCCCGAACTTTGCAAAGTAGGAGCAAGCTCCAATTTGATGCCAGTTTGAAGAACCTGATGCCATGGCCACTGCTTTGGTCTTGGGTTCTGTGTGATGGTGCAGGACCTGAGCCTGAGTCAGAACTGGCCTGTACTTGAACTTTTAGATTTCAAATCTAAGTGGTACACTATCCATAGATTTGATGAGTGGACACTTCATTCAAGGGACACCATCCTAAACTGTTGTAAATCACTGATTGGAGTTGGATGGAGCAAAGGAGAGTTTGTTTGGAAAACTCTGGTTGAGCACAAAAGTGGTCCGTTCGTCTCCCGCACAGCTGGCACTCTAAACTGTCCTCATTTCTCAGGAAAGTCAAATCGCAAGAGGCCTACTTACAGATTTCTGTTAGGCAGAGCTTCGGGTAGCTGAGGAGGCCTTTATTCAAGCCAGTTTTGCCTACCAAAGCCCTCCGTCAACAAAGGTTAAAAGTATTCCTACAGCAAATATTTGAAAAATGACTTTACTCTTCCCCTCTCTGGTTTATCATGGGAGATATCAAAAAAGGTAGGAAAAATATGGTAAGAATGTAAATAATTCAGATTCTACGTGGAGAAAGTTTACCAATTTTCCCGTTGAGCCTTAAATGACAACGTCAGGATCTTGTCATTGAGTAGATCCTACCTCTCTTACATGCACTTTCAACTTGATGTAAAGCCCTAATTGCCTCATTTATAAATGTATTTCCAATTCTTCTCTTGTACTGAGAAATCAGACAACACAAATTCCCAACGTGTAACTCAGGATAAATTCCTAATGGCCGAAACTCGCCAAATACTTGTCCAGGCCATCACTCAACTTTTTTATAACCGTGTCCTGCATGCTCCATGGTCACAGTGCTCATTAATTCTTAGTTCATGCAAGTGGCATCGGCAAACCACCAATCTCTCAACTTTTTCGTGCTGCTTCTCTGACCAAGTTAGATATTCATTCAACAGTTTACTTTGAAACTCCAGGGCACCAGTAACTGGCATGCTTCTGTCAGGTCATTTCTCATGTTATGCAACTGCACAGGATGCTTTTTCCCTCAGAAGGACACACACGTCTTGTGGCTCTTAGCTTTGTTTCTTAGCACTCACTTATTTAGCAATTTACTCTGTATACCTCACATTGCTTTCTGAGAGCACACTGTGACTTCAACACTGAGTTCCAGACTGGCAGCCTCTGTGGCTCTCAATGCTTTCTTATCATGCACAATCTTCAGTGCTCAGTAACAGGATACCAGCATCTTTGTTTTGCATTGCTTTACAGGCAGCATGTGATGGTGGGCTGCACTGAACATAAGGTGCGCATTTTGCTGAATAGCTCCAAAATATATCAACATCACACCTGCATGTGCTTGCAGTTGTGGCAAACACTGTATGTGCTTCAAGCAAATTGTCATGTGTGAAAGTTGAAAAGGAGCAATCCCTGCTAGGGTGAAAAGGAGACTGGTCAGGTCAGAGGATTAAGACATCATTCCAATTAAGATGGTCAGTCAGGCAGACACTTGGCCCTACTAGAGATCCATGTTCTTGCAATCCAATGATTAGGCCACAGTCAAACCTGCAGGTTAAGTACATGTTTTGGAGATCACAAGTAAATTAGCCATGGTGCTGCTGCAATATGAGTCTGTACAATGGGTCATGCTTTCCTGCAGGAAGATAAAGGGAGTGAATGAATATGATGAAAATGGATACAAGAGTAGTGTATGTGATGCAGGAGCATGAGATGGTATGCTTCCAACTATCTAAAATAGTGAGTATGAAGTGCAGAAGGCAGGAAGAGTGAGTAATTGGGAGGATTGAGGTAGGTGAGAACTCAGTGGATGTGATACATGCAATGTGCTGTTTGTAGATCTCATTGTACAGATAAGGAAGGACACCACTTTGACTGGGACAACCCATCCATCCTTGGACAAGCCAAACACAGACATGCATGAGAATTTCTAGAAGCATGGCATTCCAACCAGAACTCTATCAACAAACACATTGACCTTGCCCCCATTTATCACCACCCAAGAGAAAGAACAGGAAATGACGTCACCATAGGAAATGACATCACCAACATAAGAAAACCCAAATGTAGAAAGCAGGAACCACAAACAGTGCTTCGTCCGGAGGCACAGTGAAGATGTTACCTAGTATAGTGACGAAACATCTGAAAATAAATCTTCTAACTCAGTGAGCAAACCTACATCTAGAACCTCAACTACAAATCTTCTCAAAACTTGCTATTATAGCATTTATAAGGCATCTGGATGGATGTATGAATAGGAAGGTTTCAGGGGGATAGGAGCCTAATGGTGACAAATGGGATTAAAGTTACTTAGGATATCTGGCCAGCATGGATGAGTTGGACCAAAAGGTCTGTTTCCATGCTGTACATCTCTTTGTGTCTTGATGAGAGAAGTGTGGAGAGGCAGTGTGTGTCAATGGTGATCTTGACTGCTGGATAGCAGAGATGAGATAGTGGTACTTCTTATGGACCAGGCCAGACCCCCTCAAAACACTTTTGCAGGAAGTAGCCCAGACCCTAACTTTGCTAGTAGTTTTAATCAGGTGTTAAGTGGTTATTCCAGAAGAGATGCAGCTGGCCTAACCACTTACTTTTAAAACAAATCTAATTTACTTGGAGGATTACTAAATTAAACACTAACAAGAGAACAGAATATAAAATAACTTAACCCAACAGATTATCCTAATTTAATGATGCTGTTCCAACTACTTGCAACAATCCCCATAAACACCCCATGGAAAAAAAAAGAAAAGTCAGTGTCTTACAGGGAAGATGGCAGAGCGATTCAGCATGGAACACCTTCTTCAATGTCACTGTTTTCTTTGGCAGCCTCAAAACCGACTGCTTTGTCTGAACAGCCAGCTTGCAAAAAAACCCAAACCAGAGAAAAGCTGAGCTGGGCAACTGGGCACGCCCCTTTCATTGTACAAATTTTTTTTAAACTTGAAAACCTTTGCCTGAGGCAGTATCTGTTAGCTATAATCAAATTGTTCCTAAAACTCATCCAAGCCAGACCTTGAGGTATCTCTGCCTTGTAAAACAGTTTTGAAAAGACCAAGGACAAGACAACCATGATAAAGGAGCAATGTAGTCGCATAATTAACCTCAGAGTGCAGAAAATCATTCACCTTTTTCCAGCATGGTGTACTACTTCACTTTTGAACACAGCATGGAGCTGGGCTGCCATTTCTGTACTACCTTCCTCTCCATCTTCTCCTCTGGGTCCCTGCCACAAAGTAGGGAGTGAGCTTGCCTTTGCTTTGGGCTATGTAGTGAATGTTGAGGCTCTCAGTCCATGGAATGAGAGATTATTCATCACTTGCAGAATTGGAAGTCGTATGTGACTGTAGTTTGAATATGATATTGGAATTGTGAAAATTGGAAAGTCACAGCAGTGACAGGCATTTCTGCTTCTTCAGGAATGTAATTCCCAGAGGAGAGACACCCTTGAGCCTTATTGTATAATTTAGTGAGGTGACGAGTGGAACACTGCAGAGAAAAGTCACTCCGTACCATAGTGAAGGGGAGACCGGAGCAATTCACTCAACAAAACTCTAAATGAAAATGGGAAAACTCAACCTTAATCTTTCTCTTCTAAATGTGCTATCGTTCAGCTTTTGTTTTTAAGCTGCAGTGCAAAGTCCTGGAGCATCTCTATGACTTTGGTAGCTTCAGCTAGGGAAGTTAATTGGTGGTTAAGCGAGTGTGTACATCTGACCCCTGGAGGTCATCGGCTTCCTCAGTCTGGCATGCAAGATCTTCCGGAGAAATATCCATGTCAAATGATATGATCCCAGTTACAATCCCAGTTGATAGTAATGCCAGATAATTCAGATTGAAATCTGGCCCAATACACCAAGGTTTTAGTTTGCAATTCTGTTCCTGTAGTGTTCAGTCATTGAATGTATTCATGAAATGCTTCAATAAGCTTGAAAGCTCGACTTTCAGTAAAAGAACATCAAAGTTTATTACACAAAAGAATAGAAAAAAATGTAAGGCAATTTGAAAAGATCTTATCTTAAACAGCAAATAGAAGAATTCAGCCTTCTGTCCGAAATAATATCTTTGACAGACACTCCACTCCAATGAAATATAATCCTATCCTAACTGTTTTTAATTTTTTACTTCATTGATAAAGTTATAAGCTTTTCCTTTTGAACTTTGTGTGTGTTCACCAGATGTGATTTTCTCCATCCCTCCCAGTGAAACACAGAGGCTCACCCACTGATTTTTGTCACTGAACATGAAGAGAAACCCTGGGGCTTACCCAGCCCTTCTCTTTGAACTAGTTAAAAATAATATGACCATGTCTTTTCAGCCTGAAGCGTTCCACAATCTAAACTGCCCTTGAGTCTTTTCTTTCCAAACTCAGTCTACACATGGCTTCAACTATTTGTTTATCTATTGTCCTTAAAACTCAATCGAGTAAACATCCCTTCAGTTGAACTCCTAGGTCGCTTTCCAGTAATTATATACCTTCTATCCTCACGGCTTTCTCATAGTTCCATAGTATTGCAGCTTAATTTAACTCAGATTAGTGTAGTCAGATGACAAACAGACATGCGTTCAGTCAATCTAGAGTTACCAGTCCAGAATCTTGCCCCCGTCTATGGGAATGCCTGTTCTGATAGCAGGATTGCTGAACAAGTTCAATACTGAAGTTTTGGTTTATCTTAATTTGACCACTGCAACTTCACTATACCTTTACAGTCTTTCATTTCACATTTTTTAATCCCTTTCTGATGTTCTTTTGTCATGGCATCACTGGCCCTCTCCTCCTCGACCATCTCATGAAAATTCAAATTCTTCCCTTTCCTCAAGTCCACCCAAGATCTCTCTTCACCTTCATTCCCCAATTTTCTTTAAGTCTTCCCTGTCTCCTCCTCCCCCCCGTCTGATGAGCACTGATTGGTCTTTTCTCTTTCCATCTGTTGCCACCACCAACAACCCCATCCCTTCCATCCCTAATATCCTCAAACTTTCCAAGAACATGAACTGTTCTTGCCACACTCTGGCTGTGGAGAGGGGATGTTGCCATCTGGACAAATTTTGATGAAATCCATTCAAGACTTCCAGATAGTCTGGTTGATTGTACCTCAGCCTTACCCAAAGGGTCATTATTCAGTTTATAAATCTTAACATTGCATATCAGTAGACTAGATGAAAGATCTGATGAAAGGCCCTACCCTGAAACATTGATTCTCCTGCTCCTCTGATGCTGCCTGGCCTCCTGTGGTTTTTCCAGCTCCACACTTTATCGACTCTGATTTTGCAAGATCTGCAGTCCTCACTATCTCCATATCCATAGACTATACAAATCCAAGGGGTGTTCTACCAGAGTCCAATTTTGTTATGACTTGATCACCAGACTTGTGCACTTCCAATGGTGGTCTTATTTCCTTAAGAGTGGTGGCCATAGCTGTATACCAATTAAAGATGAAGCAAGCAAAGAGTTGAACATAGTCCTCTGCCACACTATGTTAACTTAACATTTGTGACAATTGCGCAGCTCTTAATTGAGACTTTTCTCTGCAAAGCTGCTCTGTGTCTACAAAGCTGAAAAAAGAAATCCACTTCAGAATTTCCATCTCACCGAGGAGACTTCAGGCGAATCCATGTCAAACACCTCTTCCAAAATAAGTACTGGCATTTTTACAGCTGTGACAAATTAAACCTCAGCAAAACAGGAACTTCACAACATTCTAAAACAATCAAAAGGCCTTCAAATAAAACAGCCTGTGATTTTTTGGAAAAGGTTTTTTTTTAAAAATAATCCAGAATTTCAGAATCTACAGCTTCACGAAAAAACACTAGTCTGTCCTTCTTTGGACTATGCTGTCTGTATGACAAATTTAGTCAAACCCATGTATTCATTTTTTGCAAGGTTGTGTTTGTAAACACAGGCTAGCAAATGGGTTTAAAAAAATTACTTTCATGCACATTCAGTAGCTGAGATAATAACTCAGTGGAGATAAAAACCAATATGGCATAGTTACTTGCAGCTTCCCAGGATCAAATGTAGAGCACACTGGTCATTTATAGAATCAATACAATCCCTGAACACCTTGGGTTAAGATTGCTCCAAAATTGTGTTGAAAGTTCTCTTAGGTGCTGTTGTTTTCAAAAATGAGAGTGCATCCTTCAGGTTCGACCAGTCCCTGTGGCTTCATGATCTGCAGAACTTTATGAAAAGAATTGTTTTCCATGGCACAATGTTTAATTTGAGTATGTGGTACTAATGAGTAATAGCGTGACCATCAGACAGTATGAAAAATGCATCCGTCTGTGGACAGGAAACACAGTGCACTCTTGAACCTCAATTGTTATTGTTATCACTTTAAGGCTCAGATATTCTACTTGCAAGTATTTCATGAGGTTGAGGAAAATGACAGCCACTAAAAATTACTTGGACTACTTTGGGGAAAATGAAAAGAGAAATTAAGTGGATAACATGCATGCATGACCTGTTACTTTTACTACAAATGAAATTTGTAGAAAAATTTGGTTTTGCACCTTTTCTGTAAAGTCTCTTATGTCCAAGCACAAAGTAGTGGTGTATTTGTTTCAAATGAATCTCTTCATCAGTGTCTTTTCTTTGTTAAGCTACCCGCGAGCAAAGTATCGCATGGACTCTTTTTAATCTGCTTAAGATGTGCTGGATACGTAAGGATTATTATGGATGGTTATTACAGAAATTCTTTGTTTGAATGGACTACCTGTTTATTTGATTTTAGAGAATCTTCATGCAAATTACTAGATGGATAACAAGGTGAAATCTTAGATAATGGGGATAAATTCAAGCAAAAGAACTAAGATGTAAGAGTTGCGTGTCAGTAAAAAGAATGACTTGGTCAAAATAGTATCAAAGGGTAAAGAAAGGTGGGACCCTGATGAAGTCTGGACCAGAGATAGTTGGACATGGAAACTGGTAGGTGAAAACCATGAATAAATAATTCAACAACAAAATGCACAAATCTTTCATTATAGAAAGATACTTGTGCTTACTCATGAAATATAGGATTGTAGAAGTTGTTCCATTCTTTTAGGTAACAAGTTGACAACATAACACTTGGACAAAAATTAAATAATCAGCTGAATGAAACAATGGAAAATTATCCAATTTTGAAACCAGTAAAGTTTTGCCTTCCTGTGTTTCGCAGGACATTACAGGGAAGTTTCCAAATTCAGCATTTCCACAAACTGGATATCCAATGATAGCCATATAGGCAACTGCTTGTATATTTTTTAATAAAAGTAACGAGCAGTTGGCTTGATAAAAAAATTACATAAGAGAATTACCCACATCTTTAAAGTAGCCGCAAATCAAATTGAAAGTCCAGTTAATAGAATGCCATTAGCGTCACATGTTTTGAAAGATAAACGGTAAGATGGGCTGACAACTGCTTTAAAGTGTTGTCAGTAGGATTACAATTGTTTATCCAGCAGTAAATTGATGAAGGATTGTAGGGTTTGAATTCAAGGAAATCATTTCTGAAATTGGAAGAATTTTTTGTGCCTTATTGTTTCTACTTTTTTTTCTATCTCTTCTTCATGTCTGCATTAGAAATATCTGTCATCATGTTATGTCTTTTAAAGAGACTCTTACTTGTTGTGCCAATATTGGGGTATGGTTGATTGTTTTATTTATTTTAATGCTGCCTTTCTGATTTGGAGTCTGTTCCAATTCCAATGCATATTGTCTGGAGGCATTGAATTAGAGTCTGACTGCAGGCTGCATCACATTGGCCACATGTTTTTCATCTTTTTGTATCGATAAACAAGTTCTCACTTGTGCCTGAATTGCAGAGTTTTTCAGTTTTTCCCATAAGACCTGTTCCAACCACCTGATATTGTGATTCATTGAAAGCCACTTGCCCTGGAGCAAGAGGTAGGTTTTACATTTCAAGGCTGGTGATGCAGAGCCTCTTTTAGCAATGAAGAAGGTTTCTAACTTTGGATGAACAGCTTACTCTGAAATTTGTAAGATCACCAATCCAGATGGTGATTTGTTTCCTTTTAAAACATGAAATAAATAATTTATATATGCCAAGGACCACATCACCTGGCCAGACAGGAATTCACCAATAGCTCCAAACTATTCTCTTGAGGGCTGATACACATTAATGTATTTTGATGTCTAAAATCAAGGTTGGGAATTGATTTAGGTGTCCTGAGCCTGTCATTTAGCTTAAAAGTGGCGAAAGTACTTTGGCCTGATATGGAAAAACATGAGAAATAAGAGATCTGATGTAACCGGACCCCTCTCTTTTTGCTGAGCTATGTTTCTAATGGAATTTGCCATTCAGTGTGAATCCATCAGAATGTTGGAAGAAGGCCTGAAGGATAACAGTAGAGGCTGCTGCAATAATGTCCAGATGCTGGACAACAGACAATAAACAACAAGTGCAGGAGTAGGCGATTCTACCCTTCAAGCCTGCACCATCATTCAATATGATCATGGCTGATCATCCTTAATTAATATCCTGTTCCTGCCTTATCTCCATAACCCTTGATTCCATAATCCTTGAGAGCTCTACCCAACTCTTTCTGAAATGAATCCAGAGACTGGGCCTCCACTGCCCTCTGGGGCAGAGCATTCCACACAGCTACCACTCTCTGGGTGAAGAAGTTTCTCCTCATCTCTGTCCTAAATGGTCTACCCCGTATTTTTAAGCTGTGTCCTCTGGTTCAGCACTCACCCATCAGCGGAAACGAGTTTTCTGCCTCCAGAGTGTCCAATCCTTTAATAATCTTATGTCTCAATCAGATCCCCTCTCAATCTTCTGAACTCAAGGGTATACAAGCCCATTAGCTCCAGTCTTTCAGTGTAAGGTAGTCCCGCCATTCCAAGAATTGACCTTGTAAACCTACGCTGCACTCCCTTAATAGCCAGAATGTCATTCATCAAATTTGGAGACCAGAACTGCAGGTGTGGTCTTACCAGGGCTCTGTATAGCTGCAGAAAAACCTCTTGTTATGAAGGCCAGCATGCTATTAGCCTTCTTCACTACCTGCTGTACCTGCATGGTTACCTTCATTGTCTGATGTACAAGAACACCCAGACCTCTCTGTACTGCCCTTTTACTACTTAAATGGAATCAATTTAGGTAATCTGCCTTCCTGTTCTTGCCACCAAAGTGGATAACCATATAGTTATCCACATTAAACTGCATCTAACTTGTCCAGGTCACCCTGTAATCTCCAAACATCCTCATCACATTTCACCCTGCCACCCAGTTTAGTATCATCAGCAAATTTGCTAATGTTATTGCTAATACCATCTTCTATATTATTAACATATATTGTAAAATGCTGCGGTCCCAGTACTGATCCTTGCAGTACCCCACTGGTCACTGCCTGCCATTCCAAATGGAACCGTTTATCACTACTCTTTGTTTCCTATCAGCCAACCAACTTTCAATCCAAGTTGGATTGCCCCCACTACCATGTGCCCTAATTTTGCTCACTAATCTCCTATGTGGGACTTTATCAAAAGCTTTTTGAAACTCCAGGTACATTACATCTACTGGATCTCCCTTGTCCATCTTCAGAGTTACATCCTCAAAAAAATTCCAGAAGATTAGTCAAGCATGATTTCCCGTTCATAAATCCATGCTGACTCTGACCTATCCTGTTACTACTATCCAGATGTGTCGTAATTTCATCCCTTATAATTGACTCCAGCATCTTTCCCACCACTGAGATGAACTGGTTTATAATTTCTTGTTTTCTCTCTCCCTCCTTTCCTAAAAAGTGGTTCAGCATTAGCCACCCTCCAATCTGCAGGAACTGATCCCGAACCTATCGAACTCTGGAAAATAATTACCAACGCATCCACGATTTCTCAAGCCACCTCAATCAGTGCCATCAGGCCCCGGGGACTTATCAACCTTCAGACCTAACAGTATCTCCAACACCAATTCCTGGCAAATATAAATTCTCTGAAGTTCAGGTCCTTCAGCCACTGTTACCTCAGGGAGATTGCTTATGTCTTTCCCATTTCGGAATGGCAGGTAGTGAGCACAGATCTGAAGTACCAATTCAATTCGTCTGCCATTTCTTTGTTTCCCGTAATATATTCCCCTGTTTCTGTCTTCAAGGGCCCAATTTTAGTCTTAACCATTTTTTTGCCTTTCACATACCTAAAAAAACTTTTATTATCCTCCTTTATATTATTGGTCAGTTTACCTTCATACCTCATTTTTTTCTCTGCGTATTTCCTTCTTGGTAATCCTCTGTTGTTTAAAAGCTTCCCAGTCCTCTGTTTTCCCACTTATCTTTGCTATGTTATACTTTTCCTCTTTTAACTTTGTATGTTTCTAAACTTCCCTCGTCAGCCACAGCCACCCATGCTCCTCCTAGGATCTTTCTTCCTTTTTGGAATGAACTGATCCTGCAACTTCTGCGTGATATGCAGAAATATCCGCCATTGTTCTTCCACTGTCATCCCTGCTAAGGTATTGCACCATTGAACTTTGGCCAGCTCCTCCCTCATAGCTCCATAGTTCCCTTTATTCAACAGGAATATTGTCATTTCCGATTGTACCCTCTCCCTCTCAAATTGCAGATTGAAGCTTATTGGACCATTGCTTCCTTCAAATTTCACCATAGCAGCTGCATGAATTCAAATTCAATTAATAATAAATCTGGAATAAAATGCTTGTCTCATTTAATAATCAAAAATCTCCTCAATTATCATTAGAAATCATATGGTTCACTACTATTCTTCGCAAGAGGCAATCCACCATTGTTAGCTGGTTTGGCTACATTCAATGCAAACTGAGCCACATGGTTGACATTTCATTGGCATCTGAAATGAGGTAGCAAGTAACTCAGTTGTAACTGGCTCATAACTGCCCTTGAGTAGGTAGTAAGGGATGAGCAATAAGTGCCAGCAATGCTCAATTCTGAGAAATAATAAAAAAAAACGACACCAACCTTACCTTGGCTTCAGTCTCATTGACACTTGTTAATGTCGATCTATTTTGTGCTTATTTTCATTCTGTTTTGGAAGCAGCATGATAAGCCTGTCCATAACTCCAAAAGTCAGGAAAGTGCTACCATTTCTCTAATTGCTCTTTTGTCTTGAAGATCCTTGAATGTTGTATTGCTACTCACCTGTGTGCTCACATTACTCACCACATGGTATTCAGTTTTGTGAATCGAATTCCAAATTGGTTTATGGAGTTTTGATTGCCCTGCTCGAAGTACCAATATATCATCTTTAGCTACAACCTGATTCAAAATTCTTGTTTCCTCACTCGGCCTTTGATCCTTAACTCTGCAGATTACTTTATTTTCTATTTGTTATTTGCTGTTGGAAATTAAAGACTTTTCATGAAGGTATTTCGTTTCCATCATTACAGGTTGTATAATAGATTCGAAAACAACATTTATGGATCTATTTTGACTCCTTGTTGAGAGAGTTTAACAGGCACTGAATTCCATTTGGTACATTGTCTCAATGATTTTTGCACTGTGGTAAGTTATTTGGTCTCAGTTGTATGATAGCTAATATTAGCAACATTTCAATGATATCCTGTGTTCCACCTGTTCTGGCATATAAAAGTTAACTATTGATATATGCAATGACTAGGAAAAAATTAGGCATTGAGCTTGATCTCCTGATGATTGATATGTCTGAGATAATCATCATTTTGGTTGGCTGAGCCATTGAAAGAAGATGCAGACAGTTTTAAGCATCACGTACAAACATAAGCAAATTTGCAGACAGCAGTTATATTTCATGGATCGTAACATTTTATAAGCTTATGACAACATGAGTGCTTTTGTGAAATGGAACTGGCGGCTCCTCTTCTTTTTTGCCTCCTGTCTTTATGAAAAAATACTAAAATGGATCACTGCATGGTCGGGAACTGTATTTAGAAAAACTGCAAAATACTGATAAATGTGAACTCTAGGTGGACATAAGTGCCAATTTAAAGTTGCTTTCAGATTTGTACCTTTCTGAGCAGGAGTGCATTTGCCTTTTTATTGCTAAGGGGCCACTGACTTTCCTTTTCAGAAATGTTGTATGATTAGTAACAAGGTGCAATTTTGAGATGAATAATTAAAGTTATTTGTGAATTACATTTTGAAATGTTTATTTAGTTCAGAATATTTTGCAGGATTAATGTTAAACACCTGTGACTAATTGCTCTCTAGCGTTTCCACAGATGAATCCGTATTTCACAATTCAAATTTGTTCTTGACATACTCGTGAGTTTGAGTCCTTTTTCTGGAAATAGAATATTGTATTTGTAATGAAATGAACCTTTTTGATGAAGACCTTAGCATACATATACAATATAAGTTAAATTATGCTAGGTGCTATATTTGTGCAGATTTGCCACATGTGCAATTAATGGGTGCAGCACAGTGGCATAGTAGTTAGCACTGCTGTCTCACAGCGCCAAGGGCTTGGGTTCCATTCCAGCCTTGGGTCACTGTCTGTGTCAAGTTTGCACATTCTGCCTGACTCTGTATGGGTTTCCTTGAGGTGCTCCGGTTTCCTCCCACGTCCAAAGATAGAAACATAGAACATTACAGCGTAGTACAGGCCCCTTCCGCTTTTGATGTTGTGACGACCTGTGAAACCAATCTGAAGCCTATCTAACCTAGACTATTCCGTTTTCATCCATGTATTTATCCAATGACTATTTAAATGGTCTTGAAGTTGGCAAGTCTACTTGCATGCAGGGCGTTCCACCCCTCTACTATTCTGAGTAAAGAAACTACCACTGACATCTGTCCTATATCTATCACCCATCAATTTAAACCTATGTCCCCTTGTGCCAGCCATCACTACCCGAGGAGAAAGGCTCTCACTGTCCACCCTATCTAACATTCTGATTATCTTGTATGTCTCAATTAAGTCACTTCTCAACATTCTGTCGAACGAAAACAGCCTCAAGTCCCTCAGTTGTTTCTCATAAGACCTTCCCTCTATACCAGGCAACATTCCAGTAAATCTTCTCTGAACCCATTCCAAAGCTTCCACATCCTTCTCATAATGCAGTGACTAGCAATGTACACAATTCTCCAAATGCGGCTGCACCAGGTTTTTATACAGCTGCAACATGACCTCATGGCTCCGAACCTCAATCCCTCTACCACAAAAGCTAACACACCACATGCCTTTTAACAACCCTATCAACCTGAGTGGCAACTTTGAGGGATCTATGTTCATAGGCACTGCGATCTCTCAGCTCATCTGCATGACCAAGAATCTTACAATTAGCCCAGTACCCTCTATTCCTGTTGTTCCTTCCAAAGTGAATTACCTCACACTTTTCCACATTAAACTCCATTTGCCACCTCTCAGCCCAGCTCTGCAGTTTATCTATGTCCTTCTGTAACCTGCAACATCGTTCGGCACTATCCACAACTCCACCGACCCTTGTGTCGTCTGCAAATTTGCTAATCCATCCTTCTATGTCCTCGTCCAGGTCATTTATAAATATGACCATCAGCAGTAGCCCCAAAACAGATCCTTGCGGTACACAACTAGTAACTGAACTCGAGGATGACCATTTCCCATCAACCACCACCCTTTGTCGTCTTTCCACTAGCAAATTTGCGATCCAAAACGCTAAATCACCGTCAATCTCATGCCTCTGTATTTTGTGCAATAGCTTACCATGGGGAACTTTATCAAAAACCTAATTGAAATCCATATACACAATGTCAATTGCTTTTCCCTCATCGACCTGTTTGGTCATCTTCTCAAAGAACTTAAAGTTAGTGAAGCATGACCTACCCTTCACAAAACAGTGTTGACTATCCCAAATCAACTTACTCTTTTCAAGATGATTATAAATCCTATCTCTTATAATCTTTTCCAACACTTTACCCACAAACGAAGTAAGGCTCGCTGGTCTACAATGACCAGGATTGTCTCTACTCACATTCTTGAACAAGGGGACAACATTTGCTATCCTCCAGCCTTCTGGCATTACTCCTGTAGACAATGTGGATAGCTGAAAATGTGTTGCTGGTTAAAGCACAGCAGGTTAGGCAGCATCCAAGGAATAGGAAATTCGACGTTTCGGGCATAAGCCCTTCATCAGGAATGAGGAGAGTGTGCCAAGCAGGCTAAGATAAAAGGTAGGGAGGAGGGACTTGGGGGAGGGGCGATGGAGATGTGAAAGGTGGAAGGAGGTCAAGACAATGTAGATATACAGGTTAGATGAATTGGCTGTGCTAAATTACCCTGTAGGCTGGGTAGATTAGTCATGGTAAATGCAGGGCTATGGAGATGGAGGTTGGTGGGTTGGGGGGGGGGGGGGGCGGGGAGGGAGGGAGGAGAGGTGGTTGTTGGTGTTGGTCTTTGGGTTTCGAAATGCTTTGGAAGATCAGTGCAGACTCAATGGGCTGAATGGCCTCTTCCACACTGTAGGGATTCTGTGGTTCTGTGCTCATTTGGGCATCTGGATATATTAATCGTTTTCCACTTGGTGAGAAATGCAGCAGTGAGTATGTTGAATTGAGGGCCAACTGACATTGAGCATCATCTTGACCACGTTAAATACATTAGGCATTGCATTGTCATGTGATCCCTGTCAGCCCCATCTTCATTCCAAAATCTCAAAGACATTTTTCATGCTATCTAAGTATGGGCAAAATAAAAGGAACAGAAACAAAAATCAAGGAAAGCACTGAACTGTACAAGAGAAAATGTGGAATGATTCGTCTAATTAGGAACTAATTAGGAAAATAACCTCCAAAGAGTGAAATTGCAATTAATGAAATAAAACCACACTTGCAAATATAGACTATGACTTCAAGTCTCTGGTCATGGCTCTGAAAAATATTACATTGAATATAAAATATACCATTTCATAACCTTACACACAAAAGCATAATCATGTTTGAAGGAGTAACCGGGTCAGGCCTGATAGGATGAGTGTGGAAAGTATAAAAAATTCATGGAATTGTGGGATTCCAATACAGGCAATACATTAAATAGGGCTGACTCGTGAGTTATTTTAGTAAAATCTAGGACATGGGGCTTGTAAGCACACATGTACCTGTAAGCTCAATCCCCTTATCTATTGTTTATGACAATTTTTAAATCAGAATGTTGTACCGTGTCCATACATTTTGCATTATCCTAAGCTACACCTGTATCTTATGGAAATGCTTTGCATTGATGCAACCACTGTTCAACAAAATAAATTTGAAAATCGATGGTTTGTTTGTGCAGAAAGTGTTTTATCAGCTGCAGGGCAGATGGTTAATATATGTTGCACAGTAGTGTGTCAGCTTGGTTCAAGTTGCCAGCATGAATGAGCTTTCATAGGCTACCAGTCAGATATACAGAGAGGCAGTGACCTTGTGTGTTCAGTTTGTATTTTGATGGGAAAAAATAAATCCTTTAGTCCCATGATGTATAATGGGGAATATTTTGATGGATTTGTTGTCATGATGTAAAAATTGCTCAAGTTGCTACTTGATCACGAAAATGTAAAGCTTGCCAATTGTTATTGAAGGAACCATTTTGCTTTTGAGTTCCTTGGATAATTTATAAGGCCTTTAAAACTTCAGATATCTTTCTTTGATTTCTTACTATTAAATTGATTTGACTTTTAATATCAACTTTATAAAATGATTAATGATGTGGGAATGGTTTGAATGATGCAGAAGTGTGCAGTATATTTCCTACAAAATGGGAAATTACCTATTTCTTCCCTCATCCTTTCCCACTACTTAAATTGCATCGATCTCTATATTTTCCCTTCTTTAAAACATATTACATTGTCTATGCCTTTTGTTCTCCATCTTCTGTATTTACATGATCAAACTTTTAGTTTGAAGCTCGCTTTATAATTGGACAGCTGTGAACAACTAACTTGGTTGTGTTTTTATTGACATCATACATAGAACTACTTTTGCTAGCTTAACACATTTAATAATTAATATATTGAGATTTTGCATTTCAGAGAAACGAATGTCACAAAAGATCACAAGCTATCATGAGGATTACTTCTATGTATTATTTATGGGGAAAATTCATTGATGCATGTGTAGGGCAGTTTAAAAGCTATTTAGCACATTAATTTGCATAGCATCACTTGTAGTAGCACTATGAATCTAAACCAAGAATTGCATCAGGATTAGTATTCTGTATTGTATCTTAAGGCAGCCCCAAAGCATACCACCATTTGCACATCCAGGAGAGCTGTAAGGCAACAAGTCCTACCAATAACACAATTGCCTGATGATTGGCATCTACCATGTCACCACACAAGATTTGAAACATTTTTCATGAAAGCCATTGCTCTACTAAAGCCAAGATTTCTTTGCTTGCATCATATCCATATCCGTGATTGGATGCTGCATCCACCACAACATTGCAGTTGTGGGGGCTCAGTCATTACATCTGAGGAGGGTGCTACATCGTAAAAAGAAAGGTTAAACACTCCCAACCATAAGCAGTATCTGAGTGAGGGGAGATATCATGGTGGAAAAGATGGACACTATGCTTTATGTAATGCCTTTTGCCATGGTGCTGTCAGCCTTCATGTTCTGGAACAGTGAGTGGAGACGATGATACAGTTACCAATACATCACGTGTCTGTGTACATTATTAGCTGTGCTTTGATAATCTGCCCTAACACAGTTGTCACTTTAGGTTCCCTGTGGGAGAACAGCATGTGGCCTCCTTTTCTTATGCATGAAACACAGAAAGTTAGCACACAGGTACAGCAGGTAATCGGGAAGGCTCATGGAAAGTGGTTCCTTCTTTCAAAGGGGTTGGAGTATAAGAATAGGGAATTCTTACTGTAACTGTACAAGGTGCACATCTGGAATATATTGAGTTTGGGTCTCCTTTTTGAAGGAAAGATAGTTCATTGAAGGCAGTTCAGTGGATGGTCACTGATGATCCCTGGTATGGTCTTATCAGCAATGGCTAAACAGGTTGGGAGTCCACTCATTGGAATTTAGAAGGATGAGGGGTGATCTCTTTGAAACATAGAATTCTTGACAGTCCAAATGCTGAGAGGATGTTTCCCCTTATGAAAGAGTCTAGGGCCAAAGGATATACAGGGGTGCCTAATTAACACTGAGATAAGAGGAATTTCTTCTGAGGGTTGAGTGTCTTTGGAACTCTTTGTCTCAGAGAGCCATGGGGGTAGATTTGTCTTGTTGGTTTAAAGCTGAGGTAGATTCTTGTTTAATAGGGGAATCGAGGGTTACAGGGAAAGGGCAGAAAAGTGAAGGTGAAGTGTGTCTGATCAAGCCAAAATTCAGCTGACTCACCGAGCAGGCTTGAGGCGCCATATAGCATATTTGTGTTTCTATTTCTTACAGAGTAAGGTTATGGTCTCTACAAGGTGATTCCAACATCCTGGCTGCAGCTCGCTCAAAGTCCATGGAGTGCCAGCAATGGCGGTTGGGAGGGTCAGGTCATGTGTTGGGAGATGTTACTTTAGTTCTTCCCCATGAAGCTGTTGTGGCTGGCTGTCAGCAAATTAAGACTCTGTCTGAAATCTCAAAAGCATAAGGCCAAGGGTAGGTCGTGAGGAATGCTAGAAGCTGAGGAAGCTGTATGAAGCAGCAAATTATGACCATCCCAGACTACCTCATCAATGCCAGGCCCTGTTGGCTCTGCAACATTGTTCCCAATGATTCTGTGATCATTCCCTGCAGTGTGCTAAGCCAATGCAAATCATCAATCCTCTTCCAGTCTTTGGCTGTCCTCCCTGTTTTGGGCCACATGAGACAGGACAGAATGAGCATGTGTGACTGTGTTTGGTTGATATGGCTGCCATAACCTGAGAAGATACAGGTTTGGGTGTTTGTATATGGGTGGCATGACTGGAAGATTTTCTGTGGGTGAGTTGTGGTATAAATAGTGTCAGGAATGATGTCAAGGAGTGCTGCAGCTTAAATGATGGAGTATCTTTCATTGAGCAATGTTACAGGTATTGGGGAATGTGCAATTCCAAATGCAGGTGCAATTTGAGTAAACTCAAAGAATTTCCCTGCTATGTTCTGGAAGCCACACTGTTTCTTTAACCACACTTAACAACTCTCCCTCCCTGTAGAGGCACAGGACAACGTTATGGTGTAGTGGAGTCCAGCTCAACATTAGAGTTGCTTGTAGTCACACTTGCAGTTAGGGAAAGAAAATTCTTGAGTGTTACCCACCTCATTTACAACTAGCATGGGAAAGTCATGCCTCAGTCACCCATAACTGAAAATCAGGAGAAATCACTTTAGAAATTAGATTCGATTAGACTTAGTGTGGAAACAGGCCCTTCGGCCCAACAAGTCCACACCGACCCGCCGAAGCGCAACCCACCCATACCCCTACATTTACCCCTTACCTAACACTACAGGCAATTTAGCATGGCCAATTCACCTGACCTGCACATCTTTGGACTGTGGGAGGAAACCGGAGCACCCGGAGGAAACCCACGCAGACACGGGGAGAACGTGCAAACTCCACACAGTCAGTCGCCTGAGTCGGGAATTGACCCGAGTCTTAGGCGCTGTGAGGCAGCAGTGCTAACCACTGTGCCACCGTGCCGCCCACTAACATTTTAATTTTTATCAATGGCCAGTATTATCATGAGACTATTAATTGAGAAACTCAGCTGATGTTCTGAGGACCTGAGTTCAAATTTGGCCGTATCAGATGATGGAATTTTAATTCAGTGAAGAATCTGGAATTAAGTGTTTAATGATGACCATGAAATCATTGTCGATTATAAGAAAATCCCATCTGGTTCGCTAATGTCCTTTTTAGGGAAGGAAATCGACTCCAGACCTACAGCAATGTGGTTGACTCTTAACTGCCCTCTGGGCAACAAATGCTGGTCCAGCCAATGACACCCACATCCTGTGATTGACTGTTAAAAAAATTGTGAATATTTCATATAAGATTGAATGACTTGGTGGAGTCAGAGGTTATTCCTGATGGTCTTATCAAATTCAAATGTATTTTCTGAAGTTTCTTGCAATGGATCCTCTAAACTATTATTTTATACCAGTTTTAGTCATTTTAACTTTTGATGTCTTGATTACAATATTCTTGGCCTTGTATGATGTGAGTTAAGTTTGGAGTCGATGGCAAGGGAACCATTAACTTTATTTAAGAAAATCTCACGGTGGCTTCATCTTACCATGAGGCTGCAAGACAAAGATAAGACATTACATCTCTTTGTGTGATGTGTATTGTCTTATTAGCATATCAGAGTTAGGCTTAACCCCTTTTAATCTAAGTATGTGCTAAAGAGAAGGAAATGTAATTGTACAAACTGAATATTTTGGTTTTACTCTAAGTGACAAACTATGTATTTATGAAGTTTGGATTTTGTGTATAATTAACATGATTTTTATTAGTTCTTGAAATATAAATGTCACTGGCAAGGCCAGCATTTATTCTTTGATACTGAGGAGGTGATAATAGGCCGCCTTGCACTGCTGCAGTTGTGTGAGGTGGGTGCTCCCACAGTATTGTTAGGTTGGGAATTCCAGATGTTTACTCCGCAAGAAATAGCAAATGGAAATTCATGTCCAGGTCAGGATGGGATGGGATGTGACATGACAATGCAGTTGCGACTTGTATGTGTACAAGTGTGATGGTGATCTTGTGCACCTACTGTCCTGTCCTCCTTCCTGGTGGCAGTCAATACAAAGTGAAATCAGACTTGACAGTTAGACCACATTGGAGGAAGGAATGCTAATGGTAGAGGGAGTAGTTTTTTTTTAAGGTGAGTGGATGAAGCAGTCATGCTTTTGGGGAAAATCATGTTTGAGATGATTTAACTGCATCTAGGAGGCAAGTGATAAGTACTCTCTTTCACTCCAGACCCTGTACCTTTTTAGGTGCAGGGAGGTTGTGGGAAATCTAGTGGTGATTTACTTGCTGCAAGTTACAGCTCCAGTAACCAGAGTACTTATGTGGCTGGTCCAGTTGATATGACACTTGGTTAAAATATTGGTTTTGAGGTACATTGCTGCATTGCAATCCAAGCAAAGGTTTGATTGTTGCAAAGTGGTATCATAGAAATGTGGAGTCAAGATTAGAGGTTTGTTGGGGTACCAATAGTGAGGTGATGAGTGAGGGGGGAAAGAGTGCAAAACAGAATTCTGAATGACGTCGTTTTGAATTTACAGTGTGGTGGTAGCAGAATTATGTGATTGCAGTTTGTGTGGTTAACATGTAGTCAGTACCACTTCTCAAATGTGAATTCTTCTGTGATTCTGTGTTCAGTTTAAAATGTGTAAATGAGAAACAGATCTATCGTATTCGCTCATTTTTTTAATTTGTTTTTGTGTATAACCTTGATTTTTACTTAACCTTAGCCAATCATATCTTTAATCGACTCAATATTGATATCTGCCATCAGCAAAGCTCAGTAGAACTGTTTTGTGTGGCTTCAGGGCAGGAGATCAATCTTGCCAAGACCAACATGTTTATTTTCATGATAATTGTTTCCTCTTAGGGCAGGGTTACTCAGTGAATTGAAACATCTTAATGATGTAGGAGGTTTGTAATTATTTTTGTGACAATTTCAACTAAATGCAGTTTTTAAAGTCTGAGCTCAGAACGAAGACATTCTGTACTGGTGTGTTGCTGTCAATTTCAATGATGAAAGTATTGCTGATTGATAAACTTTTGAGCTCTCTGGCCTCCTATTCCAGGTTCTGCAGGGAACTAAGTTACACATTGGGACCATACAGAACCCCCTACATAGCAGATTACAAGGAAATTGCCCAAGAAAATAAACTTTCTAACAGACAATTCTCCCACCTGTACCCCACTACTGACCTTAAATCACCACTTGTGAACCTAAGACCAGATAACTACCACTCTATTCCACCCCTCCCCCTGCCCCCACTTCCCCACAAGAACACATAACCTCCTTACCATTCTGAGGTACCCTGTCACTTATGTGGCATGCTACTCACTTGATACCTTTGTTCCCTAACATCCCTTTTAACTTTCATTCTTATTTTTTTCACAGGAACTATCAAAGTGGATGTTTACATACTTTTTTAATTTCTAAACTATAATTTATTCATAGAAATATCTTTATCTACTCTGTCACAAATACTGTTTGGTTCTGTTCAGTAACACATCAAAGAAACCAATAAACATTGAAGTTTGACTTTGTCCAAACAAACCAATAGCATCTCATATTTGTGCAAGCTTATATTTACATACATCTGAGCCACCAGGAGGGTCCAATAACTGAATAGAGCCCTAATTAACTTTGGCAGAAAGACTTGACAGTGGTCTTTCCCCACTGCACCTTGGCAACAGCTATTCCAACCTTTAGTGTGTACCTCAGCAGGCATTCTTGGAACTTGGAATGTGCTAGTCTGCAACTTTTGGTCAGGGTAAACTCTTTACACTTTAAGACCAACAAAATTTGGGCAGACTGAAGAGTGCCTTTCACAGAATTGATGGTCCTCCAGGTGCAGTCGATGTTGATTTATGTGTGAGTCCCAGGGAACAGGCCATCAAGCACAGAGCTCTGTGTCACAGTGCTCTGCGTCACCAGAGCTGCTCGGAATTAATCTGGACAAAAACCACTGCATCTTTCTTCAGACTTCCTTTGCAAAGGCACATCCTAAAAGGGGATCTGTGATTGTCTCAATCCCTCCTCCTCTGCGCCACCCCCCCACCCCCCCCCCGACAGCTACTTCAAGGGCAATGTGCAATGGTGCAGACAGACCAGGTGTACAAGAAAGCTCTCATCAGCCAAGCGATGTCTTGGTGCTTGTTGGAAAGTTCTGGTGATGAGGCATATTCTGCCAAATTACTTTTACAGTCTACTTGTCATTCAGTCACAGAGTACAGCAAAGACTGCCATGAAAGAAAGGGGCTTTTGCCTTCCTCTGACTATCCTCCACTACAAGGACATCGATAAGGTGAAGGTATTCTCCACATTTGTACAGGAGCTGTCATCAGAATCTCCTGTCAGAGATGTGGAGTTTGTTCTTCACATTAACAAGATAGAGCAGGTTGCCACTGCTCGGAAAATTTACCCCAATTTTTTTTCTGTGATTCTGTATGTGTTTAGGAAAATTTGTAATTGTGTTTGTCAATATGCTTTCAGATTCCTGCAATCTCTTTCATCTAAGAGAATGGCTTCTGTGTGTAGGTTAACGAGAAGAATTCCGTAGAGTAAGCAAGGTGTAGATTTATTGCAACTTTGTAGAAATTTACAGTTTAGAATTTTGTGCTTTATTTCAAAAACAGCTGGGAATACATAACCTTGGGTCTGTCTCCCATTAGACCCTACTTTATTCTCGCCCAGTCTTCATGACATTGTCATAAGTGATTCTTCTTACTGTACCCATACAGTTCTTGACCCTTTTTCAGATTCTTCCAGACCTATATGTAACAAGAGGAAAAATACTCATGGTTTCTACTGATTTTGATTTTCTGTCTTCGAATAATTCCATAGAACTGGCAGAGCCATGGTCAGAAAATCTGAATTTTCTATTTTGGATGACTATATTTTCTGGAAAAGCACATCCGGTCAGATAGCATCAGAGGAGCAGGAGACTTGACGTTTCAGGAGCTGAAATACATTTAATCATAAAATTGCGGTTCTTGGCTCGGGTGTTGAACTCTGACCCAAGATTGAAGTCCTCCAGAATAATGCTGATCTCAAGATTGAGAAATAACAACATGATATGCTGTGGTTGTGTAGAAACATATGTTTTCCCACTTTAGAAATTGTATCATTTTAATGTCTCAACAGTACAGACACTGGAAATGTGAAATAAAACCAAGTGCTGGAGAAACTGGAGTGGAGAGAGTAACCATTAATGTTTCAAGTCCAGTTAGAATAATCTTAGTTATTGTTTCAATATCACTGGCTTACATTGCACATTCTGTTATGATTTTATGTACTTATAATCTGTATAAAGGCAGTTAAGTATTTTAAGAATAACTTCAAATTAACTGAAATAATCATGTAACAAGGTTTACCAAAATCTCAAAAGACTAAAAACACAACTAACTAAACACTCATAGCAACATATACTTTACATTCTTCACAACAGTAAAACATAACAACACGACGGTTGGAGGAAGAGCACCTTATCTTCCGCCTGGGAACCCTCCAACCACAAGGGATGAACTCAGATTTCTCCAGTTTCCTCATTTTCCCTCCCCCCACCTTGTCTCAGTCGGTTCCCTCGAACTCAGCACCGCCCTCCTAACCTGCAATTTTCTTCCTGACCTCTCCGCCCCCACCCCACTCCAGCCTATCACCCTCACCTTGACCTCCTTCCACCTATCACATCTCCATCGCCCCTCCCCCAAGTCCCTCCTCCCTGCCTTTTATCTTAGCCTGCCTGGCACCCTCTCCTCATTCCTGATGAAGGGCTCTGGCCCAAAACGTCGAATTTCCTGTTCCTTGGATGCTGCCTGACCTGCTGTGCTTTAACCAGCAACACATTTTCAGCTCGATTCTTCACAACAGACCAGTCCCTCATTCTTTGCCCAAACTTGAAAGTGCACTTCTTGGATATACTTTATAACTTCCTTTGATGTAGGCATTCAATTCTCCCAGTACCAAATAATGGTGATCCTTGGCTCCTGGTAGTTTTCTTTTGTTCTCTTTATTTTGACATCTTTTAATCTCAGAACTGTCTTTTACAATGAGATTTTTATCCCTAGTGGTGATTCTTGTACAAGAATCTTCCAGGCTTGCTTTAACTCTTGAGAAATTTGGTATTTTTCAATCTGAGCTTGAACTACCACTTACTTTTATTTGTGGTGATTCAAAAGTCTTACTCTCAGGTCCTTAGACCATTCTCCCTTGAAAATCTGACTATATGAAAGTCTTAATCACATAGGCCTTGTGTCCAGGAAGAAATGCTGACCACGTGTCCCTGAGAATCTAACTTTCTTTTTTAATCTTGAAAGTAATTGACAGTTTAAAATATCATGTTTACAACCTGACATTCTCAGTACTTTTCTGTGATTTCTGAGACTCAGTTTATCTACTGCTAGCACATAGACTGCTGCCACTGTCTCCAAGAGTAAACCACCTTGCACCCTTTTCCCAGTAAAGCAATCAAGGCTGCTTTTAATCTCTAACAATCAAACCATTTGCTACTTGTCAGCTGGACTTCAGTACAGGTCACATGCTTGCTTTCAATTTCTCTGAAAAAGTCTCAAAGCCTAAGTCTTTTAAGCCTTGTAATTGCAAAACAGTCCTGATTTGTGCAGCATGTTGGGAAATGCAAAACAGCCTTTTAGAAATAAAAATGAACAAGGCTAAGTTGTTGTAATAATAGGATTTTCATACAGAAAATGTGCACCTTTTGGAGGAGCATAAAATTAGTATTTTTGACAAAGGTAAATCAAGTTCCACAGAGGAATGATCATTATGAACTGCACCCTTGCAATACTTTATAGGCTATTTAATTGAAATACATTTTGAGATCCATCAATTGGTGAGTTTGTCTTGAGAGTGCATGTTCCCCTTGGAATATTGGGAAATAAGGAACATGACTTCAGAATCAAAGTGCTGTTTATTTCCATCTTTATTTACCTGTTGTGTTCTAATTTCATGCCAGATGCTGTACAATTCTTTGTCCTGAGTGACAATGCTGACAGTAATCATTATAATTCCCGTGACAATGATTCTTAATCAAGTTTTGAAAAACTTAGCTCAAGATTTTATCAATGAAAACATCTGAATCAATGGAAGAAAATTACATAAATAATTACTATTTTTATTATTGCTAAGAGGAAGAATGCAATTGATATTGCATCGTTTACAACTTTAGTCTGCCCCAAAGTGTTTTACTTTTGAATCCTTCCGAAATGCAATTACTCCAGGAACTAATTTCTGGATAGCAAGGTCCCACAAAGAGCAATCTAATAATCAGGCAATCTATTAACAGAGATTGCTGTAAAAATGATTATTTGATACTTTCATGCTTGAGAATTTTTTCTGATCTACATTGTCACCAATTCTCAAATCCAAACTAGGAGATAATATCTGGGGGTAAAAATTTATTAAAATCTCAAACTAAATGCATATGAAATCAGAAGGTACAGAAGAAATGACTGGAATAATGGTCTCTATCTGTTTTGGAAAACAAATAACTAATTGCCGTATTCAAACCAAAATTTGACAAATGCTTCCTCTATCTGACTGACCCATGGCTTGAAGAACAAATACTTACAACCATAATGGTCCTCTTTACATTTTAAGAGCATTGACATTTATTCGTCTGGTGTAATATTATATATTTTATTAATATTATGTACATATTATGTATCAAAACTTACTCTCTTTGATAAGAATTGGATAAGCCTTTCATGGATCGCTGCTAGTATGGAGTCATAGAGTCAAACAGACCCTTCGGTCCAAACATAACATGCCGACCATAATCCCAAACTAAACTAGTCTCACCTGCCTGTTCTTGGCCCATATGCCTCCAAACCTTTCCTACTTATGTGTCCAATGTCTTTTTTAAATCTCTCCTCTCACCTTAATATGCCCCTTACTCTTTAAGTTTCTCATCCAGCCTTTTTGTTTTATAACTCCAACCTTTTGTAACTGACAACATCCTGGTAAATCTTTTCAGAAGCCTCCCGAGCTTGATCATATCTTTCCTATAACTGGGCGATAAGAACTGAACACAGTATTCCAGAAGAGGCCTCACCACATGGCCTGTACAACCTGAACATGTTGTCCCAACCTTTATACTCAAAGGACTGAGTAATGAAGGCAAGCATGCCAAATGCCTTTTTAACCACCCTGTCTGCGTGTGACACAAGCTTCAAAGAATTAAGTAAATTTACTAATTAAGTAAATTTGATGCTCCGGTCATGTTTGCCAAAATGCATATTAATGAAAGTTGTGGATGACAGAAATTGGAAATAAAAACAGAACATGCTAGAAATGCTCAGCACATTTGGCAGTATCTATGAAGAAAAGAGCATTTAACATTTTAGAATGCAAGATGGAAGGTTATTGATCTGGGCTTTAACTCTGTTTCTCCCTCCATAGGTGTTGCCAGACGTGTTGAGTAGTTCTGAAATTTTCTATTAAATAAATTTTTCAATCTAATTCACATTGCATAATGCAGTTGGACTTAGTTAAGGTCATCCAGATATGAAGATAAATGTTTCATTCATATAGCTGATCAACATGTATATTTCTGAAGTATGTTCACGTTAACTTCTGTTTAATTATGATGTATGAAAACCCATCACTCTTACAATTTCATTGAATTATACTTTACAGATATTAATGTTTACCTGTAATTAACAAGTATTTCTACTTCTCTCTTTACAGTGATATCTGGTTTTCGAGGAACAGTTCCTCATGGCTTACCATTGGAGGTGGGAGACACAGTTCAGATACTGGAAAAATGTGATGGTGAGTTTTTCAGTAAACATCCTCTTCTGGAAACTCTGGTAGATTAGACTTTGCCTCCACCAGTATCCACAAATATGTCTGACTATACAATTGATTTTTAAAAACATAAAAAATTTCAGCTATGGCTGCAGTCGGTAATCCAATGCAAATCATCCTCAAAGTTGCCCAAAGGGATTTTGTTTCAGTCAGATTTCTGCTCAAACATTTGTAAATTGTAGACTGAGATTGTGCAAGAATCAATCCAGCTCAATTCAGAATACAAAGGTATTGTTTTAAAATTTCAGTAATGTTTATTTAAATATTTGCGTTGGTTTAATAATACAAGTGAAAATAGATTTGTTCGAAGAAATAAAGATTTTTATACACTGTCCCTTGTTTACTGGCTGTAAGTAACATGATTCTAAATAACTGAAATTGCATTTTAAAACAAAATAAAAGTTTTATTTGGTGTTTTCGCTCTCTGAGGAAAGTAGGTAATGTATAATACTTCAATTTTGTAACGGATGCCCATTAATATCCTTGTACCTAAACACAAGCATCTTCAAAGCCTTGCATTTGGCACAATTAACAGGAACTTTCCACAGTGATCAATTAAATCTGGGACCATTGCAGGTTTTGAGAGGGGACTGGCATCAGCAAAAAGGATTTAGGAGCTTATTTTATTCTGTTTGTTTTGTGGTTGAAATTCCTGTATCTTTTATGTGGGATGACTAATTTTGGTAAATTGCACTAAAAAAAATGCAAACTCCAGGTCAATATGTCAAGAATGTTTTCTTCTACTGATTAATGGTATTGTGTTTCCTGGAACACGATTAAATTCCATTGAAGTTTACTTTTTCTGTGCAATCTTAGTTTTTAAAGTTTGTTGCTAACAGTTTCATTTCAAGAATATGCTGTAATCTGAAAATACAGCATCTGTTTCATTCAGTATATTGACATCTGCAACTTCGCTCTATGTTATCAAACTCTGTCTGACATCCAGTACTCTGTTCAGCAGAAAACTCCTTCAATTAAAGGTTCAGAAGAAGCAAAACCATTGGTTCCAGTCTCTGCCAGGTTCCCTACATGCTGATTTCATCCTCGTCCTGGCAGTCATCCTGGCCCAAAACCACACTGTATAGAGCCGTGCTCTCATATTTGACCTTTTGGTTAATCTTTAAACCAGATGCCTGTGTCACTGTTCATCTTTGACCTCTATTGACTGTCACTACACCATTTCATTTGTGACTGAACCCTCCCCAATGGCTCTGTTTCCTTTTGAAATCAAAACGCTAGCCAGTCTGTCAGATTTTGCCTCCTCAATTGGTCAAAACTTCTGCCTGTGTCTTATTTTTTAAATAAAAGGCACAAATGTGGAAATTTGGCTGCATTTACACCAATCCCATTCACCTATCAGCCCTGTAGTCATTGATTAACATTAGATCCTAGTTAAGTCACCCAATCAATTTTAACATTTTCATTATCTTCGTGTTTCTCCACAGCCTTGTCCTCGTCTCTCTTGGTCTCCTCCCTCCACCCCCACTAATTCCACAATCCTCTGAGATATCTGAGCACTGAATGCAGACTCTTTCCTTGAACATTCCCAATGGAAACCAGTCTGTCATTTGTGGCTACTGTCAAGGCCCCAAAATCTGAATTTCTCACCCTCTAACATCCTTCCTCCTTTAAGATGCTCCTTAGAATTTAACTCTTTGACACAACTTTTCCATCAACTGTCCTACAATCTCTTCGTGTGGCTTGATAACTTTAATTTTATAGTGCGCCTACATTTGAGATTGCCTCCAACAATTTTTATACTTCATGAGGCAATGTAATATTATCTCCTGTAACGTAAGTAGCTGGCTATGGGAATCATGGTATGGAACAATTCAGGAAAGTCTGTTATGTACAAATATTGCCACCTTCGAGCATGGAAATCTGTGCTAATGTTAAGTTATTAAGAACAACAGAAGAACTTGCTTCTAGTAGACGGTCATGCTTGAAGTGATCTGTGGTAAGATAAGATATGAAACCTTCCAATCTGGTCACATGATGTTATGTGGTGATGATATCACATACTATCTTCGAGATATACTGACTGAGGCAATCTTAAAATTTGCAAAGTACCAAAGTGGGTGGTTCATTATGTTAAAAGTGCTATATAAATTTAAATATCTTTTGTTGCATTGTCAATAGCTTCCCCATTCAAGAAATCTTCCTTGATTATATTTAATTATTAACTTATTGAATGTATTTATTGAATTCTATTTGATGTTTAATTTGATGTTTTTTTGATACATGTAAAAATAGAGGAATTACATAAATTGAATATTTACAAGCTGTTGTTTGAGTTCACTACATAAGAGAAAGCTGATTGCATGTAACTGAAAAATATTTTAAGTAACAATGGAAAACTACTTGTTAGGCATCCAGTTCTTAAAAAAACTTTAAAATGTCGAACAGTTTTGAGATGATGTGATTGTGGTGTTTCACCTGGAAAGTGTTTTTGAATTTTCTCAAAAGGGTGCAAATAGACCAAATTTAAGGAGGCACTCCAACAGTATATTTCAATGTGGCAGTGTGGCCAGTGTTGAGAGTATAGGTGGCCTCTGGCATGATACTTTTCATCCTAGTGGAAGAGATTGCAAAAATTCCCTTTTTCACTTACTTAGCTAGTTTTGGACAAACGGTACAACACAACCAAGTAATATCTTCAAACCGTGGTATCTTACATTGACATGAACTCATAACTCAACCACAGGCTCATAATTTTCTGTGAACACAATCTAATTAGTTTTCTCCTTCCCTGTCTAACCTTGACTGTGTTTCATGTGACTGCTTGTTTAAAGTGTATTCTGACAACAGTGCAATGATGGAAATCAGTTAGCAGATGTATTTTTTTTGTAGCAAGTAGCGTCACATGTAGACCAGGCCAGGTAAAGAAGGTAAATTAGTGAATCACATGGGCTTTACAACAATAGGCAATAGTTACGTGGTCACCCTTAAGTACAGATTTTAATTACATTTAAGTTTCACCGTCTGCTTTTGGTGAGATTTGAACCCATGTCCAAACATTAGTCTGTGGCTCTGGAATCCTAGAAAAATTGACATTCCCAGTGACATTGCCACTACACTGCTGCCTTCCTGTGCGAGTGAATCGGGCAAGCAATTATGTGTAATCCAAGCCAGCAGATTGAAGGATTGAAAGATTAATGGTTCAATGACTGTGAAGGAAGTGTAAATTTGTTTGGGTGAATTCCATGTCTATTCAGGTACAGAGAAAGAAAGAATGATGGTAAAAGGCAGATTGAAATAAGAAAACTTGGGGGAATTTTTTTTTTGTTTACGAAACTAACAAATAAACAATGATGGCACCTTACCTTATCTTCAGACTAATAAGACCTTTGTGTAGTGCATTTAGATCCTATTTCTGTGCAAATGTATTTGCATGATCAAGGAAAAGGCATGCTGTCATTTTCAAGACATCACGCTGACATCATTGTTTCAATTTCCTGTTTAGTCATATACCTGCCATCCTGGTGGTTGCTGTAGCATATGTCCATGAATGTTGTGTGCAAATTATGAGACATGAATTTACAAAGAAGAGCATCAAACTGTGGCTTTGCAGACTTGAGGGGGTCCCATAATAGGCGCATCCCGATGCCAGTTTCCTGCAGCACTTTGTCACTTTCTTTGAGGTACCTTTCACCACTGCTGTTGTACAGTTTAATGCAGGAACTTTAACGTATCTTTTGTATTTTTTTTATTTAGGCTGGTACAGAGGATTTGTTTTAAAAAGTCCAAGTATTAAGGTATGTATGTTAGAATGTTTTTCATTTTTGTACCTGGATTGCACTGAGTGCTTTCTTTTTGCAACAGGTCATAATTATAGAATCCCTGCAGTATAGGAAGAGGAATTCAGCCCATCATGTCTGTACCATTACTCCAAAGAAAATCCCAAACCCCTACCCTATCCAAGTAATCCTGCATTTACCATGGCTAACCCACCTAGCCTGCACATCCCTCACCATTACAGGGTAATTTAGCATGCCCAATCTACCTAACCTGTATATCTTTGGAATTGGGGTGGGGGAGCGGGAGCATCTGGCAAAAGCTCACACAGACACTGAGAACATACAGTCACCCAAGGCTAGAATTGAACCTTGGTCCAT
The DNA here is from genome assembly GCF_020745735.1 of Hemiscyllium ocellatum. NCBI lineage: Eukaryota > Metazoa > Chordata > Chondrichthyes > Orectolobiformes > Hemiscylliidae > Hemiscyllium > Hemiscyllium ocellatum. The sequence continues at coordinate 35,218,070 of NC_083419.1, forward strand.
GGTATTATGAAGCAGCAGTGCTGTCTACTCCGCCACCGTGCCACCCAATCTCCTGATTTTCTAATGCTTTTCCAATGTAAAAAATAAACTTGAGTCCTCTGACAATTGACCAGTTTTGTTCAAAATAACACTGATACTTAAAACAGATTTTTGAAAATTTACAATTAAAAGTGAAAGTTTAATTTACTGCTCCCTGCTTTGTATGCCAGCCAATTTTGTTTTCACTATCACTGATGAGATTACTGTGTCTTAGTCATCTAGTCCATGATGTTAATTCTCCACCAAATGAAGTCGGCTATTCAAAAAAGAAACTTCTACAGTTGTCAGGTTATAAGCTGAATGCACACGACTCTTTAGTGCTGAGCAGAAAAATTGTTAATTTGACCCATCATGCATTCGTTATCATTAGTGATAATCCAAAAGTAACCAATTATGGTTTATATTCCAGGTTGTGTTAAGTGCCCCTTGTTGTAACATATGGTTCTGAATAATGAATTTTATGTTCTAGAAGTAAGAAAGATGCTTCAAACATAAAATGTTTTGTTTTACTCTCATAGGGAATTTTCCCAGCTACCTACATTCACTTGAAAAATGCAAATATCAAAAACAAAGGGTAAGTTCAATGTCAAAATAATAATAGAAAAGACTGTTTGTTATATTGGCTACCCAAATAGCATTAGGATTGTTCATAAAATATTGATTTGCACAGTCTTTATACTGAATTGCTACAATAATTACCATTATCACAGATCCACGCGGGAAGAAATGTTTGTTCTACATAACAGGACAAAATATTCTCCATAATCTGTAATTGTTCCCATTTGTGATCAAATGAGCTGCCAACTGGAGGCTTTCATGAATAACATTTGGGAGAATGATATTATGTCCTGAAAATTATTTTCTTCTTAGGATTTCTGAAAACTATAAATATGATGAGCAGGAATAACAGTTGCATTTTCCTTCTCCATCCAAGTGCTATGTGCACATAGTGTGGTTGACAATTGCATTCTCTTATCCATTGAATGACTTGCCCTCAACAAGGAATGTGGTACATGAATTCCTTTTCCACCTCATCCAATCCCTCCCTGTCAGCAGTCATGTATATTTTGGAACCTTTGCACATGTTACAACACAGTGAACTGATATATTTTCCCTCTCATCCACTAACCATAAAAAAAGATTGAACTGAAAAAGGAAGGTGATATTGCTAATTCCATGAGTTATTGATATGGAGTTACTTAACCATGCAGGCCTTAAACATTTCTAAAAGGATAGAGGAAGTCAAAGCTAAAATAAAATTCTGAAAAAGATGATTTAGATTCTTCAAATTCCAGTCTGCAGCCAAAGTCAATTGCTCCAATAGCGATTGGCACTGTGGTTATCTTCTGGATAAGTTATGTCTGGTTGAATTTTTTTTTTGGCTGGAAACAATTGTGTAGTTTCAGACTTTTCCTTGAAGAGCCCTCCATTTGTCATGATGCCACCTTCCACTCTTGAGAGGGATTTCAAAGGATGAAGGACCAAGGTTGTTGCTGCTCTCGCACTTTCTCTGAACGTGTGTCCAAATCAGGTCTTTTTTTAATGCCAACCCTGCTGGAGGATTGGCCTTGCTCAGAAAGTGCTTTAGACTCTGTCTTTGTCTAAGCAAATTCTTCCTTACAAATGCAATGTTATTGCTGCTGTAGCTACATCTTTTGCTTTGAAAAACATCTTTTTCACAAGGTTCAAGAAATATGTGTATCTATATGTCTATTCCGTGATAAATATTGACATTTTAGATAACCTGCATCTTCATAACCAAGTCTTTTGTGCTTTTAGTCAAAGCCCTTTTGATGCTGTTGATTTTGCACTTTTGTTTCACTTTGGATTTTTGCCACTTGAATGGTAAAACCTGAAACTAAATAGTTAATTGGCTACATGATCCCTAATTGGAGTTTGAAAGGTTAAAACACAAATGCAAACAATGAAAGTCCTTAATGTGACCTCCTTAATCCTCTGATAGTTTTGATGATCAGAAATACTGCATTTAAATCTGATGTTTCTGGAAGTAAACTTAAATACTTTGCTGGTGAGAGCATAGTTCGGCTTTAACATTCTGCACAAATCTTGAATTTCCTCCCCTTTGGGGTTATCAAGGCATGCAATAAACAGGGCTAAGTGATCATGCTGAAGATTTGTAGTCTAGCCACACCCAGTCATGAATGTAGTGGACAATTAAACAGAGAAGTAGGAGACTACAAATAACCCAGCAGGTTAGCGAAGACTAGGCTGAAGCATTTGCTTCTTGTCTTCAGACAAAAGGATGATCCATCTTGGCGTGTCCCGGCGGTTTCCAGGATCACAGATGCCAGCCTTCAGTTCTCTGACATGATGTCAAGAAACAGCTGGAAACTACAAAGTCAAGGGCCCTGATAACACTTTGGCAATTTAGAGTGATGACTGGTGCTGCAGAACTTGCCGCGCCTCCTAGCCAAGCTGTTCCAGCAGAGTGACAACACTGGCATCTCCCCAACAATGTGGAAAATTGGGCAGCCACACAAAAGGCGAAACAAATCCAGCCCAGCCAAACCCTGCTCAATCAGTCTACTGTCAGTCATCAGCAAAGTTATCATCAACAGTGCTGTCAAACAGTATTGTTTCGCAATAAACTACCCACTGACACTCCGTTTGGGTTCTGCAAGGGTCATTTCAGCTTCTAACCTCATTGCAACATTAATTAAAATATCAACAAAACAGCTGAATTACAGAGTGGAGCATAAGTAATTGTCTTTGACATGGAAGCAGTATTTGATTGAGTACGGCAAAATAAAATCAAAATTTAAGTCAGTCACGGTGAAATTCTTTACAGACTGGAGTCCTTTACAGACTAGAAAAAAAGATCACTGTGGTTATCGAGGTCAATGAATTTAGTCCCAGAACATTTCTGCATCTAGGGTTTTGGATCCAACTATTTTCAGCATAATGACTGATTCTCTCTCTCTTTCTCTCTCCCTTTCTCCCTTTCTCCCTTTTTCTCTCTCTCTCTCTCTTTCTTTCTCCCTCCCCCTCTCTCCCCACACGCTCTGTGTCTTTCTCTATCTCCCCACACACACTGTGTCTTTCTCTGTCTCTGTCTCTATTCCCTCCCCCACACACACGCTCGCTCGCTCGCTCTCGCTCTCGCTCTCTCTCTTCCCCCCCCACCCCTCTCTCTCTTTCCCCCCCCCCCCCCCCCCCCCACCCCATCTCGCTGTCTGTTTCTTTCCCTCTTTCTGTAGCTCTGTCAATCATGAAGGGACAGATAAGGTGAATAGCCAAGGTCTTTTCCCCAGGGTAGGGGAGTCCAAAGCTCGAAGGCACAGGTTTAGGGTGGGAGGGGAAAAATTAAAGAGAGACCAGAGGGCCAACTTTTTCACACAGGGTGGCGTCTGTATGGAACAAGCTGTGAAAGGAAGTAGTAAAGGTGAGTATGTTTACAACATTCAAGACATTTGGACAAGTAAGTGGATAGGAAAGATTGAGGGATATGAGCTAAAAGCGGGCAAATGGGACTAGTTGAATTTAGGATACCTGTTCGGCATTGAAGTTTCAGTGCTGTATGGCTTTCTGTTTCTGTCTCTATCTTCTCCACCATTCCCTCGGCATAAACTCAGAAGTGAGGATGTTTATTTGTGAATCCTCAAATGTGAAAGCTGTAAGATCTGTAACAAGAGCAAGCAAATGGAAAAACATAGCAAGTTGGCGAACATCTGTAGAGCAAAACAGGGTTAACATTTCAACTCCTCAATACATTTCACCATTTCCACTTCACAATCAATGGTATTACCATTGCTGAATCTCTCGCTGTTAAAATCTGTGAAGTACCATTGACCAAAAACTAAACTTGACTCACCATATAAATATTTTAGCTACAAGAGCAGGGGTAAGGCATTCTGTACTGAGTAACACTTCCGGTCTCCTGAAAGTTAGTCTGCCATGTACTATGCGTAAGTGAGTAATGTGATGGACTACTCTCCACTTGCCTGATGAGTGCTACTTCAGTGATACTCTGGAAGCTTGATACCATCAAGGACGAAGCATCCACTGATCACCTAAAACATTGATTTGCTCCATCACTAATGTGCAGTGCTAACAGTGTTGAGTGTATGTTGCTGGAAAAGCACAGCAGGTCAGGCAGCATCCAAGGAGTAGGAAAATCGATGTTTCAGGCCAGAGCCCTTCATCAGGAATTCTGTGTGGAGTTTGCACATTGTCCCCGTGTTTGCATAGGTTTCCTCCAGGTGCTCTGGTTTCCTCCCACAGTTCAAAAATGTGCAGGTTAGGTGAATTAGCCATGCTAAATTTCCCGTCGTGCTAGGTGAAGGGGTAAATGTTGGGGAATGGGTCTGGGTGGGTTGCTCTTCGGAGGGTCGGTGTGGACTTGTTGGGACACACCGACCCTCCGAAAGGTCTGTTTCCACACTAAGTAATCTAATCTAATCTACACTCAACTATGATCTCCAGCATCTGCAGAACTCACTGCCTCTCAGTGCTAACAATGTGTATAACCTACAAGATACAGTCCAACAATTCTCCAAAATGTCTTTGATAATACTTCCAGAGCTCGACTGCCTAGAAGAACAAGGGCAACAGATATATGGAATGATGCACACCATTCTGACTTGAAACTATGCTCACATTTCTTTTCTCTTTCTGGGTCAAAATCCCAGAACACACTTCTTAACCCAAATGTTGGTGATGTTATGCAACATGAACTGCAGCAGTTCGAGAAGGTAGTTCAGCATCATCTTCTCCAGAGCAAAGAAGGATGGACAACAAATGGTGACCTGGCTTGTGACGCCACATCTTTGAACTTTTTTTCTTTTAAATGTTCTTTGTACAGTTAATTTTCAGTGCACTGTCATCCAGAGGATCAATTTGTTGATATTACTGTTTGGATACACAGATCCATGACCTCATTTCTGGCCCTGCCAATCTGCATGGCAGCAGCAATTATCCTATTTAAATACACCCAGTTGGTGCTGGGGTCAGCAGGAGTTCATCACTGGCATCTGTTAAATTATTAAAATTGCAAGACAGGCTGGTAACTCTTCTCTAGTGAGTATTAATGGCAGCCTTCCTTATACATTAAGGCCTCTGTGTCCTAATGTTCAGAAACTCCATCTCTCCCTTCCTTTTGGAGAAATGATGAAAATGTTATTTTTCAAACAAAATTTAATACTTTTGACCATGGTCAAACTTTAGTACCTGGATAGGTCCCACATCTACCTGGGTACTGAAGTTAACAGACTGGTGAGCAGTTTTAATTTGGCATAACTAGCATCTCATGGTCTGCAAGGTTAGCAACAAAGAAAAGGATGCATAGTGGGCGGCACGGTGGCACAAGTGGGCGGCACGGTGGCACAGTGGTTAGCACTGCTGCCTCACAGCGCCTGAAGACCCGGGTTCAATTCCCGACTCAGGCGACTGACTGTGTGGAGTTTGCACGTTCTCCCCGTGTCAGCGTGGGTTTCCTCCGGGTGCTCCGGTTTCCTCCCACAGTCCAAAGATGTGCAGGTCAGGTGAATTGCCCATGCTAAATTGCCCGTAGTGTTAGGTAAGGGGTAAATGTAGGGGTATGGGTGGGTTTCGCTTCGGCGGGTCGGTGTGGACTTGTTGGGCCGAAGGGCCTGTTTCCACGCTGTAAATCTAATCTAAAAAAAATCTCCAGCTACGATTTAGTCCCTACTCCCTCTCTGATACTGATCACCTGGCTTTGTGGTGGGTGGCAACGTTCTCCAAACTAGACCCAAGTCAGATCAGCAGGAAACATCATTCTCTGACTTAGTTCCTCTAATTTACTTGCAGCACACAAATGGAGGAGACATTCATTAGACGTCTGCCGGAGTTTTGTGTATTGTTCTGTGCTCAACCTTGTAGCAAAGATGTGAACAAATTGGTGAGAATGCAGAAGCGGGTCATAAGAGTAGTTCCTGGGATGAGAAACTTCAGTTCTGAGGCAAGATCTAAAAGTTTGGGACCATTCTCCTTGCAGGGAAGAAGGCTGAGAGGAGGCTTGATAGAGATTTCAAAATTGCGAGGAGGCTGGATAGAGTATAAAAGGAACAAGAATGAGCTGGCTTTGATCGATAGTTGTGTGCAAAAGAAGCAAGGGTGAAGTGAGGGTATAAAAATAAAAATACAGGGAGTAGTTCTAGCACACTGCCTACAAGTGTGATGGAAGCAAGTTCAATCAAAGCATTCTAGAGGCTGTTAGATGATTGTTTGGAAAAGAAATACTTGCAGGGGTATCGAGAAAAAGCAGAAAATTGGCACAAGGCAATGATCTTCACTTGAAGAAGCAGTGCAGGCACGATGGGCTGAATTGCCTCCTCGTGCACCAATAACAATTGTGATTCTGTAAAATGCTGTGCTTAAACTTTAACAATGTGTCACGAGAGTTGTTGAGTTTGACCCAATGATTGCTGTTTCTATTGCGATCGATGTATAGGAGGCCAAATAGGTTCTTCAACGTTAACTTGGTCTCTGCTGAGTGACAGGTAACTCATAAATGTCTTTTGGATTTGCTGTATATTTATCCAAATTTAGGAAATTTAGATAAGCCAAAAAATGCAAATAAGTAGGATTACTGATTCCTAAACTACTGTCAAAACTGCGGAAATATTTATGCTGAGGTCTAAGAATATAATGTGAACCAGTTGGATTGCACATCGTAAGAGAAGAATAGAATAAAGCAATTGAACTGGATGTAAGACCATGTCTATACTGTACTTAACTGAATGGGTAGCTGCATTTACTGCAGTTGTGAAATAAATAATTAAGAAATAATTAAATACGAATATATGAAGAAATGCTGTGCAGTTGCTTTTCTGATTTTTGAAGTGTAACATTTTGTATGGAATTGTTTTGGTCAATGGAACAATTTTCCATCCTTGAAGTTAACAAGGTAGAATGTTAAATTTTCTGTAATTTTAAAGAACTAAAATGCACAGCTTCAAAGTGAAATAGCCCAGTAAGTTTGTGACATGTTGCAAATGTATGACAGTCAGCTCATGGATGATGTATTCTTTCACAACCACAGGCAATTTGAAACAATCATTCCAACAGAAGACTCTGTCATCACAGAAATGACAGGAACTTTACGAGAATGGGGGATTATGTGGAAACAGCTTTATGTGGTAATAGCTTTTTTACTTTTTTGATCCCGTTATGCCCGAAGATATACTCATGAGTTAATGACTTTACTCCAAATCTGCAAGTTTTCTCTGACTTGTATCCAGAAGAGCATAGTATTGTGATTTTTTTCTATTAGTGGATTAATCATTGCAGATGCACAATAACCTGTGGGACCACAGGAATTTTACAATAATTCTGTTATTGTTTTTGTAGAAAAATGGTCAGGTTGAATGAGCAGCACATCCAGAAGCTTTTCACACATTTAAGAACAGATCAGACTTGATGAATCATCACGCATTCATATTCTTCTCACACATGAACATTTTTGACACTTGCGTGCTGTTTAAACAGCCAGGCAAGACACCTTATGTTAATTCTGACAGCTGAAGCAGCGATAGTGTGGGTTCAATACCAAATCATTTTTGAACTGCTAGTGGGTTAGTAGGTTGGAAATATAAATACATCCAATTATATTCATGGTTTTAAAATTGCCATGTATACTCGAGTCAAAATTGATCACATGCAAAACATTCAAAATATTCCATAAATCTTGTGTAAAAGTCGACCCTAGTTCTTCACAGATAATAAATCAACATTTTTTTCATTATTCATTTTGAGATCAATTAGGCTTCTAAAATGAATTAATATTTTGGATTGGAGCACATTTTTCAGCCCCTGAAAAGTAGGATCCATGCAACAGTCAACCCCATAAATTCAATCTTAAAACAGTCTTTAAAAATTCAACTTTTACGCAGGTTTCTACATGGTCTACCTTTTTGTTTGGCGTAATTGTTATTCTTTAATATCAACTAGATGTTTTGTGTTTTGCTTTAACTTTTGATGATTTTTCTTTTCGAGAAAGTTATTTAGTTAAATGTAATCCAGGGTCCAGAAATTCTTGTGAAGGTAATCTTGAGTGATGCTTTGCCCATCTGAATCCGAATAATTAAAGAGTCCTAATCATAACCATAAGAGCTGTCTGAATTATTTCAGACATAAAAAAATCAATTTGTCCTTGTTCACTACAGTTGACAGGAAGTTCAGTGCCTCAAAAATAAAACCTTCTAATTTCCTGTCCAGCTCTTTTGATAGCTTGAGGTATTGTCATAGAGTTTATAATGAGGAAAATGTGGTATAATTCACCAACGGGAGTATTGAACACAATTGCAAAATAGCATTAGCTGTCAGACAATGACCAAAGCTAAATCTCTGCCCACTTGAAATCTCTCCACTCTTTTAGAGATAGTTATAGCTGTTGAAGTGTACATTATTACTGGCTGGGCCATTTCCTGGCTGCCTTTGTGGGGTAGGCTTGGCTTTCACTTCAGGCAAACTGCAATGTCTTTATGACCTTGTCAAGGTTGCGACATCTGAACCAGTACAGTGAAGTGGATTAAAGCGGCAGGGCATCAAAGAATCAGCTGAAATAAAATCTATCAATTCCAAGGATAGAGTTGATGTATAGTCTAATCTGTTGTCTCTCATTTCTCTCCAGCCTGTTAAAATGTGTAAATCTTTTTGTTGTACTGTTGCTAAAGTAGACATATTTACATTTCCTTTTTCATTAAGCCAGATGCATAAAGCAAAGGTTCAAGCTTTTGTTGTGGTAACATTGATTGGGGAGAGGATGATTTAAAAGATGACTTCTCACTCTCGTATAATTAGGAATCATGAGATGCAAACAGGAGGTGGTGGCATTGTGGTAATGTCACGACATAAGTAAACCAGAACCACTGGCTAATGTTTTGGGGATTTAGGTTTGAGTATTGCTGTGACAAATGGTCCTTGCATCCTGGAAAAATAGGAGATCAAAAGCTTGTCCAATAATGATCATGCAACTCTCAGTTGTTGTTAAAAACCTATCTGGTTCATGAAAGACCTGGAAGGAAATCCACCATCTTTCCCTTATCTGGCTTACACGAGCCTCCAGCTCACGGCAGTGTAACTGGCTTTTAACTGCCATCTGGGCAATTTGGAACAGAGTGAAAATGTTAGCCTTGTCAATAATGCTCACACTCCCACAAACAAAAAGAAAGCATTAATTAACCAGTTTCTAATATCCTTGCACATTCTTTGATGCTCATTCATTTTAACCTTTAAACGATTAAGTGCTTTAAATGTTAGAAAATTGAACATGTGCATGACAATTTCAAGTATGGAGAAAAACCTGGGTCACTCTTTTACCATCAAGCAACTGGTTGTGAAGGGACATTTTCTAACAAGACATGACCTATGGTTGGGAAAAGCTATATGGCTTTGGGATAGTAGAAATTTATAGTTCAGGTGGGGAGAGGAGTGATATTTTAAAAAATGTGAAGCGAAACAATGATAATAATGGTATTATATTGCCATTGCACTGTCACTGTTTTGGTAGCAAATTATCCTAATGCCATTATTTTAAGATCTTGAATGTGCTACATGGTTTCAGTGAATTCAATAAACATGGAAGAACAGAACTAATGCTGTCAAGCATTTACACACATGGAAGTTGTACCTGTGTTCCAGTCTGCATCTTCTCAGGATACAGTTTTTCCAGATCAAATGCTCATGGGCTGAAAGAAAGAGTCCAACATTGCCAATAATTGTGTTGATGAAGACCTGTTATTTATGCAGCTGGTGAGAATCTGGTCAATGCATTAAAACAGAATCTTACTGGAGGGGGCATTTTCAGTAACACATTGCTCAGCTTTCTGTTTGAATTAAAAAAAGCATAATATTTTTCTGAAATCAAAAACACCTGCTTCGAAAAATCTTTATTTAAATCCATGTCCCACATCCCCATGGAAACGCAGCATTTCAGGTCAGGAGGACTCTGGAGAAATGCTCAGGTACCATCTGTCACAGACTCAGTTAGTGAGTAGTTCAATTGATCAAAAAAGGATTGACATTATTTTCATTAAAGGATGCTGATCCAAAGCTGCCAGTCATTTTTTCCCCCAGTTAGAGGCCAGTATTATCACCTGGTCCCAATGCTGGTATTTTCTTCACAATATCTTTAGTTATCAAGTCCAATTTATAATAATCTTTTATTGAAAGTTGGATTGTTTATTATTCTTTTAACTCCTTCTGCAATTCACTGGTGCACAGTTCTTTGTCCTACACCCCTATTCTAAAATTCACCAAGCCAGCTTTCCTTAATTTGCCGGGGTCGGTGAGGGAGCATAGTAAAGCTGGGACACCTCAGAACCTTTCAGAAGTACGTGGATGAGCGCTTGAAATGTCATAGCATTCATACCATGGGCCAAGTGCTGGGAAGTAGGATTAGTATCGATAGGTTAGTACAGATTCAATGCATCAAACAGCCTCTTTTGTGCTATATGACTTGAAAACAAATTTATCTTTCAACATTCGACACAACTCTGAACCTTATGCTACTGCTGAGTTCAGGGTGTAATGTTCTGAAAGGGTTAATGTGTGTCAGGCACGCCAGCACCGCCACCCCCACCCCTCCCCCCAACCAAAAAAAAGCAATATGTTGAACTCAGACTCTAGGTATTGAAGGAAGTAGACCTAATGTTATGTTGTTTCTCACAGTTTCTGTTGCAATGAATGTTGCACTGAAACATATATCGAGTGCTAATCATGCAAGAAAGTGCATCTAACTTAACACAAGAGTTTCTTCTAGTTCAACTGCCAGTCAGTTCTCCTCCAGGCTCGACCTGTAAGTCTTTACCAGGAAGCAGGTCCTTGATAATAATTCTACTCGATGGATCTTGTACAATGATGAACTGTGGTGAGGGTTCAACTTGCAACACCGAACAGGATGCTTTTTGGAGGGTTGTGCGTATTTTCAGACTGCATGTTAGAAACAATTTGTGAAGTTTCTGGATTGCAATTAAATGAAAGTAAATTAATTGCTGTTCAGTTTCTTACTCAGCTCCTGTTATGTCAGAAATGTCCATTTATTTTTCACTGCGATCTTCAGTAATTTTCGTTATTTCAAAGTTTGAAAATCATCTGTTTAGGGAGAATGGCGAATTTTTAGATGAAGCAAGTTTGGAAAGGAAAATCTTAATGCCACAGCAAAACATTAGTGAGAAACTTTTGAATGGGTCAGATGAGTAAAAAAAAATGAAACTGTTTTTTAGAAAAAGGTGACAAAGAGAAAATAATGATTGAAAGGATGTGATATTGTACGAAGGATCAGATCAATGCGTAAATTGCCTCAAAAAAAAAAGACACCGCCAAATCTGACTTGCAGATCCCCACTAGGACTGTGTCGAGATAAATCAACTGCTGCTCGTATTATTGGGAGCAACGTTTCAAAAAATACTTACCTGTGAAATGCTTTATTTAAAATAAATTGCTTTTTTTTCCCATGGTTTTTTATTTCAATGTCTATTTGGTGTTTACATGAGAGAATTTTTACCTAAACTCCATCAGTCATCTTACGGATATTCAGAAAGCTCTTTTGATCAATTAATCCATTGCCTCATGTCACTGGAAGAGTTAATGTCATTCATTGTTGATTTCCTACCGTTTGCTATTTCTAACCCCAGTGATCCCACAAAGAACCTTGGTTAACTTCTCAATTTTTAATTCTGATAAGGTAATGATGGTCTAAATCTTTGCTTCGGAGAGGTGAAACAGGAGCTGTCTTTATTTTTCTATCAGGATCCCTACTGTATTGGGAGTCTGAAAGTTCAGGCTTTTGTGTAGGGGAACCTTCCAACTGGTAAAGTTGCTGTTCGATTAAGAGGAGCAGGCAGACACTGAAAGTTAGGCAGCCTTCCAGTTTTAGTGATACCTGCACAACAAGCTTAGTAATTGGTAGGATTCTTCAAGAACGTACCTTCCCAGCTATTTTTATTTTAAAAGTTCAACAAAACAGGCAGGCTACAAGCAGAAATCTCCCAACTGATGTGCTGGTGTTGGAGGGGTTCAAAAGAGGTTCATAAGAGTGAACAAAGGGCTTGTCATATGAGGAGTAGTTGAGGACTCTGGGTCTATACTCAATGGAGTTCAGAAGAATGGGAGAGAGTAGAATCGTTGTAACTTCCAGAACATGGCGATGCCTGGATAGAGGAGACATGCAGAAGATGCACTCATAGGAGATGACCTGAGGGCAGAGCCTCAGAGTGAATGGATGACCCTTTAGAACTGAGATGAGGAGGAATGTCTTCAGTGGGAAGGTAGTGAATCTATTGCACTACTTGCTGCTGAAGGCTGAGGAGGCCATGCCATTGAGATAGATTCTTGATTACTAAGGAGATCAAGGGTTACTATGAGAAGGAAGGAGAATGGGGCTGAGAAGCACATCAGACATGATCAAATTGTGGAGCAGACTCAGTTGACCGAAAGACCAAATTCTGCTCCTATATCTAATGATTACAACAATGCCCAGGCAGGATGGTTGGGATAGTCAAGCTGGCTAACCTGGCATGCTGACACTATAGCCTGTGGCGAAGTAATGGATATGTTCTCCCCCACCCCCACGTAAGTAGGAAAATTGGAAGCTAACTAGTAAATCCCACTTCACCTCTCTTTCAGTGTTCTTCAATATTCTTAATGAATTTAATTGTCTACCCAGTTTGTGTGATGGCCATACTTACCTTCGCTCAGAACCGTATTGCCAAATTGATGCACAAGCCGGTACTGGTATTTTTGTGTCCACTTTGACTCCCATCTTGTCACTCTCTTCTTTGTTTACAACATCAGGGGAGTCAGAAATTCAACTTGATGACTAATTTGGATTTAATTTAATTCTAAATTCACAACTGTGACCTTGAGTTTATACTGGTGTGTGTACATATGCACAATGAGAATGAGCTTTACTCCTGGCATTTCTAATGCTTCTTACAATTGACTATTACCACCATTAGTGTTATCTTTGTGACTTTGGGATTTTTTTTAAGCCATGCTGTGGGATTGGACTAAATTATTTGTGGTTTGTGTGGAATAAAAGTTAAAAGTTGCTTCTAGAAATGAATGTGTACAAAGTCTTTTATTGTCTTTTCCCTTTCCCTTGACAGAAGAATGAAGGGGATTTATTCCATAGACTGTGGCACGTGATGAATGAACTGCTTGACCTCCGTCGGCAGGTACTTGTGGGACATCTGACACATGACCGGATGAAAGATGTAAAACGTCACATCACAGCTCGCCTGGACTGGGGCAATGAGTAAGCATTCTCTGCTACTTATTGTACTCCAATGTGTAGTGTTTCTGTGTTAGCTTTGAAATTCTACACTAATATGATATATAATTGCAAATAGAAAATGAAAATGCTGACATCAATATTGTACAGAAAGTGCTAAAGGAAAAAAGTATCAATTGTATGATTGGTTGGCTTTATGTGATACCCCTGGTAAATAACAGCATTATGAAAGGAACAAATTCAGATTGAAAATCTGGCCCATGTTAATGATGCCCTTGATGTTGTCTTAGGTTTTATAACATAGTGCTCTTAATTTTTAGAAGTTGTGTTATCTTACAAACTGCACAAAGAAAGTGAGGTCAGACACCTTTATTAATTGGTGTGTTCCTTAAGTGAAATGGGAATTCAAGTTCATAAATGTTAAGGAAAAGGGTTTAAAAATCCACATTTGGGAGTCATGTCTCAGGAATTCAGTTAGACCATTCAATTCTTCAAGCCTATTCAGTCATTTCTATTAGATCTTGGCAGATGTGCACTTCAACTCTATCCAGCTGTGATAGGTTTTCAACTCAAAACTCTATCCATCTCAGTCTTGAAAATATCAGTTACCCAACATCTGCAAACTCAGAAAATTTCACTGTCCTTTATATAGAAAACGTGTTGCTTGATTTCACTATTCCTAATTAGGTAATTCTGTTAATCTTTAGCAATTACTCATCTTTAATAAAGAAATGATTCTGAATGGAAAAATATAAAAAAGTAAAACTTGTATTATATAACATCTTCCATAGCTTCAGGACATTAGAAGGAACTTTACTGCTGCCAATGAAGTACTTATGAGGTGGAATCACTACTTTAATGTAAGAAACAAGGTGACAACTTGCACATCGCAAATTCCCACAAGCTACAATCCAATCATTTCCACACAATTTGTTTCTCGTGATGATTTTAAGTTTGAATACTGATCAGGACACAGTTAGCTCTTTCTGAGTATTCCACCACCACCACTGCCCCTAGAAGTAGTGTGATGGGATCCTTTACATGCATGGGAGAAGACAGAGGGGCTTTGGTTCAGTGTTTCTTTCAAAAGATAGCCTCTTTGACCACAGTGCTACACAAAAGTGGCAGCCATATTGTGGTGCTGTACTTCTGGAAAGAAACTTGAACCCATAACTCTGGACTTGGGTAACGTTGCAACCATTTAAGTCACAGGGAACGTGAAGATAAATATATGTTTAGAAATTAGATGAACAGGATGACTTTGAGTGGGGAAGTTTCCTCTGCAATTTCCCTGTAATTTGAATGGAAACCTCTTTTATCACCCAAATGGACCATCTGGGCTTCCAGCTGAATTTTCGTGGCAGAGCTGAATGCGTCATGAGGAAACAATGTGTTGCTAGTAGTTCATGGCTCTGTCAAACTCCTCATTGAATTACATCTTTCTATGCTGTAGCCTTTCACATAATTCAATTGCCCCTCTGGCTGGAACTGATTAACTAGGTGGATAAAGATTGGACATTTATTGCAAATACATTTAACATTGAAACCTAGCTATATGAACTTCAAAACTTGCCACCATTGTCTCAATCATGTAGTTTATTGGTTTGTTTGAATATTTTCTAGAGAATGGTTTTCATGTATATTTCAAGGTCAGAGTTAGAGGGGCAAAAGCCATAAAAAGAACTAGTTTTAGGGTAGCAGGAACAATGGAGGCATTGTACTAGAGTTACTTTTTGGTACCTTTTGTTCAACAGGCAAATAATTCTGGCAGACCTCACAGGCAGATGGTTGAGGTTTGAAGGTTGAGGCTCCTTTTATAAGGCAACAGATTTCTTAGTGGAACAAGTAATTCTAGGGAAGGTGTCCATTAACTCTATTAGAGAAATACATTAGTCGGGTGGGCCACAGATCATTGGGGGCAGTTTGAAGATCAATGACAACTAAGATTTCTCTCTTTGCTGCATCACACTTTGCTCCATTACCATGCATATAGTGCAGAGAATTAATTTGTTATGTGAGGTGAAGCATATTTGAAGCAAAATGGCTCTTAGAAATTAGGGGTATGTCCAAGCTAGAGTCACTCAACAAGAACTAGTGAGGCTATTATTGAGTTAGAATGTTGACAATCGTGAGGTGCATAATGCACAGTCAAGGTGTACTGAGCTAGAAATGACTGAAAGGACTCCCAAAAAGAAAGCTGGCATATTGAAGAAACTCCAAGTGAATTCCTGAGAGCTGTGGCACTTGGCTTTGGTCCCAGGAAGGAATGAAACTTGAAGGAAAAAGAAAAGAGCTTAAGACTTTAGGGGTTAAGTAACTGTAGAAAGGAGATGATTGAGTTGAAGATTTCTGTTTTGAAATATGTAATTTATTTTATTCTAAAATAGGGGTATGGGTGGGTTTCGCTTCGGCGGGTCGGTGTGGACTTGTTGGGCCGAAGGGCCTGTTTCCACACTGTAAGTCTAATCTAATCTAATTACTAATATCCTAAGTATTTAGCTAGTAGTGTTTATTTTGTTTTTTTTCTTGTATTGGAGGCTAGGGAAGTCAGGTAAATGAGTATTGATGTTTTGAAAACAGTTCACAGAAAATGCTGGAGGTCTTAGAAAATATAAAGGTGGATGAATCTCTGGGACCTGATCCAGTGTGTCTGAGAAAATTAAGGAGGAAATTGCAGGGCCCCTCACAGAAATATTTGTAGCATCTAGAACTATGGATGAGGTGCCAGATGACTGAAGAGTGGTTAATGTTGTGTCTTTGTTGAAGAAGTAATGTAAGCAAAAGCCTGGGAATGATAGACCTGAGAGTCTGACTTTGGTGGATAATTTGTTGGAGGTGTTTCTGAAAGATAGGATTTATACACATTTGGAGAGGTAAGGAAGGATTATGGATAGTCAGCATGGTTTTGTGTGAGGAAAATAATATCTAACAAACTATATATTGAGCTTTTTTGAGCAAGTAACCAAGAAGATTGAAGTAGACGTTGTTTACTTAGACTTTAATAAAGCCTTTGACAAGATTCTGCATAGTCGACTAATTGGTAAAGTGAGAACAAATGGGATTCAAGGTGACCTTGCCAATGGATACAATATTGGCCTAATGGCTGGAGATAGAGGGGTGGAGAACGGTTTTTGTTTTTGACTGGAGGACTGTCACTTTTGATGTTCCACAGAAATCAGTGCTGGGTCCACTTTTGTCGTTGATATAAATGATCTATGTGAAAATACAGAAAGCATGGTTAGTAAGTTTGTAGATAACACAAAAACTGGTGATCTATGGACCGTGGAAAAAGTTATCTCCGATTACAAAGAGATCTCGATCAATTGGATCAATGGGCTGAAGAGTGGCAGATGGAGTTTAATTTGGCTACATGTGAGATATTACATTTTGGTAAAACAAGCAAGAGCAATAAACAATTAAAAGTAGGGGTTGGGTAGAGTTGTAGAACAATGAGACCGAGGGCTTCAGATACATATTTCTTTGAAGTTTGCGTCACATGTAGAAAGGGTGATTGAGAAAGCCTTTAGCGTGTTTCATTGCTGTGTCCTTTGAGTATAGATATGGGATGTCATATTGAGGTTGTACAGAACATTGGTGAGAGGACTATGTCCACTTCTGGTCGCCCTGATGTCGGAAGCATGATCTTAAACTGGAGAGGGCTCAAAGATTTACCAGGATGTTGTGAGGAATGGAGGGTTTGAGTTCTCAGGAGAGGCTGGATACACTGACTTTTTTTCACCAGAGCAGAGGAATTTGAGGGATGACCTTATTCACAGTTATAAAATCATGAGGGGTATAGACAATGGCCGATGTCTTTTCCCAAGGGTGGGGGATTTTAAGATTGGGGGTATATTTTTTAGGTGAGAGGAAAAAGATTTTAAAAAGAACATGAGGGCAATTTCTTTTACAGAGAGATTGGTTCATGTGTGGAATGAACTTGGATAGGAAGTGTTGGTGCAGGTACTATTAAATGTTTAAAAGACATTTGGATAAGTACATGGTTAAGAAATATTTGGAGGGATAGGAGCCAAACATGGGCAGATGGGACTAATAGAGTTTGGGATTATGGTTGGCATGGATCGAAAGTTGTGTTTCTGTGCTATATGATTTTATATTGTCAATAGATTTGTTTAACCTATAATGGCAATTTTGATTTTCATTAAACAGTTTGTTTGGGGTTTTTGACAAGATTTTAAAGAGGTGTGTTGAATGCTAACTAACTGGCTTGGTTGTTAACAGCAAATTAGGCTCAAGATTTATTGAGAGTAAAGTTTATATTTGAAAAAAAGTATACTTGGCAAGTTGAATACCTATCAGTGAACTCTATGTTGACATTATGACAGCAGCTGTATTGTGGTTTTCCACAGTTTGATCAGTAGTTGATGATTCACAAATAGGTAGAATGAGCATCACTTTTCATTTGGAATTGAAGGTATAGATAAGATTGTACAATATCTTTGTGTCACAGTTGTGTGTTTTGACAGTACAGTGTTGTTCAATCGTTCAGCATCAATAATTAATTGCAGTCCCAGGCTGCAAGAATATGGGACTGCAAAGATCCTGTCAAGTCAACTGGTAGAATTTATAAAGTTCAATTAATTTTAAAAAATCTTGAATTCAAAGTTGATCTGAGTAATAGTCACCAAGAAACCATCATTTCTTGTCATGAAAATGCGATGATTTGCTCACGTCCTTTAGAAAGGGAACTAACTTACATGTAAAATCAAACTAGAAGTACTGGGGAAATTTAGCAGATCTGGTATCAGGAAGGAGTTCTAGGATTTTGACCCAGTGACTCTGAAGCAATGGAAATATATTGCTAGGTCTGGATGATTAATGTCTTGGATGGGAACTTGCAGATGGTGATGTTCCCATGTGTCTGCCACCCTCTTCCTTTCAGATGGTTGTAGGTGTGGGTTTACAAGGTGTTGCCAAAGATCTGTGGGAATTTCAACAGTGCATCTTGGAGCGGTGCAGCTACTGAGCATCATTGGAGGAGGAAATGAATGTTTTTGGATGTGGTACCAACTAAGCATGCTGCTTTGTCCTGGATGATGTCACACTTAAGTTTGTTTAGAGTTGTATCCATCCGGGCAAGAATTCCATCATACTCCAGACTTGTACGTTATTGGTAGATAGTGCTTGGGAATCAGGAGATGAATTACATGCTGCACAATTCCAAGCCTTAGACGTTCTCTGGTAGCCACACTCTGTATTTGGCATGTTAAATGGTTACCCCAGGATGTTAATTTCATCTTGTTGGTGATGGATTTTGCCTAGTACTTGTGGGTGGCACATTTGTCACTTGCCACTTGTCAGCTGAAACCTGGATATTGTCCAGATTTTCTTATATTTGGATGTGGACTACCACAGGGCCTGAGCAATCACAAACAAAACAGAACCTTATGCAAGTGTCAAGAAACATATCAATGTTTGACCCTACCCTGGCAGTATGGTCATTAATGAAGCAGCTGAAGATGGTTGGCCTAGGAAACCTCCTTGAGGAACTCCTGCAATAATGGCCTGGACTTGAGGTGATTGTGCTCAAAGAGCCACAACTTTTTGTTTGGTATGACTGTAATCGGTGGAAAGGTTTTCCCCTGATTGTCATTGACTGCAGTTTTGCTGGCGGTCCCGAATGTCCCATTCTGTCACATTTGCTTCAAAGTCAAGGGCAGTCACTTAGTCTCCGACAGAATTCCAGTCTTCTGTCCATTTGCAAACCAAGCCTAAACGGAGGTCAGGTGTTTCGTGGTCTGAGTAAAACCCAAACTCTGTTATTGCTAAGCAAATGTTGCTTGATAGCTCTGTTGACAACTTCCATCACATTGGTTTACTTGCTGTAATTAGCAAAGTGCAGTAACTGGTTGGGTTGGTTTTGTCCTGCTTTTTGTGCAGAGAACATAACTAGACAATTTTCTACATTGTTGGGCAGATGCCAGTTAGTTGCAGCTTTACGGGACAGAACAATGAAAAGACTTGACAAGTTTACTCACTAAATTTAAAGGAGTCTGGAGGGACAAACCATGATGCACAACCTTAGCCATAGATTGTTGTGGATTTAAAAGAATCCCCTCTGAGAAAGTAGCAGCATTTTTTTCAAGAAACAGACCCAGGTGAAAACAGAACTTCAGTACACATTACACATCCCTGCTGTTGGTGATGTTTGAACAGAGCTCTGATAAATTAGAGTTGATGTTTCCCTGTGCCTTCCCTGTAGCTTTGATTCTGCATTCTGTTCTGTTATCATCATGTACTTGTATTTGGCATTATTTGCCTGGATAGCATGCAAAGCCAGACTTTTCACTGCATCTTAATACATGTGACAATAATAAACTCACGTGAAACCAAATTAGAAAACCACTTGATCGAACCAATTGAAAGCAGCAGGAGAGCCTCCACTGCACCGCCCCCCCCCCCCCCCCCCCCACACACGCACAGACACAGACACACAGACACAGTCATGTTGCTGCCTAACATTGATGGTTCAACCAGACGTTGCATAACTGCAGAGAAGTGAATACAGTAACTAAGGCAATGCCCCAGCAACTTTCTAGAGACTGAACCAAGTGGTAGTATTTGAATTGTGTAGTTCATGTACTGGTATACAGCGACACTTGGGAGTGCCACTTGGACTAATTAGAATTTTTAGGAAATTACAAACTGTGATGAAACTTTGCCAATTCACAAAATAACCGACTGAAGGTATATTCATAAGGCAGGGATGTGTGTTGCTAAGATCAATAAAAGTACATTGATCAGTGGAGTTCTTTTTCCCTAAAGTTAAATGGAGATTTCTAAGGATGTGTGCCATCAACTTGTGTCAAATTTCAGCACAACAGCTATTCCACTGACTGATTTGATCCAATTGAAGGCCAAGATAGTGTGGTGAGTGGAGTGCCAGGCATCTTATTGAGAAGTTGAAAGCTATGTTCATCAATGATCCAGTGCTGGCTGCGCCAAATTTCACCAAACCTTTTTAGATTGTCAATTTATGCAAGTGACTTTAGGGTAGGTACAGTTCTGTGACAAGATGATGAATCTAGCTTAGGGATGCCAGTAGGTTATTTTTCTAAAAAGCTGGAGTGACAATAAATGAGAGTAAAAACTAAATACTCTGGGATTGCTACTGACTCTTGAACATTTTGAAGTGCATTATTGCTACTGGGACACATCGATAGAAACTGGTCATGAGACCTTGGCCTTTTAGAAAAATTGCCAAACTGTTTTGATGGCGTTTTTTACAGATTTATTTCTTAAAGATTGTTAGCATTGCTCATGCTTCATCAAGAATGTAACATTGTTTGATTTATCTAAATATTAAGGTGTCAGATTGCTGATTAGACTATAGGAAAAGAGTGAATGAGCGTGTGAATGTGTTTTTAGTTTTGTTTTATTCCACATGTGACACTGAATCATTTGAAAGTGTTTTGCTACTTCCAAGGCCAGAGGTATGACAAAGGTGCTTCATGTTCAATATTGCTTGCAGGATTTGCATTTGAATGGAAGATCTATTTCAGGTTTTGTGGAAATAACGAGAGTGGCTTTAAAAGAAGTGATTTAAAAAGTCATTATTGAATTTTTTTAACCAGAATTCCTAGAAATCCAATGGCTGGTGACAACTTCTTGTTGTGATGTAGGCCCCTGCTGGGGTGGGTTTGAATGGAACATGTTTTTGTGTCTAGCTTTAGTTGGGGAACAAGAAGCCAGTCAGGATCAGGCCAACTGATTTCTCCAATTCTTGAAAAAAAACTTTTTTTAAAATTCAAGGGGAAACTTATTCATTCTCATGGGAAAATAATTGAAAGATTCTCTCCATGTAGTATTTCCTGAGCACACTGTGTCCTTCAAGTGTCAGACAACTGTGCACAATTCTTGACTGACCACATGTGACAGAACATCAGAGTGATAGATGTAGGAACATTGTACGCAATATCCTGCTGCTGTCAAGGATTATCCTATTGGCCAGAAAATGAGTTTTTTTTAAATGAAGATCTGCAGAGAATTTTTTTTCCTCTCCTTCCTGAAGTGTGTTTGTGACTGTGTTTTGTGATTATTTAGAGGAATTGTATATTCCTGTGTATGAATCAGTTAGTACATTTTTGTCAAATAAGTTGAGCTGTGATAATAACCCAATGATTTCTTTATTAAAGAAACCTAGATGATCTATTTTAAAAATCTGATCTAGGTAAGTTATTTCCTTAGCCATGTTGGTATCTGGGAAATATTTATTTTTATGTTCTGACTTATGGAGTTGTGGAGCGCGAGTGACAGTGCTCTTCTCCAGCCTCAGTCAAGGCTTTGCTCACTCTCATCAAGCTCCATTTATCCATCACTCTTTACTCCCTCAACTACTTCGGCTCCCAGTTAAGCAGCACCTCGATTTTGAAATTCATATCCTGTTTTCAACTCCCTCCAGAGCCTTATCCCTCATTATCTGTAATCTTCTCTAGCCCCACAACCTTCCAAGATATCTCAGTTCTTAGTTTGCAAAATGAATAATTTGTCACTATGATCTAGATTGTACGCACATGTTTTTTTAATAAGATGGACAAACATAAGCGGTGTTATGTTGCTGCTCTGACACACATGTTCTGATCATGTTTGATGCATATGTTGAACAAGTGATTCCTTTTACTAATGACCAAGCTTTAGACATAACTAATTTGGCTCTCTTTCTCAGCCCAGAAAGCATGACAGGTGTAATGATATACCTTGCCAGCTTCTCTGCTGGGACAGCTGCATATTGGTTTCGTTGGGATATTTTCCTTGAGCCTCCAAAATAACAACTTCCTGTGCACCACCTCCTTTCACCAAGACCCCTGTACTTCTTTTAAGAACAGCATAGTTTTGGTTGTCTTCCAGCAATAATATTCTTCAGAATTCAGCCTCTCATCAAAAAGGCCTGTTCCTTGGTCTCCTTTGGTAGTTTGGAAGTTGTTGTTTTTGTCACCTAGGTTAGCAAAATCTCTGTGCTGTTTCCTACAGTATTTGAACCTGACACTAGGCACTAGTGGGAAATTTGCTCTGTTGTTTTGTGCTGTCTTTTACCTTGGGCTTCAGGCTACACCAAAAAGGAAGAGAAGTGTCTCGCCAATCATTGGAGTTTATTAAATAACTGTGATCTTTGGGTCACCGTCACATGTAAATAGATATCTCACTGCTGTCATTATTGCAGCCAGTCTTTGTTGTTGATGGAGCAATGTAGCTGATTCTTGAATAGGGAAGAAAAATTGTCTCTGCTCTGTGATGCCACACCATGCAATTGTTCATGCCTCATTATTTTGTTTCAGACATTATTACTGAGCATAGATACTGGGTTATTGGTAAACCAACTTAGGTTTTTCAAAAATATGTAAGAGTTAATATTAAATTAATAATGAAATGAAACATTTATTTTGTTCCTTTTTAATCAAAGGTGTTGCAAAGGGATAAATGATATGCATAATTTATAATAAACCATCAACTAATACGTGAAGAAATTTCGTTTGGATTATTCTTCACAATTGAACAGGCTTATTTTTAATTTTGAAGTGCACAATTAATGTGCATAACTGCTGGAATAAATATGGTTCAAAATATTTGCTAGTTTAATTTTTAAATTATAATTTCAGTGATTTATTATTCTTTGGCAAGTCAGCTCCTTTTGTCTTGCTTGCTTGCCTCTTACAAAGCAGATGGTGCCAATGTTTCCCTACAGACTTCACTTTGTGCATAAACTGCCAAGATTATTATTATCATACTTTTATGGAATAATTTTTAATTTATTTTATTTCTCTTGCTTTTAGCATTCCAAAGTTGCCCTTCGAACAAATCAGATTTTCAAAATATAAAGTTTGAAAACCAAAATCATTGTGTTTGACCGTAATGTGTTTCTGCATGTGCTTCCTTTTTGTTTTGAGAGGAAAATTAATTAGACTTTTTAAAACTGTTTGAACCAAACTCTTGAGATGGCTTTGGGTGAGTTGTTGAAAGGTTACTGAAACTAGTAGTGGACAGAATTTAATACACGCACCAAAGGTAGCAGCCACCAATGGGATTATTCTGGAGCAGTTTTTAAGGTGGCTTTTTCCCACTTTCATGCTCAATTTCTCCAAATAAAATTGATTGTCCTGCTTGATATCATATAAGCAAAAGAAAATTTATTTTGCTTTAGAGTAATAGTAAATTATTATTTTTACTATTAAATAGTAATGAAAGTTGGATATGGTTTTTAAAATGCTTAATAACTTAGCATGTGTGTGTGTATAGATGCACAGGAAAAAAATGTTTTCTTTAGAAAAATTCAAGTTGCAGCCAAGATTTTAAACATTTAGGTCAACATCAGTTGATATCTGGAATAAAAGTCAAAAAGATAGCTAGAAATCTGGAGGTAGTTGTAGTAGAGTAGCACGGGGCATATTAACACCATTTGGATCATTTGGTAAAATTCTGCTTGCACAAATATGCAAGGATCTGAAACTGTTTATTTATCTTCTCATTCTCCAAGACTGATTAACAGATTCTGTTTCTCAACCTATTCCTGACTGGGCAAATACTGATTCTTGAATTGTATTGAGTTCTCCAGAAACTTCACCAATTAATTGGATAAAATCTGATGAGAACAAAAAAAGTATAATTCACGTGAAATAAAACTGCCATTGTACTACAGATTTGGTTTTCTCATGTCATTGTTAACTTGTACCTTTGGATGAAGATCATTTCTGTCTGAAGTACTTCAACTCAAAGTCCTGTTCATACAATGAATAGGATAGTGTCGTGGGAGTAACAATGATGGCACACTACTATATGAAATTATAATGTTGAATATCTAGGTTATACTATGTGAATGTTGATTTTGTTGCATCAGCTCTGTAAGGAAATTAAGACCACTGTTACGATACAAATGTGGGCATTGGCAACGAAGGTGCTGGTTTTATTACTGCCTGTGGGTTACCTACCATTTGGCATGCATGGCAAAAGTTAACCACATCCTTGTGCATTCTAGGCCAATAAAAATGTTTTTGTACCTTAGCCTGAGTCATTCATACCCACAGGTGACCACCTACAGGTAGTTCATATGCAACCCATAACACCACCTGTCTGTATGATACCGACAACACAATCTGGAGCACTTCAGCCCATTTCTCCTCTGCACTGACCTGGCATGATCTCCATTTCCATCTTAGGATTCTATCTTTCAGATAATAACCTTCAGGAATATTCACTGCCTCTGTTTTGGAGGATGCATATTGTCTTGTCTTGCTGTGGCAGGTCCTTTCAGGACAAAGCACTTCTGTCTGACTCTGCCAATTCAGGTTTTTCCTGCACCATTATGCCAAACAAGGTGTATGCTAACTGAACCTCAACTCCTTCATTTCTCTCTTTAGTTTTTTGCTTTGTGTATGACTTGTGATAGTAGGATCTGGTCACTACACAGTCTGGAAAAATACCAGGGTATTTTTGTTTTAACTCTTCAGTTTCTTTCTTCCTTGGGCTTTTCCACAATAAGGGGTGTTACTTAAACCTTGGACCCCGCCAAATATTCCCGAGAACAAACTGAATTCCTGGAAGTGACACTGTGTAAGTCACTCCCACTGTAAATTCCCCAATCTCGAGTTGGCATTCCAACTTGATCTTACATAGGGGAATGTTGAATTTCTGTCCATCTATCCCACAAATTACCACACTCTCATGTAACAGATCAGAAAGAGTGCAAATTTTCTCATCTCTTACTATCCGAGACTGGCTAGATCTTGTGTCTCTCAAAATTAAGACTTCTTGTCCCCCTTCCCCTGTTCTTTCTGAGTAAACTTTACCCACAGAGGTGAATTCTTCGTAGAGATCAGGTACTAACTCCATACCCAGCCCCTGTCTTGGCTGTGCACTCCTGCAGCTCCTCTTGGGGTCTCCTTTTACTACTTCATTGATGTCGCTGGCGTAGCTTCTTTTACTACATCTTTTTCCACAGCGCCTATCTTTAATGACCAGCACTGTGACTTTGTGTTCCACTTTCTGGCACTTTCTTTTCCCAATGTCCTACGGAAACCACTGGCATGTAATTTTCTGTGTCCCACTCCATTACAGTGAAAACACCTAAGGCCTTTCACTTCTTTTCCACCATCTTGGGCTTATTTCTTAACCTGTGGTAAATTCTTATGAGTGTTCTCTACTCTTGGTTTGGTAGTGTAGGATCACCCCTTCTGCCGATTTCTATTCTTCACAGGGTGAAACTCTGGCCGGAAGCTTGTCTTATACACCTACATGTATTCATCTGTTAATTGTGCTGCTCTTCTCACTTGCTGAATCTTCTGTTCCTCCATGTGAATTCTTATCTCTGGAAGTGAGGTTTTAAACTCCTCCAGCAGAATAATTTCTCTAACAGCCCCAAAAGATCCCAACTATTTTTAAAGCATACACTCATCTATCAAAATGACTATTTAATTCCTTCAAACACAACATAAATCTGACCTAGTTCCTCCTTTATTTCTGAACCGTTGTCTGTATGCTTCTGGCACCAATTCACGAGCAGTTAAAAACAGTTTGACCTCTTCATATTCTCTTGACCCCTCATCTGACAGTGCTGCAAATACCTCACTAGCTCCGCCTACTTGTTTAGTCGAAAGTAGCATTACCCATAAATCCTCAGACCACTCCATCTGTCTCGTCCATTTTTCAAATGAAATTAAGAAAGCTTCAAAAGCTTTCTCTTCAAAATGTGGCAGAGTTTTGACATCTCCGTCCTGTTAACCTGATCTTGCTAAGTTGCAACTTCTCAAATTCAAATTCTCTCTCCCTTTCTTCTGTCTTTGCTCAACTAAGAACCTTCCTTCGCTCTCTCTGCCTCTCTCTGTCTCTCTGTCTGTCTCTCTCTCTCTCTCCTAACTCCATTTTCCTCAGTCGTAATTTAAGTTTTTCTACCTCTACTGCACTTGTTTGTTTAAATGTGTGAGTAACTCCCTTACAATTTTAGCTTTACTTTTGTCCTTATTTAAACCCAAATCTAACTTTTGCTTATTCTAAATGTAGGCCTTCTACTTTCCTTATCAGTAAATTAGCAAATTTGAGAATCATCTTCAAATGCCACAACCTCTTTAGCAATGTTAAAAGCCATTTCTTTCACTTCTAATTTAATCAACCACAAATCATCGAAATTAAAGAAATTGCCTCATCTACATTTTATTTAGGACACTGACCTGCAAGTGTTTAAATCTATTGGACTTTATCGTACTCAAAATCTATTCAAATCTGACTAAAAATGTTCCAATCCCAGAAGAGCTCCCAAGCTGTTTCAACACGGGGTACCCCACCCCCCAATTTAAACCAGCAACACAGAAAAGATTCACTCCATGCTGTAATCAATGAAAATTTGAGAGGCAAAGAACTATCCCAAAAGTCACTATGTAAGTTCAAATGGACAACTTTATTTTTAAAGTCTAACAGAGATGAATTAACTAACACTTATTTATAACTCATTTATTTAAACCTATCTTTTACTTTCCTCTCTACAAAACTCGTCCAAGAAAACCTATGATTAAGATTTACAGAAAAATTCAAATTTCAAAACCAGCCAGCTGTTGAATCTTCTCTTTGTATCTTCCTCTGTAGATTTGCTGTCCGGGTCAATGTTATTGTTTTTGTCTGTGCAAGCTTCTTCTCCAGACAGGTACCTCTCAGAGTTCTTACCAGCAGCCAACATCTGTTGGTCTTTTGGCAATTCTCCCTCAGCTATTCATTTTTTTCCCCTGTTTTTTACCCCAAAACATTGGAATGTTTCTGTGGTTTTACTATTTTCAAAATATTAAATTCAACCTTGATTGGAGTTTGGTGTCTTGGGGCATAATTTAAACTGATTGGCAGAATTTGAGTTTGATTTTGTCTCTCAGCACCCAGCCAGTGCTAGCTGTTCTGACCAAGCATTACATTGTTACCTTGTTCCTGACTCTAAGTCCTTGCTAGCTTCCAACACTCTTAAAAGTACAGTACTCCTTATGCCTTCATAACACCACACTATCAGCTTATTAAGCATCAATTAAAACTGATATAGTTTAGATTATTTAAATTCAGGATCACACTTGGAGATGTTGTTGAGTTTAATTGTTGCTCGCAAAAATTCCACTTGGAAATAATACAATTAGGATTAGTGTCATAATTGACTATTTCTATATGAGAGACAACATTTTCCAAAACAGACTTTGTCAGTAACTTTGCAAGCACTAAAATTGTTGAGGTTAAAGCAACACAAGGCAAGTAGCCAGGGCATTAAGTTGTTCCATGACTGTTTGTTATCTTCACTTCAATATTATTGTGGACTATCTGAGAAGTAAACAATTTCTGTTTAATGATTAACATGTCAATTATATCCAAAGAAGAGAAAGACCCCAGAGTTCTCAAGACCCCTACTGGAAGGGCATTGGAACTATATGCCAATTGTTTTTTTAAGTTAAAAGTCACAAATAATTGGAATGTAGGATCAGGAAGGTAGTTTGTATGGCTGCTAATATCAGTAATGTGCTTCAGAGTCAGTGCTTAGCTCCATTCATGGATATGAGTGGCGTGGAGTTCTGATAAAGAACCTGAAAATCTGGGAATAGCCAAAGAATTAAAGTTTATTGTGTCAAATTTTTCAAAGTCGGTATTGTTAAAGATAAACAATCCTCTCTGGGAAGTAAAACTTTTAACTTGCTGTTCCTTTGGTCCTTTCACTGCACTTCAAATGGTTCTTAGAAGGTACGTCATTTACGAGAATCTAAAGGAAGTGGTCAAGTACACCTAATCTTCCACGTGCACACCCCAGTATACAGTGGAGAGAATGGAAGGCTTACCTGCACCTTCCCTAAACCAGAATTTTGAGTATAAGTTAAACCAAATGGATAGCTGGCATTTCTGGGATCTGCCAATTTATTGAAGTCTCAGTATTAGATTGTAATTATACTTTTCCAGAATGGTTATTAATTAAAACAGCCTTGATTGAGATGCCAGACCTACCACAACAACCTGATTCTGACTTCATCCAAGATCTACACCAACACGTGCACATGTTCAATCAGAGCCATCAGATACTTCCTGAAATGGGAACTTGATCTTCTGTTTTTTAATCCAATTAGTGGTGTGGAGGCTAGTTGTATTCCTAATAATTAACATCTGAGAGTTTCCTGTTCTTTTTCGCCCACATATTGGATAAAGAGTGGAGCTGGAAAAAGCACGGCAGCTCACAAATCCTCAGAGGAGGAAGGGAGACCATATTTCACTCGGAACATTTCATCAGGACTGGGGAGGGGAAGGGGGCTGCGAATTAGAGGGAGAAGGGTTGGGGCTGCAGGAAAGGTGGGTGGTATAGTGATAATAAATATAGGTAGGAGGTGGCTGAGATTGGATAGTGGGAGGGGTGGAGCTAATAGGTGGGAAAGAAGATGGACAGTTTAGGGTCAGGTAAAGGTGCTGGAGTGAAGAGGGAGGGCAGGGCTGGGGATGAGGTGGGGTTGGGAAATGGGGAGATTTGGAAGCTGGAGAATTCTATCTTAAGGCTGAATGGTTGTAAGAACCTGAGGCGGAAGATGAGTTTTTCCTCTAGTTTGCGTGTGTGCTTGTGTTAATGGTAGACGAGGCCCAGGATGGACATAGCTGGTTAGACACCACAAAAACTGCAGATGCTGAAATCCAAAAACAGACTGGCAATAGGCTGGAAGAATACAGCTAGCCAGGCAGCATCAGGAGATGGCGAAGTCAACGTTTTTGTTGTAGTCCTTCTTCAGGGTGTATCTTCAGGGGAATGGGAGGAGGAGTTGAAATGGATGGCCACAGGAAGGTAGGGTTGATTGGAGCATATGGACCATAAATATTTCCTGAACCACTCAGCAAGTTTGCAATCAGTCTCTCCGATGTAGAGGAGGCCATATCAAGAACAACAAAGCAACCTGATTGATTGCATCTGTTGTTCCCAATGTGGTCTCCTCTACGTCGGTGAGATTGAACGTGAACTTGCTGAGTGGTTTGGGAAAAATGTATGGTCTGTACACTCCAATCAATCCCACCTTCCTGTGGCCATCTATTTCAACTTCCCTCCCACTCCTTCTAGTGATACATCCATCCTGGGCCACCTCCACCGTCAATACAAGGCCATATGCAAACTTGAGGAAAAATGCCTCATTGTCCGCCTCAGGATCTTAGAAAGTTTGTGAGAAGATTTGTAGCTCGGGTGCTCGTTGTTGTAGTTCTGTTCGCCGAGCTGGGAGTTTTTCTTGCAAACGTTTCGTCCCCTGTCTTGGTGACATCTTCAGTGCTTGGGAGCCTCCTGTGAAGCGCTTCTGTGCTGATTCCTCCGGCATGTAAACTGGTTTGAATCTGCCGCTTCCGGTTGTCAGTAGCTGTCCGCTGCAGTGGCCGGTATATAGGGTCTAGGTCGATGTGTCTGTCGATCGAATTCGTGGATGAGTGCCATGCTTCTAGGAATTCCCTGGCTGTTCTCTGTTTGGCCTGTCCTGTAATGGTGGTGTTGTCCCAATCGAATTCATGTTGTTTGTCATCTGAGTGTATGGCTACTAGGGATAGCTGGTCGTGTCGTTTTGTGGCCAGTTGGTGTTCATGGATGCGGGTTGCAAGGATGCAAGGACGGCACAAAACACTACATAGGACAAACAGGAAGACAACTAACAACCCGCATCCATGAACACCAACTGGCCACAAAACGACACGACCAGCTATCCCTAGTAGCCGTACACTCAGATGACAAACAACATGAATTCGATTGGGACAACACCACCATTACAGGACAAGCCAAACAGAGAACAGCCAGGGAATTCCTAGAAGCATGGCACTCATCCACGAATTCGATCGACAGACACATCGACCTAGACCCTATATGCCGGCCACTGCAGTGGACAGCTACTGACAACCGGAAGCGGCAGATTCAAACCAGTATAAATGCCGGAGGAATCAGCACAGAAACGCTTCACAGGAGGCTCCCAAGCACTGAAGATGTCACCTAGAAAGGGGACGAAACGTTTGCAAGAAAAACTCCCAGCTCGGCGAACAGAACTACATCAGGATCTTACAACTATGCGGCCTTAACATTGAATGTACTAGCTTCAGAATCTCCACGGCCCACCCCTCTCATTCACCCCACCCACTTTGGCCTGACTGTACCTGTCCATCTTCTTTCCCAGCTACCCATTCCACCCTTCCCACTGACCAAGCACAGCCACCTCCTACCTTTCCCTCTCCTTCCAATTATTTTGCAGCCCCCTTCCCCCTCCCTGATGAATGGTTCTGACCTGAAATGTTGACTCCCCTCCTCCTCTGCTGCTTCACCTGCTGTGCTTTTTCCAGCTCCATTCTTTATCCACTCTGATCTCCAGTGTCTACAGTTCCCACTGTGTCCCAGTTGGCCTGGCTGTTGCCTGAACAATCTTGTTGATCCACAGTTTACTTCTCATTTACCTTTCTTAACCTGTAAGATAGTGTTTAAAAGTGAAGAAAAACCAAGTAGTTTTGCTGAGAGATGCAAAGGTAAAATGCTGTGTCGGGCTTGGTTGCAATTTTATAAAATCAATAAGTGGAATTCTACTTCATAGAGGCTAATTCTCAGCACTGAACTGTAAGTACTGGCAGTTGGTATATTTGTCAAGTTAAGTTAATACAAATTGTCACCCATGATGTATGCACGGAATATGAAGCTGCAACAATCTGTAATGAAGTCTGTCACCAAACTGATAAAGATTCATAAATGACAATACATTGATGTCACAACCTATTCTTTTTTAAATTGTTCAGCTGTCACACTCATTGACACAGGAAATTAATATAAAGTGATGAGAATGTTGTGACCTTAGTTTTCATGTAACAAATTGTTTGAAATAGGGCATAGATGCCTTCTGTCTTTCTGTAAGTATTGTTTTTCTTTCCATTACATTCTGGATAGTCAAAATTTTACTTTGTTACTTTGCAGTGTTACAACATGGCAATAAACCTTCTATTAATTAATCCAAACACCCAGAAAAACTCACCTCGCCTCATAATCTGTTAAAATATGAGTGACGGAGAACCCCCAAATTCCATTATTTAAAGAAAATAATATCAATTTATTCTTTAACTCCTAAAATGGACATTAAACAACAATGATTCACAACTTTTCTTTTAACTGCTAATTGCCTGCCTCCAACTCTATAACAATATGCTGCTCTAATAGGACATTTATTAAAATTACATCAACTTAATTTGAAAACCACACAGCAGCTGTCATCTTCGGTGTCTGTCTTCTTTCAGCTGAAGATCTCCCTGGATCATCTGTCTTTTTATTACAAATATATTTCATATGAAAATGTACCTTTGATAGAGAGTGTTTCCTAATTTATTGGAACTTTGTTGATGGCTGTTGCACTGTCCAATTTTCAAAATGTCTGCCTTTTTTATGCCCCCAACATCGGATCATCACATTGGTTTGATGTTGGCAAAACAGTAAAGTCAAACACGATTGGGTTTTAGTATCCTGGGGCATAATTTAAACTGGTTAAACTAAAATTGTTGTCAAAACAATAACCAACTCGGGTATTTATTTTCGCGTCCAAATGTAATGATTTCAATTTTCCAGTGCACTCTGAGAATGCTTTCTAGTCATATCACAGATGCTTCTAAGCGCTCAGTGCAGAACAACTTTCACCCTCTCTTAATGGTACAATACACACCTTCAACTTCATAACAGCAGTAAGATGTACAAATTGCAATTGTACCTTAGATTTTTGAGAATTTTCTTTGGAAGAATTTAGTCCAAAGGAAGCTTGTTTATTTTGAATGTGTTTTTAATTTCTTATCAATCTCTGCCACATTGTACTTTTAATGTAATAATGACTATTTTTGAAATTGATAGTCATTTTGGAGGCACTTTCCAATCTTGCTGCTTAAGTTGCTTCTGATAAGTTTCTGGGAGCATATGAATTTGGACTTTAAAAGAAAACCAGGAGCTTAAAAATAAGGCTCAGAAAGAAACTAAGTTATGTCAGAAATGATGAAGGGCTTTTGCCTGAAACGTAGATTTTTCTTGCTGCTCGGATGCTGTATGACCTGCTGTGCTTTTCCAGCGTCACTCTAATCTTGACTCTGATCGCCAATATCTGCAGTACTCACTCTTCTTCTGAGTCATGTCTGTGCCAACCCTTTGCTAGAGCAATCTAAAACTAATATTAAAGCTAACTGAAGGAATTCTGATGAAGAGTCACTGGACTCGAAACGTTAACTCTACTTTCTCCTCACAGATGTTGACACACCTGCTGCGTTTTGCCTGTAATTTCTGTTTTGTTTCAGATCTCCAGCATCTGCAGTTCTTTGTTTTATATTACTGAATCTAGTCCCATTATACCTGATACTTCCCAAAGCCATATAACTTCCTCAGCCTCAAAATTTATTTACTTTCAACTATTTCCTGTGGCAAACATCTTAATATTCTGTAACTCCATGTCTGACAATTCACGTCCTGTCATTTCCATCACTCAATTAACAAACTAAAAGTGATAAATATAGTAATAATTTTCCAACTGGATAAAATGACCATTAGCTATTCTCCTCACCTGAATTTAAAATAATTTTAGTTGATAATTTCTATGTTTGTGTTCCAATTGGCAGCCTAATACTGCTATCTCCAGTTGCTTTCAAGAATCAAGTTTTCAATCCCAGGCGCTATCAATTTATGCCTGATGCCATGTTGACTGTGAATTTTTGTTTAACAACTACTCCAGGCAGATTTTCAGAAATTTAATTAGGATCTTTAGCGCTCTAATATTTAATCCATATAGATGACTGGAGAGATTTGAGTAAGTGATAATGGCAGGTCACATGAAAGCTATGACACTGTACCAAATTTCTTTGTGCTCCAGTCCAGTTTGTAATAGTTTGAGCCCTTGATAAACCACTACTGATGCATTCAAACACTGATTTAACTGTCACTTACTTTATTTCATTAATGAGGGCTTTCAGAAACCACTGAAAACTCTTAAAGCTTTGCTGATTATTGTTTAATTTTGCTGTGTTGAAGATTTTTTCTCTCAACAACTGATTCATGTAGCTTTGGTTATCTTGCAGTGACCAACCTGACAGTGGTACCTGTCACCTGCAGCATACAATGACCTAAGGCTGATCACTGCTACCTTTTAGAGTATGGACGAGAATATCTTTGGCTTAACATTAAAGATATTTGTTTTCTACATAAGATGTTTAAATAGGTCTCCTGGACATGTTTGAAATGCATCAAATTGGAGTTATAATAGTGTTGGAGCAAACTCTGTGCGGTGTGAAATCCTTTGTGATTTAGTTTCACTGCAATATTACCTCTGTAATATTGTAAGTCTCAAAAGTGCTTGATTGCTTATTATGAGCATTGGCATGTCTTGTGATAATGAATAGTGTGTTGTAAATACATGTGTTTATTTTTCTACCAATGTTTCAAGCCAGCTACTGATGAAATTCTCATCCAAATCTCTGTTATTTCTTGATTCGTCTGTTACATTGCATTATTTGCCAGAATTTACTCTTACAATCCTAGGCGTATTCAAAGCTCTGCTGCCCAGATTCTGTCTAACACCAAGTCCCATTCACAATTACCTCTGTTCACTGGCTTGCATTTAAAACCAGTCCAGTAACACATTGATTTTAAAATTCACATCATTGTGTTAAGGTCCCACAAAAAACAATTTCTTTTCTATCTCTAATCTTTTACAGACATAAAATTCTCCACCTACCCTCTGTTCTTTTATAGGAAACGCTGGTTTCTTCTATGCCCTTCATTCCCCCTTGAATAGCTGTGCTTTCAGTTGTCTAGGTGCTTAATATGTTCCCTCCTTCAACTTACCCACCTTTAAATGACCTCCTCTTTCATCAAGCTTTAGTTATCCACTGTATAGCTTCCTTTGTTGATTTGTTGTCTATTACCTGCCCTCGTAGTCTCTTAGGATATTTTGCCATGTAAATGCGTTTTTTTTTCGACATGAGTTCCCACAGTTTGGAATGCTGTTACGAAATCAAAGTGATCTGGTGGAATATGTTTTGTATTTAAATTGAAAATTATTTATTCTGAATCTATTGTGTTCCTTTATTTTCCTAAACAGACAGATGGGCCTGGATCTGGTTCCAAGGAAAGAATTCAGCATGGTGGATCCTGATGAAATCAGTGTCACAGAACTGTACAAATTGGTGAGCGTGACTTGATGTTTTTATGTCATTACATATGTTATGTTATTTTATCTGATCCTATGAGACCTGTTCAGAAAGTTAGCCTTCCTTTACAAAGTAATACCCAAATACTACCAGACAGTTGCGGATGTAGTTTAGAAGGAAAATCTATGGATTAAAATCTGACTCCATGAATTCACTAGATGAGTCCTATTGTCATGCCAAAATCTATTTATTGTTGGTTAGAGTGGTGCTGCAACTATCAAGGCTGCCAGCTGAAAATTCACAGAGATATTGCCCCCTTTTTTCCTCCAATTCTCTCAATCTATATTTTAAGAAAAAAAAACTCCTTCCTGTTTGCTCCTGTCTTATTCTTACTCTTGCATGGCTGTTTGATCTTGGCTTCCAATTTAGGCAGTAGCAAGCCATGCTGTGATAGTTACTTGAACGGATTCCAACAAGTCAATAGGAATTTGAGGTGGTATTTCCTTTGAGAATAGAAAAAGAAAGTCTGTGGTTGTGTACATAGTTCTTTCCTTTCCATCCATGCGAAAATGTTTCCCATCCACTGAACTACAAGTGAGTTTTTCAGACTGAGTCTCAAAGATGTTCACAGTACAGAAGGAGTCCATTCATCCTATCATGTCCATACTAGTCAATTAAGTCCTGACTCCACTAATTCCTTTTCCAGCTTTTGGTTCATAATCGCAAAGGCTACAGCAATGCATATAAATGTCTAAATACTGCCCAAGTGTTTTGAGAGTTTCTGATTCATCTACTCCTTTAGGTAGTGAATTCCAGACTCCCATTATTCTTTTCATGAAGAAATTTATCCTCAATCCTCCTATTAGCCTTTTACCCCCAAATTAAAACTTTTCCCCTTGGTTATTGACCCATTTACTAATTAAGAAAAAGGTAAGCTGATTAATGTCTATGCTTTAAACCCCAAACATTTGTTTTCAGTCCCCATTCATGCAAAAGGCAAGTAAACAAACACAGTCAAGGGATAAATAAAAGAAAATAATATACTGACCAGGTTATTTAAATGGCTTCACTAATGTGTCGTTTCACTGGCATAAACGTGGTCTCCTTGGTTGCTTGATTAAAACATTGATCAGGGTCACCTTTTTAGTTAACCAAGGCCAAGGCAGTGATACTTCTAATTCACCTTTCTACTCTTGGGGCTTCTGGTAGCTAGCATAGCAGAATAGACAAGGGAGCTTTCAAATCTTCTTGCTGTCTCAACAGTAGCCAGAAGCCACTGTTTAGAAAACATAGTTTAAAAATACAACTTCAATACTGCTTCCATCCTAATTAGACTCTTCCCAGAGCCTCAATTACCACTCAGCAAATGTCATCTGCTTGAAATAAAATCTCTTCCCGACCTGTCAGAATCAATTTCTAGGTCATTAATAGCCAACATCCATTATCTCTGTAAACAAAATGCTTCTCCCAAGGTCACTGTGTCTGTTGGAATCCCTTTAATTAATAATCAGCCGACAGGTAGCCCAAAGTCCTGACCTCTCAGACAAACAAAGCTTACCTGGTCTGTTCTTTTCCTTTTCTCACACTGTCCAAAAGCTCACAAGTTAGGGCTCAGTAGTTAGCATTGCTGCCTCCAGCCTTAGATGACTGCCTCTGTGGACTTTGGACATTCTCCTTGTGTTTGTGAGGGGTTTCGTCTGGATGCTCTGGTTTCCTCCCACAATCCAAAGGCATGCAGGTCAGGTGGATTGGCCATGCTGAATTGCCCTGTAGTGTCTGGGATATGCAGGCCAGGTGGATTACCAATGGTAAATGCAAGGTAAGGGGATAGGTTGGGGACTAGCTCTGGGTGGGGTGTTCTTCAGAGTGTCAGTGCAGACTTAATGGGCTGAATGACCTCTTTCTGCACTGCAGGCAGTTCTGTGATTTTACAAAGTAATTTCCAGCACTCAATTCAAACCGATAAAAGAAGAAAAGCAAAAATAATGAAAAATCAGTGCAGGTTCTAGCATACACCACAAACAACACAGGCCCTGGCACTGAGCACTGCAGAATCACACTGGAAACATATTTTCAGTCATGGAAACATCCCTCTACCATCAGCCTCTTCTCCCCGCTTCTGAACCAATTTTGCTTCCAGTGCCCCACCTTGCCTTAGATCCCGTGGATTTCTACTTTCTTGACCAGTGTATAATGAGTGACTTTATGAAAAGTCTTGCTAATGTCTATATCAAATGCCACATCAAATGCATTACCCTTATCAACACTTCTGATTACATCATGGGAAAACCTGATCAAATTTGTCAAATGCAAGCTTTCCCTACATCCATGTTGATTATCCCCGATTAACTCTTGCCTCCCCAAGTGCAAATATATTCTGTCTCTCAGCATGCTTTCCAATAACTTACAACAAGCTTAGAATGATTGCCCTATAATTTCCTAGGCTATCCATTCATCCCTTTTTCAATAATGGGACAATGTTAGCGGTCTCCCAATCCACTGGCACCTTACCGGTGTCCAGAGAAATTACTGCTAAGCCCTACATATCTTCACTTTTGCTGCCTTCGACAGCCTGGCACATGTCTCATTTGGGTCTATGGGTTTTTTTACTTTTAAGACTGCTAAACCCACAAATACCACCTCTGTGTGAAATATTAGAAGAATCCAACTGTCTTCAACCCTGATATTTATACCTGCATCCATTGTAATGACTGGCTGAAGTATTCAAGACCCATGCTCTAACAGTTGAATTGGACCAAAGTGTGTTTTCGAGGAGAAAGTAGATGCTGGAGATCAGAGCTGAAAATGTGTTGCTGGAAAAGCGCAGCAAGTCAGGCAGCATCCAAGGAGCAGAAAATTCGACGTTTCGGCCATAAGCCCTGAAGAAGACTTTACTCAGTTTGGAATTTCTATTCCTGGCTCAGCTTTATTCTTCCACAACCAGCCCTAAATGGTCACAATTTCCAAAATGTTGCCCTACTAATGCACGTTCCACCTGCCTGTCCTCCTATCTCCCTCTTGTGGGCTTTGTTTGTACTGGCTAAGGCAGTTCTTGATCATGATTTGGAGATGCTGGTGTTGGACTGGGGTGTACAAAGTTAAAAATCACACAACACCAGGTTCTAGTCCAACAGGTTTAATTGGAAGCACTAACTTTTGGAGCACTGCTCCTTCATCAGGTGGTTGTGCCATCTGAAGGAGCGTCGCTCCAAAAGCTAGTATTTCCAATTAAACCTGTTGGACGAGAACCTGGGGTTGTGATTTTTAATGCAGTTCTTGATGCAATTGAATAATTTTATTCCTGCCCTACCTTGAACATTAAAACTAGGCAGTTCATATTTGAAACATTGAACTTACAGCCACCCATTCATCTGCTCTATCCTGTTCCTTTACTCGTTATCATGCTGCACTGGAGTAATCCAAAAATTACCACATTTTGAAGTCCTGCTTTTGAATTTCTGACCTAACTCTGTAAGGTCATCTTTCAGGACTTAGGTTCTCTTTTTTCCTCTTGTCACTGGTCCCAACACGGCCTCTGGCTGTTTACTCTCCCCTTCAGAATGCCCTGCCGCCAGTACAAGTAATTTGATGCTGGCACCCATGAGGTAACCTACCATCCAGGAGTTGTACTCACAGCTCCAACAGCACCCTGTTTGTTCCTCTCATTAACAAATCCCCAACCATTATTGCACTTCTACATTAGTTCTTCCCCATCCTCTGTCAAACCTCGGAGCAGCTGACCATCCATGTTACCGTTTTTTTGGCTCAAACCTACCTCCAGAGAGGAACTGTTGCTCTCACCGTTTTCCAAAATTAGATATGGTTTGACAGTGAGCTGCACTCCGATTCTCTTGCTACCTGCCTGGTCTCCTCCTTCAGGCTGGAGGTTATTCATTCACTCTCAGCCTGCACAGACTTGTGCATCTGGTTGACTGCATCTTGAAATGTGCTGTTCACAAATCCCTCAGCTAGAGTTGCTCCAACTGGAGGCACCTCCTATACACAGTCATCCAGACTGCCAGAATTTCCTCTGCAGTGCTGGATGCATAAATCACAGGCCTGAGCTCTGCAGACAAATCTTAACGATGTAGAATTCTTGCTTTTATTTTATCGTTGCTCGTATTTAACTATAGACTAGATAAATCTTACTTTTATTTTGATCACACAAACATGCTGAACCCTTTAATTTTATCAAGTTAATTTAAATCAATTTGATGTTTAAATTTAAATCAGTCCCCAGTCACTCGATGAGACCCAGCAGTCACCTATCTGATATCCCGTGACATCCTGTTACAATTTAGTTGAAGAATTTCTGCAGCTAGTCTGCCTGCTTCTGGGACCTCTGTAGGCTGGATGACCCCAAGTCCCACAAATCTCTGCTGTCAGACAGCTTGCTTCTGTCTCCTGTTCCCCGAAATGTTTACTGCCTGTCTTGGGGTTGCTGCCTCTCCTGCTCCCCTCTGTTGCTGTTGTTCTGCTGATGAACACAGTGGCCTATTTATAGAAAGGATTTGATGGTTAATTTCCCACCCTTAGACTGCAACACAGCTGCATCAAAGGCAGCTGATTGAGGCATAATCATAAAAGAATTTCCATGGTACTATCTCGACCCAATCAAATGTGGCCAGTGCAGACTTTATTTCATTCAGTTGTGGGATGAGGGCATTCCTGGTTAGGCCACCATTTATATGCTTATCTCTAAATTCC
Organism: Hemiscyllium ocellatum; assembly: GCF_020745735.1. NCBI lineage: Eukaryota > Metazoa > Chordata > Chondrichthyes > Orectolobiformes > Hemiscylliidae > Hemiscyllium > Hemiscyllium ocellatum. Next base: position 35,257,152 of record NC_083419.1, read on the forward strand.
CAGAGGGTACGTTGCTGTGGATGTGGAGTCACATCTCCATCTCTAGGTGAGGATGCCAAATATGCTTCTCGAGGACATTAATGAACAAGATGGATCTTTAAGACAATTGATAATGGTTACCATAGCTTGCTTTTCAACTCCAGATTCCTATTGAATTAGATTTCACCACCTGTCATGGGCAGGATTTGAACCCATGACCCCAGAACATTTCATCCAAGGTTTTGGATTACAAATCCAATGACGTGTCTATAACACCACTGCAATGGCTTGGCTTCCCTTCCCCACCCCGCCCCCCCCCCCCCCCCCCACCAAAGTTGTTGTATTGAAATTATTCCACAGGGCTCCAAACTTAGTCTGCCCAAATGTTTGTAAAAATGCAAAAATGTTGAATACAAAACACCAGCTATTCTATAGAGATTGTTGCGAAGCCATGATGCATTGTTATTTCATTTGAGTGCAGCTTTGAAGCAAGCCTTCTGTTTTAAAATCTGTGTTTTAACATTTCAAAAGCTGTGATTTCCTGTCATATTGCCATTATTTTGTCAACCATAAAACCAAGTAATGTAATTAAATATCCTCCTCATCAAAGATGAAGAAAAAAAGACCCAACCCTCAACAAACCAATTAATTTATATTGGTAATTCTGACCTATTTAAACTCTTAATTTAAAATGTCTATTTTTGCACATTGAGTAAGTTGACATTTTGTTGGAATGATTAGTTAAATAAATTGTTGAGTCTTCACTGTACCATCACACAATAAACTGGCAAGAATGTTGCTTAGCAAAATATGGTACTATTCATGATATTTCAGGCAATTGATGCTGTCTTCTCATCACCAACACTGCTCAAAGATTACTTCAGCAAGGATTCACCATGTTTTAAATGAGCAAATTGGTCTCTTTCTCAAACTAGAGTCAGTTTGAGTCTCAAACTTTCTGCAGTCAGTATTCTGTAAATCTGAATTGGTTACGATAGGAGTCTCTGATATAGACTGTGTGATTACTTCAATACCCAGGCAGGGTACAAGGGACTGTAGGAATGTCAGGTCCCTATCTTATGATTTCTTTACTGCATTTACAACTACATTCAAATAATATTGAATTAAAATTATTTGTCTCCCTCAATTGGTAGATTATTTCAAAGTCTATCAAGTCAAGGGCTGAGTTTCGTTCTATATATCCACGTCATTTTTGTCTATAAGATTGCCTATTTCCATCTCTACATCATTGCTTCTGCCAATAGTCCAACTTTAAATGGCCAAGAAACGCATCCTTAATTATTTTGCCTCCCAATTTATTGGAAGTTCTGTCAGCATTCTAAACTGTTCCCGACATTAAATACAACCCCTTTAAACTCATCTGCATATGTCTTAAATCATCTGTCATCTGGGTTTTTCCACTCCTGCATCCTCATGATTCCCTGCATCAGGATCCTCATTTACCCTTAATTACAATTTCCTAAATGGCTTTGCATGTTCCAAGTTCTACAGCTACTTTCATCATCTTGTCTGTATCTTTGTTTAAAAAAAACACCAGTGAGAACCAGGCTGAGTGTGGAATGTGCAGAGGGGATTGGAAGAGGGAAATTACAAAGGCAGGCACAGAGTCTGAAAGAGACTGGCAGCTAACATAAAGATCTTCCATAGGTATGTTCACATTATAAGGTAATAAGAGAAGATATGGAGCTATTTACTGACCAAAAAAATAGATCTAAACTTTGAGGCAGAGGATAGGCTGAAGTGAGCACATTGCATCTATCTTAACCAACGAATAGGATACTGCTGTAGTCAAGGTGCCAGAAAATAATATTGAAGATATTTAAAAAGACTGGTTAGATTTCTGGTTTATACTTCAATTTGAATGGATGGACTGTATCAGATGATGCTGAAGTAAATTGAGGTTAAAATTGAGAAGATATTGGGTATTATCTTCCAATCTTCCTTAGAAAGGAAGGCTACACCATGGATTGGAGAGTTGCACATGTTACAGCCTTGTTCATGAATGGAAATATGAAGGCACAACTACAGACAAGTCAGTCAACTTTGTTGGTGGAAAATCTTACAGGAACGATAATCCAGATAAAAATAAACTTATTTGAATTCATGTTGGTTAAATAAGGAATGCCAGCACAGCTTTGTTAAACACACATTGAACTAATTTAATTGAAGGTTTTGATGTGATTAGTGAAGTTGGGTAATGATGGTTCTTGATCGATATGGTTTTTGTGGATTTGTAAAAGATGTTTCAGAATGTGTTTTTGACTATCAGGTATGAAAAGAGAGAAAGGCTCCTGTCTTTTCCACTTGTTGGACATTTTAAAACAAAAAGACATATTTGCCAATTCATTAGATGTTTAACGCTTCATGGAATGTGACAGTAAAAGAAACGCATCAAGTTATCTTGTATACTCCACGAAAAAGAGAATAATCTTTATTGTGCTTGACTTGATCAAAATAAATTTAAAAATGTTCTAACGTACATGCACTCCAAGGTTCTCATGCAAGCACAAATAGGTAGGAGGATAAATGAAGTAATCTCTTTTTTTAAAAAAAATTCAATAAAAGCTACACTGGTCATTTAGTTTGATGGTTTGGATAGTTTGAAGCTGTGCTTAATAATCCTTCTGAATTCAACACAGACATAGAACGTAGAACATAGAACAACACAGCACAGAACAGGCCCTTCGGCCCACGATGTTGTGCCGAACATTCGTCCTAGCTTAAGCACCTATCCATGTACCTATCCAATTGCCGCTTAAAAGTCACCAATGATTCGGACTCTTCCACTCCCACAGGCAGCGCATTCCATGCCCCCACCACTCTCTGGGTAAAAAACCTACCCCTAACATCACCCACCCCCCCCCCCCCCCCCCATCATGCCTTCCACCCTTCACCTTAAATTTATGTCCCCTTGGAACATTCTGTTGTACCCGTGGAAAAAGTCTCTGACTGTCTACTCTATCTATTCCCCTGATCATCTTATAAACCTCTATCAAGTCCCCCCCCTCATCCTTCGCCGTTCCAATGAGAAAAGGCCTAGCACTCTCAACCTATCCTCGAACGACCTATTCTCCATTCTAGGCAACATCCTGGTAAATCTCCTCTGCACCCTTTCCAAAGCTTCCACATCTTTCCTAAAGTGAGGCGACCAGAACTGCACACACTACTCCAAATGTGGCCATACTAAGGTCCTACACAGCTGCAACATCACCTCACGACTCTTGAATTCAATCCCTCTGCTAATGAATGCTAATACACTATAGGCCTTCTTACAAGCTCTATCCACCTGAGTGGAAACTTTCAAAGATCTATGAACATAGACCCCAAGATCCCTCTGCTCCTCCACCTTGCTAAGAACCCTACCATTAACCCTGTATTCAGCATTCTTATTTGTCCCTGCAAAATGGACAACCTCAGACTTGACAGGGTTGAATTCCATCTGCCACTCCTCAGCCCAGCTCTGCATCATAGCTAAGTCCCTTTGCAGCCGACAACAACCCTTCTCACTATCCACAACTTCACCAAGAGGACCCAGAACTGATCCCTGTGGAACTCCACTTGTAACTGGGCTCCAAGCTGAATATTTATCATCTACCACCACTCTCTGACTTCGACTGGTTAGCCAGTTCTCTATCTAACTGGCCAAACTTCCCACTATCCCATGCCTCCTGACTTTCCGCATAAGCCTACCATGGGGAACTTATCAAATGCCTTTTTAAAATCCATGTACACTACATCCACTGCTCTACCCTCATCCACACATGCTTGGTCACCTCCTCAAAGAATTCAATAAGACTTGGAAGGCAAGACCTACCCCTCGCAAATCCGTGCTGGCAGTGTCTTTCCAGATACTCATAAATCCTATCCCTCAGTACCCTTTCCATTACTTTGCCTACCACCGAAGTAAGACTAACTGGCCTGTAATTTCTGGGGTTATCCCTATTCCCTTTTTTGAACAGGGGCACAACATTCACCACTCTCCAGTCCCCTGGCACCACCCCCATTGACAGTGAAGACGAAAAGATCATTGCCAACGGTTCTGAAATTTCCTCTCTTGCTTCCCACATAATGCTAGGATATATCACCTCAGACCTGGGGGACTTGTGTATCCTTACATTTTTCAAAATGCCCAACACCTCTTCCTTCCTAACAAGTATCTCCTCTAGCTTACCAGTCCGTTCCATACTCTCCTCTTCAACAATACGGTCCCTCTCATTTGTAAATACTGAAGAAAAGTACTCATTCAAGACCTCTCCTATCTTTTCCGACTCCATACACAGTCTCCCACTACTGTCCTTGATCGGACCTACCCTCGTTCTTGTCATTCTCATGTTTCTCACATACGCATAAAAGGCCTTGGGGTTATCCTTGATCCTATCCGCCAAAAATTTTTCATGCCCTCTCTTAGCTCTCCTAATCCCTTTCTTCAGCTCCCTCCTGGCTATCCTGTATCCCTCCAATGGTCTGTGTGAACCTTGTTTCCTCAATCTTATGTAAGCCTCCTTCTTCCTCTTTACAAGACATTCAACCTCCCTCGTCAACCAAGGTTCCCTCACACGACCATCTCTTTCCTGCCTGACAGGTACATACATATCAAGGACACATCGTATCTGTTCCTTGAAAAAGTTCCACATTTCAACGACATCCTTCCCTGACAGCCTGTGCTCCCAATTTATGCTCCTCAGATCCTGTCTTGCAGCATCGTATTTACCCATTCCCCCAATTGTAAAACCTGCCCTGTTGCACACACCTATCTCTCTCCATAACAAAGGTGAAAGTCACAGAATTGTGGTCACCATCACCAAAATACTCACCCACTAACAAGCCCATCACTTGTCCCAGTTTGTTGCCAAGTACCAAATCCAATATGGCCTCCCCTCTGGTCGGACAAGCCACCTACTGAGTTAGAAAAGCTTCCTGGACACACTGCCCAAACACCGCCCCGTCCAATCCACTTGATCTAAAGAGCTTCCAATCAATATTTGGGAAGTTGAAATCGCCCATGACTACTACCCTGTGGTTTCTGCACCTTTCCAAAATCTGTTTCTCCACATCTCTGCTGCTATTGGGGGGCTTATAGTAAACACCCAACAAGGTGACTGCTCCATTCCTATTTCTGACTTCAGCCCATACTACTTCCAATGGCAGATCCCCCTCCAAATGCCTTTCTGCAGTCGTTATACCATTTCTAATTAGCAATGCCACTCCCCTCCTTTTTTTACCAACCCCCCCCAATCTTACTGAAACATCTGTAACCAGGAACCTCCAACAACCATTCCTGTCCCTCTTCTATCCACGTTTCCGTGATTGCCACAACATCGTAGTCCCAAGTACCGATCCACGCCTTGAGTTCACCCACCTTATTTCTGATACTCCTTGCGTTGAAGTATACACACTTAAGCCCATCTGTGTCCGCAAGTAGTCCCTGTCAGTGCTACCTTCTCCACAGCCTGCCTACATCCTGAAAAACAGCTAACCTACTTGCTGGACTACAAGTCTGGATCCCATCCCCCTGCCAAATTAGTCTAACCCCCCCCCCCCACCGAAGAGTGCTAGCACACCTACCTCTCAGGATATTGGTGCCCTTCCTGGTTCAGGTGCAACCCGTCCTGCTTGTACAGGTCCCACCTTCTCCAGAATGCAGTCCAATTGTCCAAATACCTGAAGCTCTCTCTCCTACTCCATCCTTGCAGCCACATGTTCAACTGCACTCTCTCCCTATTCCTTGCCTCACTGTCACGTGGCACCGGCAACAAACCAGAGATGACGACTCTGTCCGTCCTAGCTTTTAGCTTCCAGCCTAACTCCGAGCTCCAGAATGACCTCCCCACCCCTCTTTCTACCCATGTCGTTGGTTGTTGTGGTTCTGTTCGCCGAGCTGGAAGTTTTTGCTGCAAACGTTTCGTTCCCTGGCTAGGGAACATCATCAGTGCTGTTGGAGCCTCGTGTGAAGCGCTGCTTTGATGTTTCTTCCGGTATTTATATTGGTTTGTTCTTGCCGCTTCCGGGTGTCAGTTTCAGCTGCAGTGATTTGTATGTGGGGTCCAGGTCGATGTGTCTGTTGATGGACGTTCTTGCCGTTTCCAGGTGTCAGTTTCAGCTGTAGTGGTTTGTATATGGTGTCCAGGTCAATGTGTCTGTTGATGGAGTTTGGGGATGAATGCCAGATTACACTCAGACAACCAGCAACATGAATTTGACTGGGAAAACACCACTATCATAGGACAAGCCAGACAGAGAACAGCCAGAGAATTCCTAGAAGCATGGCATTCATCCCCAAACTCCATCAACAGACACATTGACCTGGACACCATATACAAACCACTACATCTGAAACTGACACCCGGAAACGGCAAGAACGTCCATCAGCAGACACATCGACCTGGACCCCACATACAAATCACTGCAGCTGAAACTGACACCCGGAAGCGGCAAGAACAAACCAATATAAATACCGGAAGAAACATCAAAGCAGCGCTTCACACGAGGCTCCAACAGCACTGATGATGTTCCCTAGCCAGGGAACGAAACGTTTGCAGCAAAAACTTCCAGCTCGGCGAACAGAACCACAACAACGGATACCCGAGCTACAAATCTTCAATCCGATTTTAAATGTCGTTGGTGCCAATGTGCAACATGACTCCTGGTTGCACACCCTCCCCCTTAAGGATTCTGAAGACACAGTCCAAGATATCTCGGACCTGGCACCCGGGAGGCAACAAACCATCTGAGAGTCTCGCCCATGTCCACAGAACCACCTGTCTGTCCCACTACCTATAGAGTCTCCTATAACTAGCGTTCTCCACTTCTCCCCCTTTCCCTTCTGAGCCTCAGAGCTGGACCTCGTGCCAGTGACCCGGTCACTGCAGCTTACCCCTGCTAGGCCGTCTCCCCCAACAGTATCCAAAGCGGTATACTTATTGTTGAGGGGAACGACCACAGGGGATCCCTGCACTGCCTGCTTCTTCCCCTTCCCATCTCTAACTGTTACCCAGCTACCTCTGTTCTCTGACGTAACTATGTCCCTGTAGCTTCTATCACCCTCTTAGCCTCTCGAATAATCCTCAGTTATTCCAACTCCAGCACCAGTTCGCTAATACGGTTTGTGAGGGGCTGGAGCTGGCTGCACTTCTTCACTCAAACCTCTTACCTTCCCAGAAGTCTCTGTTGACTACTTCAGGGTTCCCGCTCCTAGTTGAAAAAAACACAGACTGCGAAAAGAAAAACGTTAATTTAAACTGGTCTCCACTTACCTTCCAGCTCCCCTCTCTGTGCGCTCGCTGTACCAGACAATTTTAAAATGTCAACAGACCATTGACGTTGACATGATCTGTCAATCAATGTAAAATGTCAACAGACCATGAACCATTGATTAGAAGACATCCTGGGGCCTTTTGTATCTAGGTAGACTCCAGTTCAAGTCCTGCCCACTCCAGATGTGTGTTATAACTTCTCTGAAAAGGTTGATTTTAAAATCAAAAAACATTACCATTTTTCTCTTTCTCTGCCCCACCCCACGTTACTCAACCCCACCCCATCCCAAATGTTGATATAGTATTGGGCAAAAGTGCCAATGGATTGCCAGTCAAAGGAGGGTGGCCCTGTACAGCATTGAGAAATCATGAAACACGAGTCAGTTGAGTCGATAAGCGATTCTTCTGTCAGGGCTAGCAGTGGGCACGACATTGTTGAGATTAGAATGCCAAATGATTACCACCTTCCTGAAACTAAAGTAATGGGCATCACAAAATTAAAGGAAATAACCTTTGGTAAGGAAAAGGGGATGGCTAACTACCATGGTACTTGGGGAATATTTGGAAAGGCATTATTGCATCTTCAAGCCCAAAGGTTAGATAAAGATTTGAAGTGGAGGGCAATGCAAGCCTTTTAGATAGAGACTATTGGCAATTAACTTTGTGATTGTTTTTGTGAATTCTCTCCTGTTCTCATTCAGCCTGTAAGTGACAAAAACTTAAACTCGTTAACCGTGTGCTTGGAATTTGCCACAGAGATCATAAGAATGATATCTTTTTCGTATTTGAGTTGGAATCATTGTCACTTTCTGGAAGAATTTGGAGTTGATTTTGATTCTAGTCTTGCAATTCAAATTAATCTAAAAATTCACTAGTCTTAATCAGGTACAACACCAATTCCAGGGTCAAACGTTTTCATAAACTTTACATAAATTTTGGGAAAAGTGAGGACTGCAGATGCTGGAGACCAGAGTTGAAAAATGTGATGCTGGAAAAGCACAGCAGGCCAGGCAGCATCCGAGGAGCAGGAGAATTGATGTTTCGGGCATAAGCCTTAAGAAGAAATTAATTTTGTCAAAAGTGAAAAATAAATAATTCTCAATAAAAACAGTGGTTTTCAGTGGGTGTATCAATTTGTGACCCAGGTTGACTGGAAATGGCTCCTGTTCGGTTGACTGAAGTTTTCTTCTGTCTTCAGTCTTCCTTTCTCATCCAGCATACCACTCAAACCCAGGCTTTATTAACCCTCAATAGGTAATACTCACTATGTATGATCATACATGTCTCAAACCTTTATTAGCTCAGTGATACATAAATAGTTCATGATCATTGTTGGATTAGTTAGGTTGTGTCTGCCAATTCCTGACTGGTTTCTTCAAAAATAATGGTGTTCTTGCCCATGTCATTTCAATTGTCTCATGATCTATTCTTTGACGTATCATTCACGTGTATATGATATGTATATGTACATAACCTGTTACATATTTGAACTTACTAAGCTAAACCAAATCAAGAGATACAGAATTCTGTCCTTGAGTAAAAGTTGCATCCGCTTAAAAACTCATTCTTCATTGTTTATTAGTCTCGGTTTATGTTAGTCTGAACTGTGAAAAAGTGATAAAACCTTCCTTTATAGAAACTGTTCTGAAACAAACTAACCACAGTCAAGTAGAAAAAATATTAATACCTCAGTTGTTTAATCAAATCAAAATGAGTAATGATGGAAAAGGATCACGATACTACCCCATCGACGCCCCCAGTACAGCAGTGGAGGTGGATGAATGGATGTCGAGGGAACACTTAATGTGGTGAACTGCACTGCTTCTGTGCCAATATAAGTGATGATTTGCATCTGTCAATGGCCAGGTAATGGGAGGTTCCCCGCATTAACTCTTACCAAATGCATTGGTGCAGTGATTAGTATCAATCCCACCCAAAGTAAATAAAGTCAGTTCAGCAGTTCTGGCAGTATCTGAGAAGAGAACAACAGTAAAGGGGAAAAAAAATCCAGGTCATTCACCTTTCACTGAAGCTATCCTGGAATAATGAACCAAGAGAAGAATTGAACAAAGGCGATTCTTAGTTGACCTGACTTGTAAAAGTGGAGTGCATTTCAGGCAACTGATAACACAGCTCTTGATTCTGTGACAGTTTGATGGAATATAGTTGAATTAGAACCTTTACTATATTCTTAGGGACATAAACAAGCACAAGTTTATGTATTCCTTGTTTAAATTTCAGAAATTAACTGTGAATTTGTGTCCAGCAAATTATTTGTTGATATTTCCAGAGGGCACCACATGACTCCTGAAGGATACAACATCTTTATATGATTATCTTCTACCCTTGCAATGGCTGTTGCTTTCTAAGGAAGTGGCAAATGGAGTTTAATTCAGATAAATGTGAGGTGCTGCATTTTGTGAAAGCAAATCTTAGCAGGACTTATACACTTAATGGTAAGGTCCTAGGGAGTCTTGCTGAACAAAGAGACCTTGGAGTGCACGTTCATAACTAATTGAAAGTGGAATCGCAGTAGATAGGATAGTGAAGAAGGCGTTTTGGTATGCTTTCCTTTATTGTTCAGAGCATTGAGTACAGGAGTTGGGAGGTCATGTTGCAGCTGTACGGGACATTGGTTAGACCACTGTTGGAATATTGCGTGAAATTCTGGTCTCCTTCCTATTGGAAAGATGTTGTGAAACTTGAAAGGCTTCAGAAAAGATTTACAAGGAGGTTGCCAGGGTTGGAGGATGTGAGCTATAGGGAGAGGTTGAACAGGCTGGGGCTGTTTTCCCTTGAGCGTTGGAGGCTGAGGAGTGACCTTTATAGAGGTTTACAAAATTATGAGGGTCATGGATAGAATAAATAGACAGTTTTTTTCCTGGAGTCAGGGATCCAGAACTAGAGGGCATAGGTTTAGGGTGAGAGGGGAAAGATATAAAAGAGACCTAAGGGCAACTTCTTCACGCAGAGGGTGGTACATGTATGGAATTAGCTGTCAGAGGATGTGGTGGAGGCTGGTACAATTGCAAAATTGAAGAGGCTTTGGATGGGAATATGAATAGGAAGGATTTGGAGGGATATGGGCCGGGTGCTGGCAGGTGGGACTAGATTGGGTTGGGATATCTGGTCGGCATGGGCGGGTTGGACCAAAGGATCTGTTTCCATGCTGTACATCTCGATGACTTTCTGACTGTGAGGACTGCAGGAGTATGTTTGGAATTAAGTTTACAAGACACTAGCAGTAGCAAGTTGTGGGAGGAGAATGTTCCTAACACACACTGCTTGCTTTATGTTTAATCAACCTCTGAAAGATTATTCTATTAACCTTTCTCAGAGAATATCCACTAGCTTTAATTCGACATCCAACTCATCTTCTGAAGAATTGTAGGACATTTTAAAGATTGTGTGTTAATTCAAGGAAAACATTAAATTGGCTACAATCAATGGCAAGTACTGCTGCACTATTGTCGTTCTCAATTCTCCAGTGGCTAACTTACACCAAAATTACCTGGAGAATTGACTTCGTACTGGGATTGCTGTAGTATGTTCTGAGTATGAAGCAAGATCACCAATGCATTGATACCAGAATTAAATACCTTTTAAATGTCATCAAATTTTTATAAATCCTGAACTCTTAGCATAACAACTGGTTATGGTTGACAAGATGGTAATTATAATATTTACTCATAAATCTCATTGCTAACTTAGACAGCTAAACTTTTGATGTTTGATAAATTCTGTAAGGCAAAACTAGTGTTAAAGGCAGTCTAGAGCAGAATCTGAAGAGATGGTCCAACATATTTCTTAAATTGTTTCTTCCTTCTGGTTTGATGACTCGTCCATGCACCTTGATTATTTTGGTAGATTTCATTACTCACAAGTAAACTAAAGGAGAAAGTAAAGTGTACAGAGAAAAATATTCACTTTTATTCCGCTATCATTCATTAGTGTTGCATTTTATTGACTTGCCTATTGCCTTCCTGCTATTCTGTTTGATGTAATATCTCTTTACTTGCCCAGATATGGAGGATTTAGAGCAAAAATCAGAAATAAGAACAATATTTTGTATCGAGTGGTTTTAAGTCCATTATTATTGTAACTCTCATTGAAATATCAGAACGGAAATTAATAGAATTTAAAGTATCCACAGGCTACTAATCCTGCAATTTCTTTGTTATGGTGGTAATACAAAAGCAATGAAGTAACAAGAAATAGCCTATTACGCTAATACTACTTAAAATGACAATGATTATAGTGGAAAATCAAATAGTAGCCACTTCACTTGTGATAACAGGGCTAGGATTCTTTTTGGATTGATCTTATGTGCATAAAATGCGGGTAATGAGGCATCAAAAGCAGAAAGGACAACCCTCCTCCTTCTGTTATAACCATCTTAAATGAGTTCTCAACTTATACTGCTGCAATCTTTAGTATTATTTTATTTTTCAGCTTAAGTGGTGGTATCCTGAAGACTGGCTTAATTGCAGCAGATTTAAGATTGACATTGTTTTTAATGGGGCAGAGGTACTTGCCATACTTTTTCTCTCTTTGGGCTCTGGTGATGCAGTAATAGTGTCCCTACCTCTGAGCCAGGTGGCCTGGGTTCAAGCCCCATGTGATTTGGAGGTGTGCTTTAACATCTCTGAACAAGTTGGTTAGAAAATACTACTTGCTGTTTTCAATGAGGGATACTGGGGCAGTGGTGAAGCAGAGTAACTAAATCACTCATTACTCATCCACTATACACTGCAACTTCTTTAGTGGAATAATCGTTTTCATCACAGCACAAGTCTTTAGCAAATTCAAGCCTCGATATTGCTGGAAGGTGTGTATTGATGACTCTGGTTACTTTTAATGTGCCAACAATTTTAAGGGATTGAAAGGAGAACTTGAAGCTGTTAATCTGTAGAATTTACCAGTTGATTTGCACTCCAGCATTATATATTTGGCATAAATGGTATTGTTATGGTCAGCCTTCCAATTATTTTTCTGAATTTGTTGCAATTCACATTAATTGTCTATTTAAAACAACTCAACAGACGGTTAGAGAGAGAATTTAACAGCATAAATATCTGTTTTTCATGACTCTATAGCAGCGATTAACCTTCCTGCTCCATAAAGGCAACAATTAAAACCATTCAATCCAGTTGCATGTCATAAATGATTAGAGATTTTTAATGTCTCTAATTTAAATGATCACTTTATCTTTTCTTTCATCTCTTTCTTCTGTCAATTCGGTTTTTATTTCTCTCCATTTATCTGGTTTAACTCCAATTTAGCCATTATAATTCAGTGTCCATCGCCATTGTTCCTTGGTATCCTTTTTCATCTTAAATCCCAGTTTTAACCTTTGTGTTACTCACTAAGGTCCCAGCTAACTCATTGTTTTAGTCACAGGTACAATCAACCTTTACTGCCAACAACTTACAATGCTAAAGGAATTTAAACAGAAGGGAACAAGATCTGGCTAACTAACCGCATGTGCAACAGGGTATTCTGTGACATAAATTTAACAAATTGGTCAGCTGTTGACATGAGTGAGAAGCTTTCCAGTGATGTTGTGCACACTTTCTTTGGCTGAGAGGAACATAAACTCTGTCGACCTCTGCCTCTGATCTGAACTGACCGAGCTTTTGTGGTAAAACTAAGGCTTAATGTAGAAACATGCAGCTCACTAAAATTGCAGTGTACTGATTGTGGGGAAAATAAATCCTATTGTAATGACAATCATTTTATTGTATAATTGAAGCCATGACTGTTCATATTGTAATGTTTGCTTTATTTTTATGATTACTAACAGATGGAGCACAGACATCGCAAGAAAGATACCCCAATACCAACGAGTACCCATCACCTCTTTCTGCAGATGAAAAGTCTGATGTGTGCTAATCTAGGCGAAGAACTAGAAGTCTTCTTTTCAATTTATGATAGCAGGGAAAATCATCCTGTCAGGTGAACTGAACTAATTTATTTTTTTAGAAAAATGGATATTTAATTTCTGATGTAATTTTTGAAGATTTGAATTGAGATTTTTGGGAAATGTACATTGTTAATCTGCTGTTTTAGCTACTAATCTGTTTTGTGAGGAAGGAAGTTCTAGCAATGGAAGTAGCGCAAGAAAAATTTTACCAGACTGATTCCTGGCATGGCAGGACTGACATATGGTGGAGAAACTGGATCACTTAAGACTATATTCACTGGATTTAGAACAATGAGGATGAGATTTCATAGAATCCCATAAAATTCCTGTAGGATGAAACAGGGTGCATGCGGAAGAATGTTTCCAATGACTGGTGAGTCCAGAACCAGCATTATACTTTAAGATATGGTGTAGGCCATTTACACTGAGATGAGGAGAAATTTCTTCCCTGTGTGGAATTCTCTGTCGCAGAAGGCGGTTGAGGCCAAAAACTTGAATGTTTTCAAAAAGGAGTTGGGTATAATTCTTAAAGCTAAAGGGTTAAAAGTGGATGGGGAGAAAACAGGAGCAGGGTATGGAGTTGGATGGTTAGCCTTGATCATATTGAATGGTGCAGCAGACATGAAGGACTGAGTGGTGAACTTTTGCTCCTGTTTTCTATGGTTCTATGTTTAATTATGTAACTTAAACAGATTTTGGCAGTGGTTCCTTTTCAAATACTTGTACGCTGTTGACAAAAGCCTGAAATAGATTGCTGCTGTAAAAATTTAGATGGTTCTTGTATGTACTCTAATGATGTAAGTAGCTAAAAAATATTGTTACTGGATTTAAAGCCTCATTAGTGAAACAGCTGTTTTCTGAAAAGATGAATCTGTGTTGATCAGTTACAACTAAACTGTGAAACACGAGCCTGTTACTTTGAATAAACATGCACTGACTCTTAAATTTCTGGGTTTGGACAGAAGTCAATTCACAGAATTGTTGTGGTACAGAAAGAAGCCATCCAGCCCGTCATGCTTGCACTAGCTCTTCACAGGAGCATCATTATTGAGTACCGAACCCCTGCTTTTTACATGGTCCAGGAATGTCTGGTCAAGACCTAACAAGGTTCCACTGGAGCTGTGTTGTACGCTGCTCCAAGTTTGCTTCCCTTTAACTTAGCACTTTCACTTGCAATAAAGGTTGGAATGGGTTCTGCTTACACAGAAGCAGTCTTTGTTTAGATTGTCACGTATTATCTCTGCCGATACATTAGTTTGGTACTGAACGAGCGTGATATTGCTGGATCTGCTGACTTTTTGGTGAGAATTTAAACTGAATTTAGTCTGTCTGGTCAGATCGATATAAAGATCTCTCAAGCTTCAAAGAAGATCAGGGAGCTTAAAGGCTACTCCCAGAAAATATCACCATCAAAATAGATGATCTGCTCATTTTGTGGTTGTTGAGAAATTCCTGATGGGAAAAATCATCAAATTTGCTATGTAACATTGCACTTAAAATAAATTCATGATTTCTGAAGTATTGTAGGCCATTGTGATGATTAATTAAATAAATATCAGAAGTTTGCTTCATAACAACTTTTGGAAGGGCTTTCCTTCCATATCCTTTGTTTTATATACCATGACTTACTATCTGCATTCCATTTGGATGATTATATAATTTGCCGACAGTGTCAAGGGTTAATTGTACCCATATCCTACTAAGTGACCAAGGATGTGTAAGGAGTATAGTGATATTAGATCATTTAGGAATGGGACATAATAAAACCCTGCTCTAACATGGTTCTGCATAAAATTTATAGCTAATAAATGTTATCAGTTCGCACCAGTCCTGGGTTCACCCCTTGGATGTCTTGATTTTTGAGAAACTCCAAACAATATCCTTACATTACTGACCGTAAATATCCTTACATTGCTGACCATAAATGATGGTGCATCCTCCCGTTGCTGATCAATGCCAAGTATAACTGGGAGATTTTAATCTGGGTGCAATCAGTGATTCAGTTAAACAGTGTCCCAAATGGAATTTCATTTTTAAAAAATCTCTTAAGTTTCCACGCAATTCGAGCTGCACGTCACTGAACATGAAATTTGTCATGCACTAGTGAAATGTCGTGTTTTGAATGTAATTTAAAGATTGGTATGAAAAGGATCTTGGGTTATTTCTAAGTGGTAGCTTGATTCAGTTTGAATAAAACAGCAGAAAATAGCTTTACAACAAAAATAGCCATGTTTTATTTAGTACCTAACTCTTCACCTGTGAGTAAACTGATTTTTAAATAACGGAGACTAACTTTAGAAAGCTACACTGTCTCATTTGTTAGTTATTTGGATTTATGATAGTCTGTTTCTTATTAAATGTAAATCAAAACAGAACTTGAAAGAGAAACAGAAAATTCAAGAAATGCTAAGTAGGTATGGCAGCGTCTATGAAATCAGAAAGAGTTGGCACTTCAAGGGCTGTGACAATTCATCAGAAGTTGAAGAACTTGTGTTTAAAATCCCACTACCTTTTGTATTGATTTTGAAATCTTGGGTGAATTGTACAAAAAAAGTCAACAAAAACATGTGAAAACTCCAGGGTCCTATCTAACTTTTCCAGGAAGATGAGTTGGTGATCAAGTTCTATGATGAATTTCAACTTTTCAGTGGTGGTTGTATTTCTGCACTGGATAGCAATAAAAGTAATTGGGCCAAGAGTTAGACAAATTTGGATTTATTTGTGTTTTTATGTAGTAACGTTTTAATTTTCACCATAATATAATGAACCCACATGTGACTGTGACATATTACTTTATTACTATTGTGAGATGACATTTAATATAAACACTTAACTGTTGCAAACCTTGCACAAATACTTAGCAAAATATAAATTATCACATGTATCGATACATTTCAGAGGAAGCTTCAAAATCAAATGAGGGAGAAGGGAACAGAGTACTATGCTGGTAAATCAAGAAGGGTGAAGGCTCAATTAAAACAAATCCATCAACATGGTGAGAGAGTTCAATTGGCCTGATTGCTGTATATTATATGCAATTTATCTCTTCCTCATTAAAGGTTTATTATTTTCCAACAGTCACTGAAATTGTGGTCTAATCTTTTTTCTGAGTTAGACAGAAATTAAATTAATTAAATATATTTAAATAAATATAAATAAATTATATAAATTAAATGGATGTTCATGCTCATGAAACAATACACATGCAATGTTTATAATAGCTAGAAATCTGGTGAAGTTTAGCTTTGTGGCAACTTGAGTTGCTGTGTTTTGCACTCTGACAGTAAATCTGCCTTTTCATCTGTGAAATTGAAAACCTGTCATGCAGAATTGCTCGGAGCAAATTATTTTGTTCAAGTGGACTCTTCATTTATTTTTCTGTTCTACTTTTTGTAACCTTCTTCAAAAAGAGAAAGGCAAGCTTGCCTTTGGAGAAAACCGATTAAACAGCAACAGCATAGTGTGGAATTAGTCTAATTATTTAATCATTATGCATTAATATACGTAGGAAAGAGGAAAATATTTTTGAGATCTCTTGCTCACTGGTTCTAATCTCTGGAAGACCTTCTGGATGTAAGATCATCAGTTCATCACAGAGGAATGGAAAATAAACCGAGTTCAATGCACAGGTTGTGGGTAGGATACAGAAGGACTTGAGGTTTCCTGCTGCCTGTGAATAAAATTGTGCAGGTTGTTGGTGACAGTTTGAAGGGGCATGACATCCTAAATTGCAGGTTTGCAGTCCCATACTGGCCTTCAGATCTTAGCAAACTGATCTGCCTTATGCTTCATTCAGAGTGACACCTGCTCATTGATAGCATTACTCTGAACCTGATTCCATTGCCAAAATAGATGTTATTTACTTTTCAAAAGCTCCAGTACAGATGTCTGGTTAATGTCAGAACATGAAGCACAAAATACAACAAAGGTAAGCCTGAACCTTGATATCCCCTTGTGAGAGAAAAATGTACCCATTTTTATAGTGTTATCAAATGAGTGATAATTTGTGATTACTGGTGTCTTTGAGTAAAAGTTATACATTAAATGGTACATGAAAAAGAACATAAGATATAATCAGAAATAGGCAAAGAAGGATTCTATTCAGCCCATTAAGCTGGCTCCACCATTCAATGAGATCAAAGTTGATTTTCTTTTTCTTAACCATTTTGTTGTACTATCCTGATACATTACTATCACAATCAATTGATTGATTTCTATACATTTAAAAACATCAGCCTCTTTTTGAACATACTCAATAGCTGAGCAAAAGTGACTACTACAGATGCTGGAAACCAGAGTTTAGATTGGAGTGGTGCTGGAAAAGCACAGCAGGTCAGTCCTAGTAGCTGAGCCTCCATAGCCAACTGGGACAGATAATTCCAAAGTTCCATTAGCCTTTGTGGTTAAGAAATGTTAACCCTGATATGATCTACCCCTTACTCTGACACTGCGTCTCCTGGCTCTAGATCCACCAGTCAATGAAAACATCCATCCTGTAGCTACTGTTAATTTCTTAGAACTTTGTTTGTTTGAATAAAATCAACTCCATTGCTTCAAAGCTTCAGACAATATAGGACCAGTCATTCCTGAAGAAAGCCCCCCTCACCCCATCCCAGTACTAGGACTGGTGAGACTTTGTTGCCTTCAATTCTCAAAGTGTGATCTGAGGTAATTGTTGTAGTGCATGTTTGCTCCAACACACACACGTTTCAAAAAAGGCTTTAATGCCATTTACCTTCATAATTGAATGCTGCACCTGCATGCTAGCTTTCAGTGACTCATGAACAAGGCTGTCAAGTCCCAGTGCAGTTTAAAAATTCCTGGCCTCTCACCAGTTAAGGAACAATCTGTTTCTGTTTTTCGATCAAAGTGGGTAACCTCCCATTTCTTGTTGGGGACATGATGATTGGCCTCTATAATTTCCAATCCTGTTTACATCAGAGTGGGGCTGCCGGAGGATATGTATTCAGACCATAGCATTGTGATACAAGAAGCCTGTGGTTTGGGGGAAGTGAGAAAAAGTATGGTTGTTGTGGTTACAGTAGTTGACAGTATGGTGAGACAGATTGACCGTGTTCTTTATAGCAAAGAGCTTGAGTGCAGATTGCTTGTTTGGTTCCAAGGTTCAGGGCATTTGCTCAGAGCTGGAAAGGAAGTTGTAGTGGGAGGGTGAAGGTTCGGTGCTAATGGTACATGAATGTACTAATGACATAGGTAAAATTCAAAGAAGTTCTGCATTGAGAAAATGAGGAGCTAAGGATTATGTTGAAAAACAGAACCATAAGTGTGACCAGAGCTACTTGTAAATTTGCATAAAATTACATGCATGAATCTTTTGTTCAAGGACTCTGGGAAAGTGGAGGACAGTCCATATTTGAACTGCCCGGGGCCAGTATTCTTGCAAACTGAATTATTTGAGAAGTAGAGAAATTTTTAAACTAAATAATTGGATAAGAGATAAAATGTGGAACAATATAATATGTCAAAGAACCAAGACAAGGTAAGAGAGGAAAATAATAAAAGGGGAGATGAAGTTTGGAGAATGGCAGGAAAAGGCAGAGGAAAAAAAAAGCAATATACCAAAAATCGAGACAACATTTTACAACACTAACAAAAATACAAAACAAAAGGTTCTGTATCTGAAGTAAATAGATACAATCTGATAGCCGTTACAAGATTGCAAGAACTGAGTGCTGTTTAATATGATATTCAAGCAAAGTAGGAAGTTAGGTAAAGGTGGAAGGGAAGCACTAATGATGACATTTGTGTGATAGTTGGACCTTGGTCAGGAGATTAGGAAATGGATTTGCTTTGGGTTGAGATGAGGGATAGTAGAGGAACGAGGTCACTAGTGGGTTTGGTCTACAGGCTCCCTAATAGTAACCACAATGTAGAACAATGTATACAAGAAGAAATATTGCACTGTTGTGATAGAAAGACGGCAATAATCATGGGTGACTTCATTCTACGCATAAATTGGGAAAAATCAGACTGTTGGTAGCAACGTGGATGAGGAATTTATAGATTTCATAGAGCAGCACATTCTGGATCCAACCAGAGAGCAGATGATATTAGACTTGATATTAAGTAATGTGACCGCATTAATTAATGACTTTAGAGTTGACTGGAGATAGCAGTGAACACAATACAATTGAATTTTGCATTAACGGAGAAGATTGTATCTGGGTCTAGTGTTTTGAACTTAGATAAGGGCAGCTACGTGGGCATGAAAGCTGAGATGAGCTGGCACACTTAGCAAGGGATAGATCAGTAGAGATCCAATGGCAGGCATTTAAAGGAATATTTCTGAATACCCAGAATTGTTTTCTTTATTGTAGGAATATATATATTCTAACAGGAGGAGCCATAATCTATACTGAACAAAAATAGTTAGGAAAAGTATCAAACTTAAGGAAAAAGCATGTAAATGTGCAAAAACAAATGACTATCAGATGATTAGTCCAACTATAAAGAATACCAAGGAATAATGAAAATATTACTGAAGAAGGAATAAGTGTATGAGAGAAAGCTAGCTAGGGATGCAATAGCAGCAAGAGTTTCTTCAGGTATTTAAGAAGGAAAAGAGTAAATCGAGTTTAGTCCTTTTAGAGAATGAGAATGAGGAAAATGGCAGATGAAATGAGCAAATATGTTATACGTGTCTTCACTCCAGAGAAAGCAAAACCAAACTACAGTAATAGCTATAAATAGGGATGTGGAAGGGAGAGAGGAACTAAGTAAAATGGCGATCATAATGGAAGTGGTTAAGAGGAAACATGAATCTGTGGGATGACAGATCTCCAGGTGTAGATGCCCCCCCCCCCCCCACCTAACTCCCACCCCAAAGAGGCATGGCTAATGAAATGATAAATACATTGGTATTAATTTTCCAAAACTCCATTGATTCAGGAAATGTTACAGCACACTAGAAATAAAAAATATCACCCCTTTATTCAATAAGGGAAGCAGAAAACAAAAACTTTGGGCAGTTAGCTTCCCGATGTCAGACATCAAGCTATTAGAATTAGTTGCTAAAGACATGATAGCTGTGCACTTCAGAAAATTCAAGGTAATTGGGCAGAGTTGGTATGGTTTTGGCAAAGGGAAACCATGTTTAACCAAGTTATTGGCATTTTTCAAAAGAGTAACGTGGACTGGGAATAAAGGGTAGTTTGTAGACATACTACACTTGGATTTCCAGAACCATTTGATCAGGTACCACGTAACAGATTATTGCTGAAAATAAAAGCTCATGGTTAGAAGGTAGTACTGGCATGGATAGACGATTGGCCGGCTAGCAGAAAACAGACTATGTGTAAATTGGTCCTTGTTTTATTTGCTAGGATGTGATGAGTGAAGTCCTGCAGGGGTCTGAGCTGTGGTCCCAGCTTTTACAGTTGAAGGTGCAGACTGAGGCTGAATGAATGGGCAAAAACCTGGCGACTGGTGTATAATATGGCAAAGTGTAAAGTTGTACACTTTGTCAGAAACAATAAAGTATTACTGAAAAGACTAATGACTGCAGAGTTTGAATGTTATTCTTCAGTTAAATAGAGCATTGGTGAGATCACATCTCAAATAGTGTATACAGTTTTTGTCTCCTTATCTCAGGAAGCATGTGAGTGCATTGGAGGCAGTTCAGATGAGGCTTTGCAGATTGATAACTGGAATAGCTTATTGTCTTCTGAGCATAAATTGGACAGATTGGGGTTGTTTCCGTAGGGGTTTAGAAGAGCAAAAGATTACTTGATTGAAGTATGAAAGATCCTGAATGGTCTTGACAAGGTGGTTGTTGAAAGGATACTTCCTCTTGTTGGTCAGTCCAGAACAACAGTGTGCATTACTTTAGGGTTATCCCTTTACAGGACAGAGAATTTTTTTTTTCTTCCTGATGGTTTTGTCACTTTAGAATTCTCTGCTTCAGAAGGCAACGGAGATGATATCATTGAATAATTTTGGACAGGAGAAAGACAGACCTGTGTAAGGCAGGGTAATTAACAGTTATTGGGGTAGATGGGAATTTGGAATTCTACAAAAAGAGCAGATTGACTCTGATCATCTTGAGCAGTGGAGCAGGCCTGAGGGGCTGAATGGTCTACTTCTGTTCATATTTCAGACACTTGGACCTCACTCGTTTTAGCCAGCCAGCCTGAAAATAGCCCATTTATCCCAACTCAGTTTTTTGTCCATTAACTGGCTCTCAATGCATGCCAGTCATTTCTCATTCATCCCATGTGCTCCAATTTTGTTTTAAAACCTTTATGTAGGACCTTATCAAAAGTTTTCTGAAAATTTAAATCTATCACATCCAGCAATTTCCCCAATTTGGGATTGTCAAGTATGATTTCTCTTTTATAAATCCATGGGGAGTCTGACGAATCCCACCATATTTTTAAAATGTCCAATTATCACATTCTTTATAATAGATTCTAGCATTTTCCTTAAGACTGATGTTAAGTCAACAGGTTTGTGGTTCCCCATTATAACTATTGTTCTTTTCCAAAATGGTGGAGTTGCATTTGGATCCTTCCATTCTACTGGAACCATTCCACAGTCTGTAGAATTTTGAAAGAAGCAATGCATTAAATACCATGCAGTCACCTCATCCAGCACTTTGAGATGCAGATCATAAGGCTCAAGGGATTTTTCTGCTTTAGTCCCATTAACACATCAAGTACTTTTTAATAATATTACTATTTTGCAGTGCTTTGTTTACATTCATTCTGAGATCCTCCATTATGTCTAGGTGATTTTTGTATTTTATTCTGAAGATAAACATAAATTTACTTCACTCTCTACCCGTTTCTTCTCCACCCCATTATAAATTCTCCTGACTTGTAATGAATTCACATTTTCTTTGTGCTAATCTTTTTTTCTTTTGACATATCTACAGAAGCTTTTAATTTTATTTTTGTTTCTCACTAAGTTACTTTCATTTGGCTTTCATGATCTTTGTATTTCTTTTGTTTGAGGATATCAAAATTCCTCTCAACCCTTGATTTGGCATTTTTTTTTTGACAAGTTTGTTGGGCTTTTTTCTTATCAAATGTAATCCATGTTATCTGTTAGCAATGTTGGAACATTATCCTTTGTGTATGAAAGTAATGTATATTTGTTGTATACTATGTATACGTTCTTTAAACGTTAGTCGTTGCTTCTCTACTATGTTTAAACATAGTTTGCCATTCCACCATAGCAAATCTCTTCCTCGCAGTTTCTAATTTTTTTTGTTGAAGGATCATGCCTTTTTATCTTTGTACTGTTTAATGGGAAATAACTCATTTTATGAGAAACAAAATAACTTAAAACTCACACACATTTACAAGGATGGGGGCATGTTTTGCAAATGAGGAATTTGGTACCTATTGTGAACTCTTTGCATAGGTGTCACTTCCGTCAATGTGCAGATGAACTGGAGCTGAGGGATTGCTCACAAGTGAAGCTGATGGGCTTATAGATAACCCAAAGAGCAATGACAGACATCTGTTACCTGCCAATAATGATGTGATTGTTTGTCGTACAACTGAACAGCTTGGTCTGTGAGTAACGCAGAGAGAAGCTCGGCAGACCAGCAGAGAAATCAGCAACTCTGCAGCAGCCAAATAATCAATCTTAGTTCTCCTCAGTAAGCCACTTTAATCCTGAAGAAAACTTGTTTATATTTACTTTAGCAGATACTAAAAATTGGGACTTTGAATTGAATAAGTGAGAGACTTTTCAGAATTGAACCAGCTATACTCTGCCTCCTGCAACCCATTGAAAGCATTCGGAGAAATAAGGTTTGAGGAGACCCCTTGAATTAGCAAGAAAGAACCTAACAGATCTTGTGCGTAAAGACTACAGAACTTTTTTCCAAAGTTATGTTTGTTCTTCGCCATTTATATTTGTCTATTGGTGTAAGAGGGAGCTTATAAGAAGTTTAAAGTTTACTTTATTTAATCGTTTACTGATAGCCATAATCTAATTGACTGTATTAAGTAGTCATTCTTACTGACTACAGAAATTTGATCTATGTTTTCTACCCCAATGAGTCGGATCATTTGTTTAGATTCAATATCCTTGTTTCTGATTGAAGTACATCACTTTCAAACTTAATATAGAATCCTATCATCTTGTGACCATTCTTTTGTAAAGGCTCCTTTACAGCAAGATTTTAAATATTTAGTTCTTTTGCAGAGCACTAGATGTAAAATAAACAATTCCTGAGTTGGTTCTCCAACATACCACTTTAGAGATCCCTCTCACTTTGCAAGGATTTATCCTTCTCAGCATTAGTAATGATTAGGTTTATCCAGCCTCTATGTTGATTGAAATCCCCACAATTACTGTCTTCCTTGTGACATGCACTTCTGATTTATACTGTAATTTAAGTTGTTGCTGCTCTGCTCTTTGCCCTATGAACACTTCCATCAACATTTTCTGTCCTTGCTGCTTGTTAGTTCCACACAAACTAGTCTTACATCTTGAAATTATGACTATAGGTTATTTCTTGGTACAAAATAGATACATCTTTAATCCACAGAGCTGCACTACCACATCTTGCAGCTCCCTGACCTTCCTTAATGTCAATATCCTTGGATATAATGCATTTCATGAATTCAGTTCAATTCCTGTGTAATACTATCAGTCAGCAGTATCCCAGAATGTTTTAACAGGACTGATCAGCTTTTGATCAACGAGAAAAGTTCATGCTCTGGTTTCCTACAGTCTGATATGACAGCTCAGCTCGGATGGTTTGGTAATTCATTGTTGGCACCCTGTAATTCTATATCCTGCATTTATTTAGGTATTTTACCTGTTTTTTTTCCCTTCAATAATAATCTTATTTTTCTTACTTTCTGAACCATAAATTATGGTGTGTAAGGATTACCAGGGGCAAATCATTTAAAACAAAGCTGACTGTTTATTCTAAAATGGGGCATTTGAAAGTTCTGAATGGTTTGAACTATATTTCGTAGCTTAAGATAACAGCTTATTATTTATGCATTTGTATCATTAAATAGAAAACTAACTGTACTGTAACTTTACATAAGACTGCTAACATAACATTTCTAAATGGTAACTTAAGACTCTGCATGTTTAAAAAGGCTTGATTACCAGAATTTTACCCTTGTTAAACTGCAGACAAGGACTCTCAACAGGGCCTGGAAATTGCCTGTTGAGAGACAATTGTATTAGCTAAGAGTAATAGGATTTTGCCCAACACAGCATGCTTGTAAGTACTTCATACAATGCTAAATAATCCAATCATCTGTAGCTTTTCAAAATTAAAACTAAAAATGGGATGTGCAAAGGTCTCCTTAGCACTGGAGAAGAATTAATGATTTTTTTAAAAACCATAATGATTCATTCTTAATTAACAGAGATGCACAAAGCAACGGGCACTACAAAGGGATGTTTGAATTGAGATGTTTGAATGTTTTGTGTCTATATAATTGTTCTTTATGCCAGTGTCTCACTCTGTCATATTCCCTTTTGGAAATGCACTTGACTGTGTGATGTGGTCACTGTCACTTGGCGATTATTCGACAAGGTTGGACGTGTCAACCCTGGATGGAATAATCCTACTTTAACACAGCACTCCATCTAGTGGATGTGCCAGGAATTGTTTGTCCCAGTTTCCAACAACAAAAGAATCATGTTGACAAGCATTAAAGGATTTTTAAAAAATTGCTGTTGATTTGAAAAATATATTTAATTCAGATTGTCACATAGAGGAACTAATTTAAATTATGCAAAATATGGATTGGAATGTTTTACCTTTAAATTTAATCTGATCAGACAGAATTTTATGGAGGTTGAGCTACCAGTACCAGATTTAATATGGAACAGCTGGGCCCTTTCGGCCTGGAATTAGCACGACAAAGCTCCGTTTTCACTGTAACAGGGACTTGTGTTTGTGTAGTATTTCTGATGTTTCTGGAAAGGCCCAAAGCATTTTACAAAGTTATTTAAATAGATTCAGAAAATAATAAGAAACAGAGAAATTGAGTTCCATATTGTTATTTTTTACATTACTGCAGACTCCTATTCCCATTGCAGTTTCTAATGAATGTCAATAAGATGATCAAACATTGACCAAAGAGTGTGGTTTGTAAGTGAGAACTATCTTAATGCAGAATGAGTGGTGCTGAGGCCCACCTGATACTGGGTGTAACCTTAACAGGTGAACTGTGGATACGTGTTGGTCTCCCCAGGCAGCTCGCTGGTCAATACAGTTTCAGTTGCCATCCACATCTTGAAGGTGGGAGAGCTGGCAATTCTCCAGGGAGGGATGGAACAGGAGGTGGGAGCCAGGAGAGTGAGGATATTTAGTGATGGGAAAGGTACGTAAGTGGGAATGACCCATTGAGCGTGGGTGATAGGTCGCAATTGGTGGCATGGAGGAGTGCAGAAAAACTGGATTTTGCTGTCAGTGGTCTCTATTTGTAATGTGAACCTGGAAGGAACATCCTTACTTCTTCCCAATCCACATTAGAGTAAGTATTTTGGTGAATATATCTTTTTATTATGCTTTCAAGGATCATTGTTTAAGCTACAGGCCAACTTTATATTCTTGAAGGCTATTTACCTAATGTGGCAAAGGATGTGTCAGACAGGTCTTAGGATTGTTTGTTTGCATGTAGGCTTTAATACTGAGACTAGGATGTTATACCTCTGTTTCTCTGAATGTTTGCATGCTCCTTGCCATAGTGAACCTTTAAGTGTTTGATCTTTTTTCATGTTTATCTCATGTAAAATTGTTTTAATATCACTGAAACTTATGGACCAAATTATTATCAAGAAAAGAATGATGGTTATTATTTTTTTAAAAATGGAATCACCATTTTGAATGAATAGGGAAATTCAATATCCTCCTGAGCTGTGACACTAAGAAACAAACTCTCAGTTTAAGAGTCACTTTGCTCTCGAACTCATTCCAACCACTCCAAGCTCAGGCAAAAGACCAGAGGTGTGTGGAGAGTGACTGTTTTTGACATCTTGGAAGCATTAGACCGAGTTGTATCAGGGAGCCTGAGCAAAACAAGTCGCTGAGATTTGAAGAAAACTCTACGCTGGTTGGAGTTGTACGTCACACAAAGAAAGTGATGGTGGTAGTTTGAGGTTGATCATCCCAGCATCCGGACACCTCTGCAAGAGTTCCTCAGGTTGGTGTCCTAGGCCAACCTGCTTCAGCTGCTTCAACAAAGACATTCCCTCCCTCATAAAATCATAAATGGGGATGCTCACAGATGATTGCATAATTGTTTGGTTCAAAGGATGATGGACAACCTGATAAAATTCACCAAACTCTGAAAAGTGTGGATAGAATGGATAATTGGAGTTTTTACCCCAAGGTAGGAATTTATTTTAGGGGATGTAGGTTTCAGATGGTAATGGCTAAGTTTTAAAAGAGAAGAGAAGCAGGTTTATTTACTCAGAGGATGGTAAATGCCTGGCATGTGCTGCCAAAGGAGGTGGTAAAATCAGATACAATAGCAACATTTAAGAAGCATTTTGACAGACATACGAATAGGCAGGGAGTAGAGGAATATGGACCACATAAAGACAAAAGATCTTTAGTTTAGAAAAGCACAAAATGTTTGGACAGTCTTGGTGGGCTGAGGGCCTGTTCATGTGCTGTACTGTTTGTTTGTTCCTTTTGTTTAGCAATATTCATGGCTGTCTAGATACTGAACCTTTGGCTGCAAGACAACATTCGGGCACAGGATGGTCAGTGGCAAATAGCATTTGTACTGTGCGAGTGCCAATCACTATTTTCCAAAAAGGAGAGTGCCTAATTCTACTGCTACATCTTATGATAATAATGCATTCAGGTTGAGACAGTCTGCTTGATTTGCACCTCAATAGCAGCTGAAACATTTACTTCCTCTACCATTGAAACACAGTGGCCAGTATTGTGGAGTATTTACAAGGTAAACTGCAGCAACTCTCAAGATTTCTTTGGTGCTACATAGATAGACAAGTGTAGCAGATGCCTGGGAGCATCACCAGCAGCAAGTTGCACTCCGAGCCACATGTCATCCTGACTTGCAATTATATCACTGTTCCTTTGCTGTTGCTGGGTTAAAGTCCTACAGCTCTCTCCCTCATGGCACTGTGGAAATTTCCACACCAGATGGACTTTGACAGTTAATGTGTCATTGCTGCCATTATGCATGAGTCATAAATGCTGGCCTTGCTAGTGATACCCATAGTCTCTGTAACATAAAAACAAAGCTTGTCATAACCTCACCCTTTATGCTGGACTGGAATATCAGCCCAGATTTAGTGCTAGTATAAGTTTTTAGTTCAAAACATCTGGCAGTCAGAGTGCTAAACATCACTTGAATGAATGCTAGATAAAAGGATCTATTAATGGTCACTCATTAGACATGAGTGCTCTTTAACACAAGTTTCACTAAGGTTTACGTGAGCTAAATTCAGCTCATTTGACAAAGCTTTAAAGTTTGCATTGAATTTGAAGCTAGATATGGCAAATAAGATTCTTGAATTTACTCTCTGTATTCTTGGATTTTCGGTTTAAGGAAAAAACTATCACACTTTGAGGTAACCAAACTGCAAATCCATCTCAGTTTTTTGTTTAATGCCACATTTTATAGTTTTACTTTTGTCCTTGGGTACTGAGTCCCATTTGTCATTAGAATTGACTGAGCTTTGTCACCTTTGCAAAGGATGTGGTATTTAAGCTGGTTATACTGACTTCTGACATGTCCAGGGTCAATCTGAAAAATAGTCTTTCTGAAAGTTTAAGGTAAGATACAACTACTCTATGAAAGGTACAAAAGCTCACTAGAAACATACTTCCTCAAAAAGTGATTTAAATAGTTTCTATTTCGTGGCTATCATGTTAATATGTTGTTGGGAAAAATGACAGGCGATCTCCTTAATTGAAATAATCTTGCATTATTTTCAAATGCTTTTATTGCACAGCCATCTCGCTGCAAATGTTGAAATCTAAATTTGTAGTTACTGTTGTTATTGTTTGGGAACTTGGATTTGCAAGTGGAGGAAAGACAGATTTCAGTTTTCAGTTCAAGAAAGATCTTTTTTTACAAATGTCATTTTGTGCAGAGATGGCTTTTCCCAAATAACCTGACCTAAGGTGGATTGTCACTCAACTACTTGGGCGGTTTGTTGTTGAACATTTGCACTGCTGAGTTTTATGACCTACACAGAATCGGATGGTCAGGGGCCACTAGTTCTGAAAAAGAACAGAAATCATCCCATAGAAGGGCAGTTTTGTATTTTTCAGTTGATAAATCTCTCCCAGTTATGAGGATTGTAAAGAAGTCAAAGAGGAAGGAAGGATTTGAAAGAGTTACTTGGATACGAAATTCTAGC
Organism: Hemiscyllium ocellatum; assembly: GCF_020745735.1. Taxonomy (NCBI): domain Eukaryota; kingdom Metazoa; phylum Chordata; class Chondrichthyes; order Orectolobiformes; family Hemiscylliidae; genus Hemiscyllium; species Hemiscyllium ocellatum. Next base: position 35,285,673 of record NC_083419.1, read on the forward strand.
ATTAAGATACTTGACTGGATTTAAGGACTATAAAGGATATTGCTGGGAACAGAATGGTATCTTTCATTTTTATGCTAAGACCTTCCAAAATTCTCAAATATTTTTTGCGCTTTTCTCTTTTGCGGAATAAACTTGTGTTCTTTTGTTGAAAGGCCATCGGCAGCCTTGTATGAATATGTTCAGTGACTGTAAAAAATAAACTTCATATTTACCAAGCCAGGTTTCCCTCTGGGATCTGATTTTTACAGTATTACTGTCATCTGTGATCATAATATACTCTTCAGAAATATAAAGGCAAGAGCTGAGATGTAGAAAATTCCACTATATAATTAATCTAATCTGCATAGAAAATCAGGTCATATTAGCATAATTCATTTATTTTCTAAATATTTGCACATCAAGCTTCCTGGAGCCAAGAATTAAGATTTCCTTCAACAGTTAAACTTGCTTTGTTAATAAGAATACAACATGAATACGGTAAAGTGGTAGTCATGGTATGGGGGAACCATTTCATTTATTTTAAATTTTCATCAACATTGATGCTTTAGGCTCTCCATGTTGTGGCATCAACACAAAACTCCAGCATTTTTTGGTCCTTTATAAGCTTGTTCCCAATTGATGAATAATTGTTTGAAATATGCTCTTGTGTGTCTCAAATTTCATACTAATTAGCTTAAATCTGTCTTCCCTTGTACCCTTACAATTCAGGTTAATTAAATTTTCTATGTTTTCCATCCTATTTCTTAAAAAAAAGGTAGGCCTAACAGATAACTCAACAGATGTTGGTTGTCTCCTTTTCAAAGTGAAGCACCCATGTTCCTCTAGTCTTTCCTCATACATTCTTCAAACATTTAAAATCAGCTCTACAGCTTTTGTCTGAACTAGGAGTAGGAGTGAACTGAGGGATGAGGCTTCTCTCTCTCCTGACATGTGCACTACTGTACACTTGAGTATTCTATCTGTTCGGCTATTTGCTGCTGAATAGTGCATAAAGTATTATCTTCAACTTTATATTTATTTCTTTTGAATTAATTCCAAGTTCGACTAACTTTTTTTTGATTTCATGATTTGACTCATTTTCTGCACTTCCTTCCTTCTCAGAGTAAATTGCACAGCCTATTTAGTGTTATTGTGTTCAGAAACCTGGTACCAATGTACGTGAATATATACACAAGAAAACCAGTAAGGATTGTGTACCAATGATAGCACCTCACTTGCTCAACATTCCAAAGGCTTCCAACATCAGTGACAGGACCACAGAAATATGGTTCATCCTTTCTGTCCAATTGCACGATTCCAATACTGAGCTTGGCATGAAAGTAAATCAGACAGGCAGTCCATCTGCATAGTGTATGAAAAATCTTTGTTTTGTGTGCCCTTTCTGTCACCAGAACCTTACCATTTGCTGTTTACTTATTGCAATATAAAGTTCTTTGGAAATTGTCCAAGTAATTAGTAATCGTGCACTTTCAACACCAGTGGTGAAGTAGCACCTCAGTTTGCTACTTCTGTCCACCTGTCTGAAAGTTAACTTTCTATGCTTCAAAAACTCTACATTTCTGCTTCCCAGATTGCTCTAATTTGTACAATTTCATTCTAAGCTATACAGAGCCAAAGTTTTCTACAATTTGGATGCGAATGTGTGGGCTGAATGTTTCTATATTGGTAAGTGTTTCATCCTGTGAGATTCATGACATCTGGGTTGTAAAAGGATGAGAAGAAAGTGCCTCAAGATTCCTCTCAACCTCCTGACTATCATGGGAGAATGAAAAGGAGAAAGTGAGGACTGCAGATGCTGGAGATCAGAGCTGAAAATGTGTTGCTGTAAAAGCGCAGCAGGTCAGGCAGCGTCCAAGGAACAGGAGATTCGATGTTTCGGGCATAAGCCCTTTTTCACCCTGGGATGATTCCTGAAGAAGGGCTTCTACCCAAAACGTCGAATCTCCTGTTCCTTGGATGCTGCCTGACCTCCTGCGCTTTTACAGCAACACATTTTCAGCTATCATGGGAGAATTCATTGCACAACACCAGGATATGATATGATGATTTCAGACTCAGAGCGAACTAACCTAAGCACCATGTCACGAAATTGCCATGTGTCACCCACTGCTGCTTTTTCCCTAATGCTCAGTATGACCTGTAATGCATGGATCCTTGCAGGTAGAAGCACTTGAAGATGCCACGCAGTCATGTGGATAAGCAACAGAAAAGGTCAAGGATTTCAAAGATAAACAGTTCAACATATCCTTTGCACTAAGGAGGGGCTTTTGTGCAACTTTCTGTTGGTTATTTGACAATTAAGTGAAGTCCAAACTCAAGTCTTTCATCCTGTAAGTAGGTTTCAGTTAGGATCTCCCTGGGGTCCTGGGCTTGACAATGCATTTCCTTGTCATGCTGTCTTAGCTGACACTCAAATTCAAGGTCCTGATTTTCAATCTCAGAAGATTGCTGTTGATTCCCTATTTTCTCTGCCTCCAGGACAATAGTTGCCTCCAGTTGAAAAGGGTACAGCATGCAGTACTGCCAGTGCAGCATACCCTTTCTCGGCTATACAACAAGGTCCTGTCAGAGTGATCCTGACATTGAAATATCATCTTCAGGAGGCCGTTGGTCTATCCAGCTTATCCCTGTTAATAGACTGGGCAGTGTTGTTTCTTTGCTGTTTCACTGTTCTACCTCACTGGGATGCACCTGGGGCATCAAGCCCGGCAAGTCCCAGAATTGTCACAAAAGTAACATTTTTTTTTTAATCAAAGAACACAAGAACTCCAATTTACCTGTTAGTCCCAGTAAACAAAAAACGCAGACCAGGTTTCTGTATTTAATAAGAACTACAGTTCAGTACAAATAAATAGACTTCAACTACAGTAAATGTTGACATAATTCGACCAGTAAAAAGTCTAAACTCCTTCTGCACCTTTTTAATCTTTCATTTCAGTTGTGCATCTGTGATTTGGATCAGGATAGAAAACAACACAGGTTGCATTAAGGCTGATTTCAGAGTAAGTCATAGTTCACTTTGCTCCCCACACCTTCAACCGACATGTTCTATTCTTCCTTGCACGCTGTGTTAACTTCAGTTCTCCACCTTCACATATTTCCTTCCATTGAAGTCTTCACGTCTCAACATTACCTTCTGAGCCTCAGGTCGACAACAATACCAACCTCATTGTTCCCCTGTTTCCTCCCCCCCCCCCCCCCCCCCCCCCCCCAAATCAATTGTACTATTGATGGCACAATTCCCACCCTTTGCAGAAACCCCAGCCTTTTAATGGACTAATGTCTCCCACCATTGTATTTTGTGTTGTCCTCTGCATCCTAGCGTGCTGCCTCCAATTCTTCACAATTGATTCTCTAACTTCCCTGCCATGGTCATGGCCATTGATAACCTGCCATGAGTTTCAGTAAACAGACTCCAGCATCAATAATAGCCCATCCCCTGACTGACTTGAAAGGACAGCCCTGACTGATGAGTGACTAGAGCCCTTTCTGATTGCTGACTTACCACTAATCCTCAGACTTGTTGTATTGGAAATGAAATACAGACAGTAGCCTCCTCCCAGACTTGAGTAAAATGGAAGCAGTGACCCTGACTGACTGTGTGCAATCACTAGAACGAGACTGAAAGTTATCGTTGGCAGATTGTTTTGGTGCCCCGAATAGTTTCCTCTTCACTGAGGACTGGTCATTTTTGACTTTGAGTCGTGGCAATTTGGTCTAGTTGGTTTGCTGTGTAAGCTGTTGGCACATGCTGCAAATGTGACATGAATGCAGCACGATGCTGGAACTCAACATGTCCATCCCCTCATCTGGTCACTGCTGGCAACCACGACAAGCTGTTTTGTGTTTGCATTAAAAAGCAAAGTGAGACAGTCATACTGTGATCCTGTGAGTTCTAAATGAAGTGGCAAAATGCAAAAAGACAATACAAGGCAGAGGTGTCATGAACATCCAAGCAGGTGCAAAGTGAACGAGTTGTAAGAGCTGACACATTTTTCACTTGGCATTATTAACTGAAGTGGCAGTTGGACAGCTATGACTGTAATATTGAGGAAGCTTTTTGCAATTTGACAACCAAATGTTGATGTTGTGCTGTGCGATACAATGCTGCATTTTGGAAGCAGTAAGAGGGAAAACTTGAGACTGGCACCGAGAATCTTTCCTATTAAAGGAATTCTGCCTGACAAACCTGTCATTAATTGAGCTGTCGAGTGACAATAAAGCTAATTCAATTCAGTTCAATTCAAGTGTTAAAAAGCTGTAAATGCAAAGAGCAGCAGAGAGTGGAAAACATTAAGAGCTTGTAGGCAGAAAGCAACAATTTCCTTCCATTTTCTGTTTCCCTGTTAATGTGGGGAAAAATACAAAACCCCAAAAAGCTAGAAAGACCTCATACAAGAATAGATTTGATTCCCTACAGTATGGAAACAGGCCATTCAGCCCAACATTCCACAGTGATCCTCCGAAGAGCAAATCACTCAGACCCCCTACCCTATATTTACTCCTAACTAATGCTCCTAATACTATGGGCAATTTAGCATGACCAATTCACCTGACCTGCACATATTTTGATTGTGGGAGTAAACTGGCAGGGAAGTTAGAGAATCAATTGTGGAGAATTGGAGGCAGCACGCTCGGATGCAGAGGACAACACAAAATACAATGGTGGGAGACATTAGTCTATTAAAAGGCTGGGGTTTCTGGGATAATGTGCAAACTCCACGCAGACAGCCAACCGAGGTGGGAATCAAACCCGGGTCCCTGGTGCTGCCAGGCAGCGGGGCTAATCACTGAGCCAGTGTGCCACCCATGTTATAGATATGAATAGATCAATGTTGACCTGATCAGCCATCTATATGGATGATTATGATTATGCTACAGATACCAGCTCATCATTACAAAAATCAAATAGATCACCAAGAAAATAACTTTCTTCCTTATGGTCTGAACTGTAGATCTTTGGAATTCTGTTTACCCTATCCATATTCTTTTACCACCCATAGTATATGGGTAAAACAACTTGTCTTTTGTCAGTCTTAGTCATCTTTCAGTATCTGTATGTGTTTGGGGTGTGGACAGGTGTATAGTTTAAGTCACTTAGAATATAGAGCATAGAACTGCACAGCACAGGAATGGGCCCTTTGGCCCACGATGTTGTGCTGAACGTGATGGCAAATTAAACTAATCCCTTCTGTCTGTCCTTGATCCATATTCCTCCATTGATGTGTTGATCTAACATTCTCTTAAATGCTCCATTGTATCTGCCTCCATCACCAGTCCTGGCAGCACGTTCCACACACTTACCACTCTGTGTAAAAACAATTTGTCCCTCACATCTCCTTTGAACTTTCCCCCTCTCCCCTTAAATGCATGACCCCAGTTTGACATTTCAACTCTTGGAGGATAAAGATTCTGACCGTAAGCCCCAGTTCATAATTCAATAGACTTCTATCAAATCTCCCCTCAACCTCCACTACTCCAGAGAAAATAAGCAAGTTTTTCTAGCCTCTCCCTATAGTTCATATTCTCTTTACAGGCAGCATCCTGGTCAACCTCTTCTGCACACACTCCAAAGCCTCCACATCCTTCCTGTAATGTGGCAACCAGAATTGGAAACCGTACTCTAACCAAAGTCTAATAAAGCTGCAATGTGATATCCTGACTCAGTTTCCTGACCAACAAAGGCAAACATATCATATGCCTTCTTTACCACCAATCTACTTGCATGGCCACTTCAAAGGAGCTGTGGGCTTGAACCCCAGGATCTCTCTGTCCATCAATGCTGTTCAGGATCTTATCATTAACTGTAATTTCATTAATATTTGATCTCTCAAAATGCAGAGCTGAAAATGTGTTGCTGGTTAAAGCACAGCAGGTCAGGCAGCATCCAAGGAACAGGAGCATCTGCAGACCTCACTTTTTTCTCTCAAAATGCAGTACCTCACACCCAGAATAAACTCCATCTGCCATTTCTTTGTTCATAGCTGCAACTGTTCTATATCCACTGTATCCTTTGACAACCTCCTACGCTGTCCACAATTCCTCCAATCTTTGTATCATCTGCAAAATTTGGATTCCATGCATCTTAATCTCATGGATCAGCCTATCATAAATTAGAAATATTGTCTCTTCACTGTTCCTTGTTAATAGTTTTTCTTCCTGTTAATCAATAAACTGGTGTGGATTGTTTTTGTGCTGAGGAACAGTCAGTCATGAAAATGATCATTTTTGGTGGTCTTGTTGAGATTTTATACATCCATCCATATCAAAGAGTTTGGGGAATAATGGACACACACTCTTCCCTGTTAATCATAACAGCTCTAAGAAAGCAAGCAAAAAACTGAGATGTAATCTGTTCCAATCCACTGGATGGGTGCCAGTGTCTGCGTGCAAAACAGCTTGGCACCGACATTACAATGGAAAATGCCAGTACACTCCAAAGTGCAACATTGTCATGGAGAATTTTATTCTAAGTGAGTCAGGGATGTGCCATGATGTGGTGAGGCTGGTGCATTACTTGTGCCACTCCATGGACTGGGTGGGGGTATATGCAGTCACTACTCATGAAGCATGCACTGAGTTGTAGGGGAATGCCAGAGGAGCCACCCAGATAACTGCTCTGACTTTCATCTCTGGAATTGCTGTTGTCTAGTTTCTTTCCGCCATGTGGGTTAATAATTGATGCATGTAAATGACCTCTCACCCCTCTTGAGTGAGATTCTTGTCCTCCCATTTAAAACCTTGGGTGCAATCTCAGACTTGTTTGTGACCTTGACATCAAGATTCTCACTTTTTCAGTCTTAACTCATTTTCCCAAATGACTCAGCATTGTCCACTTGTTCAAGAGCTGGGAGAATTCTGTCCTATGTGTTAATTAATGAATGAATAGAAAATTGAGGCCAAAAAGTGAAATTTTTGATAGTTCCAGTCTTATGTTATTTTTCACTTCAGTGTGCACTAAAAAAATTCTAATTATCCTGTTAACTTCAATTTTGGAATATGAGTCAGAACATTCTGTTGTCATTAGCACAAAGATTTGTCCAGGAATTCACTCCCAACAATTATGTTTTACACCATGTTCTAAAACTAACAAGAAACATACAGTTAAAAATCTCACAACTCCTGTTATAGTACAAGAGGTTTATGGGGAGGTACTAGCTTTTGGAGTGCTGCTCCTTTGTCAGATAGCACGTGGGGCAGGATCATAGGACTCAGAATTTATATTAGAAGATCATAAACCTGTTGGACTATAACTTGGTGTTGTGATTCTTGACTTTGTCCACCCAGTCCAACACTGGCACTTTCATGAAGGAACTGGTTGTTTTATGTAAACTTTAGTCAACAGCAATTATTCAATGTCAATTTGAGTCTTGAATATGGGACCTTTTTTTAAATTTATTTTTCTAATAACATAGCAATATTTGAGTATTGTAATAAATTCACAGAGCTGAAAATGTTGGAAATCTGCAACAAAATAGTGTGTTAGAAAAACACAGCAGTTCTAGCAGCATCTGTTGAGAGGGAACTGGTTTAACAGTTCAACTTCAGGGAACCTCGGGGCAGAGAATGAAAGAAAGTGGGTGGAATACACCAAGACAGTGCCCAGAGAGAGAGAGAGATAAAAAGGGAGAAGCAAGCAGTAATTCATCAGCAATCTTTGTTTGCCAGTCCCATTTTCTCCCTCTCTCTGGGCACTGTGTCCTTGTACTTCATTCTCTTGCTCACTTGCTCTCGTGCTCTCCCCCTTACTCTCTCCCCAACTCTCCAAACCGTACTCCATCAGTGCATAAATTCCACTCTTCTTTAGCTTTGACAAAGGGTCATTGGTCTCAAAATGTTAACTTTGTTTCCTCTCTACAGATACTGGCAGACCTGCAGAGTTCCTCCAGCCACTGTGTTTTTGTTTCTATATCGCATTATGTTTGCTTTTGATAACTTGCTGCATGTTTTCTCTTGTATTGTCCTTTGCTGTTTGTTCAGTTCAAGGCTGATAGAGTCATAGAGGTGTACAGCATGAAAACCGACTCTTCGGTCCAACCCATCCATGTCGACCAGCTATCCCAACCCAATCTAGTCCCACCTGCCAGCACCTGGCCCATATCCCTCCAAACCCTTCCTATTCATATACCCATCCAAATGCATCTTAAATGTTGCAATTGTACCATTTCCTCTGGCAGCTCATTCCATACACTACCACCCTCTGCGTGAAAAAGTTGCCCCTTAGGTCTCTTTTATATCTTTCCCCTCTCACCCTAAACCTATGCCCGCTTGTTTTGGAATTGTTCATCTACTGTGGCTGACTGGTTATAAATTCTAGTCTATATTTATAATGGAATCTACTAGAATTCAAAGGGTTTTTACAAATACATTAAGGATAAAAGGGTAACAAGGGAAAGATTAGGACCCCTCAAAGATTAGCAAGGCGGCCTTTGTGTGGAGCTGCAGAAAATGGGGGCGATACTAAATGAATATTTTGCATTAGTAATTATTGTGAAAAGGATATGGAAGATATAGACTGTAGGGAAATAGATGGTGACATCTTGCAAAATGTCCAGATTACAGAGGAGGAAGTGCTGGATGTCTTGAAATGGGTAAAGGTGGGTAAATCCCCAAGACCTGATCAGGTGTACCTGAGAACTCTGTGGGAAACTACAGAAGTGATTGCTGTGCCTCTTGCTGAGATATTTGTATCATTGATAGTCACAGGTGAGGTGCCAGAAGACTGGAGGTTGGCAAACGTGGTGCCACTGTTTAAGAAGGGCGGTAAAGACAAGCCAGGGAACTATAGACCGGTGAGCCTGACCTCGGTGGTGGGCAAGTTGTTGGAAGGAATCCTGAGGGACAGGATGTACATGTATTTGGAAAGGCAAGGACTGATTAGGGATAGCCAACATGGCTTTGTGCATGGGAAATCATGTCTCACAGACTTGATTGAGATTTTTGAAGAAGTAACAGAGGATTGATGAGGACAGAGCAGTAGATATGATTTATATGGACTTCAGTAAGGCGTTCAACAAGATTCCCCATGGGAGACTGATTAGCAAGGTTAGATCTCATGGAATACAGGGGGAACTAGCCATTTGGATACAGAACTGGCTCAAAGGTAGAAGACAGAGGGTGGTGGTGGTGTAGGGTTGTTTTTCAGACTGGAGGCCTGTGACCAGTGGAGTGCCACAAGGATCGGTGCTGGGTCCTCTACTTTTTGTCATTTCCATAAATAATTTGGATGTGAGCATAAGACGTCCAGTTAGTTAGTTTGCAGATGACACCAAAATTGGAGGTGTAGTGGATAATGAAGAGGGTTACCTCAGATTACAACAGGGCCAATGGGCTGAGAAGTGGCAGATGGAGTTTAATTCAGATAAATGCGAAGTGCTGCATTTTGGGAAAGCAAATCTTAGCAGGACTTATATACTTAATTGTAAGGTCCTAGGGAGTGTTGCTAAACAAAGAGACCTTGGACTGCAGGTTCATAGATCCTTGAAAGCGGAATTGCAGGTAGATAGGATAGCGAAGAAGATATTTGGTATGCTTTCCTTTATTGGTCAGAGTATTGAGTACAGGAACTGGGAGGTCATATTGCGGCTGTACAGGACATTGGTTAGGCCACTGTTGGAATATTGCATGCAGTTCTGGTCTCCTTCCTATCGGAAGTATGTTGTGAAACTTGAAAGGGTTCAGAAAAGATTTACAAGGAGGTTGCCAAGGTTGGAGGATTTGAGCTATAGGGAGAGATTGAAAAGGCTGGGACTGTTTTTCCTGGATCAACAGAGGCTGAGGGGTGACCTACTAGAGGTTTACAAAATTATGAGGAGCATGGATAGGGTAAATAGGCAAAGTCTTTTCCCTGGGGTTGGGGAGTCCAGAGTTAGAGGGCATAGGTTTAGGGTGAGAGGGGAAAGATATAAAAGAGACCTAAGGGCAACTTTTTCACACACAGGGTGGTGCGTGTATGGAGTGAGCTGCCAGAGGACGTGGTGGAGGCTAGTATAATTGCAACATTTAAGAGGCATTTGGATGGGTATATGAATAGAAGGGTTTGGAGGGATATGGGACAGGTGCTGGCAGGTGGGACTCGATTGGGTTGGGATATCTGGTCGGCATGGACAGGTTGGACCGAAGGGTCTGTTTCCATGCTGTGACTCATCACCCTATCATCGGTGGTGCTTTTAATTTTTTATTTTCATCATGTGGTATTTGATTTTAAACTCCAGGTTTGAATTGAATATTTCAGCATTAAATATTACGTTTTGTTCCCTATCAATTGTGCCCACATTTGCTGAGAGTTACATTCAGATACGTGAGTGGCCTTGCAGCATATCTCTATCAAATCATTAAAGCATAAATGTCACCACGCTAATATCATTTAAAACAATGCACCCAGGATCATAGGAAACCAAATTATCCCTGCATAATGTCTCATCTCACACAAGTTCTGGAACTGCATATCCACCCCTTACAGCACGCATTCTTAAGATGCTAGAAGCTACAAAGAAACTCACTGATAGAATGCGTAAATTTAATTCTAAACTGGCCAAAATATTCAACAGCCATGCTGGTTTTCTGTCTGCTGAGATTAGGGAGCACGTTTATAAATTAGAGAAAGAAGATATGTCTGTTGGGGCCATCTATGCTTCAGCAGGATTCGTAGTTGTTGTTTGTTCACTTTAAATACAACAAATGCTGGAAGTAGAGTGTATGGATTTTTAGAACATGCTTATTTAAGTGCTTCACAAGGAGACATTATGCATGATTTGCATTATCAAAGGAATAATGCATTCGCTCTGGCATGCCAAACTTTCATTGTTAGGTCTAAGACATGTTTGTGTAGAGTCTGTACAACTGGCTTCAGGTCCAGTCAGAGATCACTTTGATCACCACTATGGAATGTTTCTGTGTTATCTAGTGGCAAGAATACTTAGAGTCATAGCGATATACAGCGTGGAAACAGATTCTCTGGTCCAACTTGTCCGTGATGACCAGATATCATAAATTGAACTAATCTAATTTGCCAGCAATTGGCCCATTCATATATCCATTTCGTTGCCTTTTAAATGTTGTACTTGTACCAGCCTCCAACACCTCCTATGGCAACTCACCCATACACACTCCATCCTCTGTGTGAAAAGGTTGCCCCTGAGGTCCCTTTTAAATCTTTCTCCTTTCACCCTAAACCTATGCCCTCTTGTTTTGGAATCCCCTACCCTGGGGAAAAGACTCTTCACCCTATCCACGCCTCTCATGATTTTATAAACCTCCATAAGGTCACCCCTCAGCTCTGACACTCCAAGGTAAACAGCCCCAGCCTATTCAGCCTCTCCCAATAGCTCAAACCCTTCAACCCCGGCTCAAACCCTTCAACCCCGGCAACATCCTTGTAAATATTTTCTGCACCCTTTTAAATTTAACAACATCTTTCATATAGCAGGTAGACCAGAATTGAACACATTAAGCCAAAGGTGGCCGAACCAATGTACTGTACAGCCACAACATAATCCTCAGCCCAGTGCCCATCTGATCAAGATCCCATTGTACTCTGAGGTAAACTTCCTCGCTTTTAGCTATACCTCCAATTTTGGTGTCATCTGCAAACTTACTAACCATACCTTTGATATTTGCATCCAAATCATTTATGTAAATGATAAAAATCAGTGGACCCAGCATCAATCCATGCAACAGACCTCTGGTCAAAGGCCGCCAGTCTGAAAAACACCACCAGCCTCTGTCTCCTACTTTTGAGCCAATTCTGTATCCAGATGGCTAGCCCTCCTTGATTCCATATGATCTGATCTGGCTAATCCATAGGATCTAATTAGGTACCTTGTCAAACATCTTACTGAGGTCTAAATAGACAACATCCACCATACTGCCTTCATCAATCATCTTCGTCACTTCTTTGAAAAAAAAAGTGAATCATGTTAAGAGACAGAATTTCCCACGCTGAAAACCTTATTAATTATCTCTAATCAGTCCTTGCCTTTCCAAATACATATCAATCTTGTCCTTCAGGATCCCCTCCAACAACCTCCCCACCACTGATGTCAAGCTCACTGCCAGGTCTGCAGTTCCCTGGCTTTTCCTTACCACCTTTCTGAAATAATGGCACCATGTTAGCTAACCTCCAGTCTTCTGGCATCTCACCCATGGCTATTGTTGATGCAAATCTTGAAGGAATGTTGATGCTATCACTGAAAATTCTACAAAGCCTAGTGAATCACTCTTGAATTTTAAGAGGTGAGAAGAAAAAGATCAGAAAAGAAATTAAGAAGCAGAATTAGATTGCAAAGTACAAAAACAGCAAACAAAATGAAACCACATAGCAACCGTAAATATTAAATTAATCTCACTCAATGACATCGAATACCAAAGTGTGATTTCTGACGCATTTACATTTCTGGAGAATTTGGAAGTAAAATGATGCATACTTTAAAGGCAATGATGTTCCCATGCCTCCTTTCTCTTCCTGTGTCCCCATGCATGATATGGAAATGTACCATTTATGCAGACCAACAGAATCTTCTATATATGTCAACAAATAATTCTGACCTTTGTTCTGTTGAAGCATTTCCTTTTCTCCATCCCAGCTGTAATTCAGAATTGGTGGTCTAAAAGCAGATTACTACCTTATTTACATTATCAAAAGATTAGCATATGCCACACAGCTTTTTTACATGTTAATTTCCTTCAAATGGGTTGTTAGGTTAACGGATTAAATTTGTAGAATTTGAGCAAGACATGTGAAGCATATGGGAAAAGCATGTTTTCTTTCTCAAAAAGGAAAGTCTGGAGAAAGCTGCACCTGATCTGAATTTACTTAATAAGGTGAGATGTGAGTAGCAATTTAATTCAACTCACGAAGGGCTATGGGCTTTGATGTTGTGTCTTTGCAAATTTCTGCTAGACTTTGAGCTATCCAATAAATACAGACTTTAAGAATATTTCCTTCCCTGACCCTCCTCTGAGATTGTTGTGGAGAAAATGCAGAGAACCACCAGGAGACGCAGAGAGTTCTTCAAGAAGTAGATCTTTTATTTGCAAACAAAAAATCGTGACACTGAAAAAGCAGATTCTCGAATGCCCACGAACCTCAGGGTCTGTGGGTTTTTATATCTTTTTTAACATGTTTCTGTTATCTTATCAGCATGTCCAACTTTATTAATCAAAGTTTATCACTCTAGCTACACAATAAACCAATGATGTTAATTCCCATTATCTCTTCAGTTGTACATTCTACTTAATGTTATTCTAATGTGACGATTAGATATTTAGTGCTAACTCTTGCAACGATGGCCTTTCATTCCAGACCCAACTTAATATTTTTCTAATGTCAATGATTAGATATTTATTATCAGCTCTGCTACAGTGATCGTCCATTCCAGACTAACCTGTCATGATAGATATTTAGCTATTCCATCTATTACAATAGTCTCCTGTCTGAAGCTGACTCTACTAACTACTAATTGGAAACTTTAATATCATGTCCCAAATATTCATGGTCCCAATCCTGTCATAATAACTCTTAACAGAGAAACTTGCTTTATACTTGTGTTATTTCATCTCACCATAGTGACCTTTCATCCTTAACTTTGCTCTGCTAATTGGTGTAAGAAAATTCCACTATGGTTATCCCATCCTGCCTTCCACGGAACACAGATTGCCAGTGGTCTTCATGCTTTAATCCTTCCCATGCTTTCATGTTCTTTATTTTCCATAAGATATTCTGTTTAACTGTTTGAGAACTGTTTTTATAAAGATCAATAGCATTTGATGCTCCCAAGGTATGGGATATATCTCACCAAAATCTGCACATTGGGCTTTATTCTACAAGCTTCTTTCCTCTCAGCATTTTCCAGTCATAGAGTCATAGTCATAGAGATGTACAGCATGAAAACAGACCCTTCGGTCCAACCTGTCCATGCCGACCAGATATCCCAACCCAATCTAGTCCCACCTGACAGCACCTGGCCCATATCCCTCCAAACCCTTCCTATTCATATACCTATCCAAATGCCTCTTAAATGTTGCAATTGTACCAGTCTCCACCACTTGAAGAGTTTGACTAACTTCTGGGTATAAGTTGAAAGACTCCTGAAATGAAGTGCGTGACACTAAAAGTGAAGGACATTAACAAAGCAAACTTCTTTATGCAGCATGTTGGTGGAGCACAGAGAAGTTAAAGGAGTTTCAAGACATGACCATGCTCCCTCACTAAGCTAAAATCATAGCAATGATATTTGATATGCCTGCTCGATATCAAAGCACAATTCAAAAATGATCTCTCAGTCAAATTTCTTCAATTGACCTATATTTATCCATAGTCATGGAATCTTCACTGTATGGACAAAGATAAGTTTTAAATACCTAGCTCCTTTTTCACTCGTGCTGAAATCACAACTCATCACAACATACATCTGCATGCCTCTTTCCCAAGTTACTTTTCATTGGCTCATTTCCTTACTCATCTCACAACTGTGAAAATTTGACTCCATAAAATTCAAGATTTCTCTTCATTCTTCCTCCAGTTTTTTGGTTCATCTCAGTTTGTTTTGCAGTAGCTTTGAATAAACAGATTCTCAGACAAGGTTGAGGGTAACTTACTTCAACTTGCCAATTGGAACCTTTCTAATTTCAAATATTCTTGGTTTCCGTCCCTTCTGAAGAACAAATCCTTCCAACTAACCTTCTGGATGGGCATGAAGCTAAGCAGTGCCCTTCACGCATTCCCAGCAAGGACACTAGGAACTTGGAAAACACCAACAGCGCCACTAAAAATAAACTTGAAAGAAAGCTTGTGGTGTTCTGTGGGAGTCCCATATGTTTATCATCCCTCACCACATTGTGACACAGCAGCAACCTCCCATATGCTCTGAGTAGCTTCAAGGCATGCCCTCTCACTAAGTTAAGATCATGGCAATGGCATTTTACATGCCTACTTGATAAGTGAGCACAATCCAAAACTGATCTCTCACTCAAATTTCTTCTAATAGTCCTGTATTTTCTTTTGTTTCAAGTATTTATCCAAATTCAGCTGTTTTTCTCCCTTAACTAATCTGTGCTCCACTGACACATTTGTTACATTAATGTCCTTCACTTTTAATGACCATTTTAAATGGGGGATTTCTTGAGCAACTAGTCTCTGTTCATTGTATGAAAATTCATCACAATTTTATGAAATGATTTTTAGTCTTTCCATGAAAATATATTTCTCCATTCTTTGTGTTCCTTTCATAATATAAAACTTCATAGGTATCTGCATTGAAAGACTTTTGAAATCTAATTATACTGTCTCTCTTCCAAAAAGCTTTACAGTTCTCCTTAACACCACATCCTCTCTCCAACCCTGACTTCTATGACACATCACATTTCAAGATGTGGTTCCTTTGTCAAAGTTTGCAGTTCCAACACTGACCCCAATAATGCACCATTTTTCAATCCATTTGCAACTTAAGCCATTCAACTTTATTTTGTGTTCTTCCTTCAATTTTCTATATTACGTTCCATAGGTTACAGTGTTAAGTTTATAGCCAGCTTTTCACCACTGCTTAAAAGTTTCTGAAAGTTCACCTACTGTGTATCTGTGTTCTTTTCATGCAAGTTAAATTTGATATGCAGCAGGATTATGTTTTAGTGTTCAGGCACGAGACAGTGCTCTCCTGTCCCTGTGAGGCATTAAAACATACAATCTGGAATGAAGTGTTTTTTTAGATTAGATTACTTACAGTGTGGAAACAGGCCCTTCGGCCCAACAAGTCCACACCGACTCGCTGAAGCGCAACCCACCCATACCCCTACATTTACACCTTATCTAACACTACGGGCAATTTAGCATGGCCAATTCATCTGACCCGCACATCTTTGGACTGTGGGAGGAAACCGGAGCACCCGGAGGAAACCCACGCAGACACGGGGAGAACATGCAAACTCCACACAGTCAGTCGCCTGAGTTGGGAATTGAACCCGGGTCTCAGGCGCTGTGAGGCAGCAGTGCTAACCACTGTGCCACCGTGCCGCCCATGACCATTGCCCTATGTTTACCCCTAACTATTGCACAACTTTGGATTGTAGGAGGAAACCAGAGCACCCGGAGGAAACCCACACAGACACAGGGAGAATGTGCAAACTCCACACAGACAGTTGCCCAAGGCTGGAATTGAACCCAGGTACCTGGCACTGTGAGGCAGCAGTGCTAATCACTGAGCCACCATGCCGCCAATGTGTTTGTATCACATGTTTCAAAAGCACAGAAACAAACGGTTCTTGGAAATTCAGGCCTCAGTTGAACTAAATATGTGTACTGTACCTGTAAGTACATTGAAATATGCATGTGCCATACTTTACCAAAATGATTGAAAGGTGAAATGACTAGTTTTACCTTGCATGATCCCTTGCCTTCCCCAGATAGTCGATTCTAAAGAGGGCAGAGATATGAATTTCTCCTTGCATGTTTGCATTGTCCTCTTTCCATTTCTCCTCACTTTGCCCAACCCATGAATGATATTGACAATGGTGGGTCAATTTTAATATATGGCAAGATCAAAAGAAATATGGTGTTTGATGGTAAGGAAAGAAAGTCTGGTTCTGCAACGAAAGCTTGAATGGCATTGGTAAGAATCTCACTAATGAGTGGCAAGAAATCTATTTACATCAAATTGCATGCAATTAAAACTTTGATTTGGATTTCTCCTTCACCCATGTGCCAACTAAACTAGACGGTGATAATTCCTGAAATGAAAATGAGCGCGTCCAGCTCGCTGCTTACTCCTCTGGGCCGCTACCTTGGTCAGCAGTCCCCAACATCTGCAGATATGCTTCACAGCTGGGGACTACCAGAGCCTGCTGTTGAGAGAACTTGGCATCAAACACGTACCGAATGTACGGCATGGACAATTACCCATGCCAAGGATTTGGTTAAGGCTCATCTGGGGTCCCTCGCTTGCTCTCTTAGTGCCCACTCACATTGCGCCAACTTGGATGCTCACTGTATTTCTGTCTTGTTTTGTTTTTCTGCACTTCAGAATTTACACATGCACAGCTCACAGTATTCTATCTTGTCTCACTGTTTGATGCAGGGCTCAACAGCCAGTCATGCTTGTTATCAGGAATGGGATGGACATGTTGCTGTATGGCACTGTGCCACACCAGGTTTGCTCCTGCAGTATTTGCCTGCAACTAAAACAACACTCACACACACAGCTGATAATTGAACATGAATATACATTTACAAATGTGAGAACAATTTACGATGATGTGTCACCTGTGCCACGCATATGCCCTCAGTTCAGTTTTTTTCTTTCCTTCCCACTATCTCTGGGTGTAGTCTGGTTTCTCCAGCAAGAATAGAGGGAACCTCTTCAATGGAGCCTTTTGACCTTCGGGTGTGTCTGGAGAGCCCCAGACATGCTGAGTCTGACCTTTCCATGTGCGGGTTGAACTTTGTGGGTTTGATCTCCCAAATGTTCGACACTGGCAGGATTGTTGGAGGTGGAAGGCCTGACTATCTGTGGAGTATCCTGAGAGAAGAATCCTGTGGGGCCTGTAAGCGGTCCCTCCTCTAGCTGGGTATGTAATGACATCCCCACTGTTGGCTTGTGAGGAAGGGGCACCTGGAGTGAGGTCACCGTTAGCATGTCATTGGTCTGTGCCTTGTTCACTAGAGCAAAGGACTGCAGATCTGTGCCCAGAGAGGGCCTGCAGAGAGATCTTGATTCTTCTGTGGTTTAATTATTCAAAAAATGAATTGATTTAGTAAAGCTGTTCATGAGGTTATGACAGACTGATATTTACCACAAATTGGCAAAGTATCAATTTTGGTGAAAGGTTTCTGTCTAAGACCTCTCCTACAGTTTCTCACACTAGTCTCCACTCACCTCATCAGCTATCCGCCATGCCTGTATGGAGCTCCGCTCACCTTGTTATCCCTCTCTGCAGCCTGAAGGAGCCGCCACTGTGGGGATCACCCGGGACTTCCGGTGTTAAATTTTAACACACAGTCCTATACCAGCTCAAGCAATGGTAGCCAGGAACTGTCCTTTACAAAGCATGTGGTGGGGCAGGAACCAAAAACGCATGATTCTGGCAGTAAGTAGGAGGCATGGCTGACATTTCATTGCAAATACGAATGCACATTTGTGAATGTATTGAGAGTTATGAACTGAGACCCACAGATTCTCCTTCCTTCCTTCATGACATGTTATGTCAGAACCCTGTTTGAGGGAGTGCCAGTCTTTCCCTGTTCAATGTAGGAACTTCACATACTGGATAACTTCAGATGTTTGTTAACTTCAGATATTTTTTATTCAGCAGCAGCAAAAGTAATGAAAAAGCAAACCAAAAAAGAACAGCATTTGTTCAGGAAACAAACAGGGACTGCTTGGCTTTCATGCAACAACAAATTTATAGTCAATCGTTGCACTGTAGGCAAAGTGATGATAATCCCTACTGTAGCTGGTTATATTGGGCACTTTTTCTATTAAGCAAAGTGCTGGAGAAGCTCTGCAGGTCTGGCTGTATATGTGGTGAGACAAACAGACTTTCTAAATCATGCTTGTGTGGGGAAGATCAGAAACAGAAGAGGTCCTTGGTAATGTGTCTATCACCTGATGAAGGAGTGTTACTCCAAAAGCTAGTGTGCTTCCAATTAAACCGGTTGGACTATAACCTGGTGTTGTGTGATTTTAAACTTTGTACATTCCAGTCCAACACCAGCATCTCCAAATCTTGGTAATGAGAGCAGTCAGCATTTGCATCAAACACAAATGCCGGTTCAGTATTAAGCCAGTTCAACATTGAGACAAGCAGAGCCATGGTATGCTTGTACACAGACCTTATTCTGAGTGCAACACAAGCCAAGT
Source organism: Hemiscyllium ocellatum (assembly GCF_020745735.1). NCBI lineage: Eukaryota > Metazoa > Chordata > Chondrichthyes > Orectolobiformes > Hemiscylliidae > Hemiscyllium > Hemiscyllium ocellatum. Next base: position 35,304,524 of record NC_083419.1, read on the forward strand.
CTCGCAAGTACAGTGGGAGATTGAGACTGTGATAAGATTGCTGATGAGTTATTTCCCCCTTCGTGACCCAAAAAGGCAAACTTTCATATAAGAGCATATTGTGTTACTTGTATTTGAAGGTGAGATGAAATCATCTCCAGGCCCTTGAGCAGCTGAAGACATTTTGGATTTTCTTTATGAATTGTGGTCCATGGATACCACTTATAAGCCATATAATAATTTCAGTTGCTTCAGAGATGGTTATGAGCGATATGTGATGACAAATGTCTTGTTCAGCTTTGTTTGTGACAGGATTTGTATCCCACATTGTTTGACAATATATACATTTCACATGCTTACAGATGTTTTCAATCAACACTGCATAAATACATAATTAATATAGTTGCCCCGACATCACTCAGGAGAAGATGCAGACAAGAGAAAGAACATTTATCCAACCTGCTCCAAATAAATTGTGCCCTTACAATTTGCATGATGATGGAAGGAAAGCAGCCCACTTTTGGCAGAGAGTACTGTCGGCTCAGCCTGGTAACTCAGGATCCCCCCCCAACGCACACAATTGTGAACTTTATTGTTCCTTTCTTCCTTGCAATCCTGATTAACCCCATCAGTACTGAGGTTCCAATTCTTCCAACCAGCCTCTTTCCTTTGTCTTTATTTCCCAACATTACCCTGTCTGCCCTGGCCCTATAACGTGATCATACAACCATCAAGTTGCATTGTTCCCTTCTGAAAGCAGAGTGGTTGTGACCATTGATGACCATCCCTTCCTTACCTAGTAACCCACATCCCCATATGCACTATTGTCTCCTTCCCATATATGTTGATTTGCTTCCCTTCACGGTTACTATTTCCTTTGAATTTCAGCATGGTGCCCCAAATCCCTTGTACTGACATTGCCAATTTCCATCACAGCAATTGTGCCTGATAATCTCCCTTGATGTTCACTGAGCTGACCCTCAGAACTGACCTTGACCCACCCCCTAACCAACTTGGAAAAACAGCCCTGACCCAGTTGGGGGAAGAATTAACGATCAATTGGTTGAGTTTAAAATATTTGTGAGCAATTAGTTTTTAAACTCCTGCAATACGAACCTTTAGATTTACTTACGTTATGGACAGGAGAGGAGAAGGAACTTGAACCCACTAATTCTCTTCCCTCTTGTCTGTAATCATGTAATTTATTTTTGAAAAGATATGTGTTTGTGTTTTTAAACCCTACTGGTGTGTCTGAATTTAAAATTACCAGCAACCAACTTCTGTGATTAAATGTAGCAGCAGATTAAACAAAGAGAATTATTTATTTTCACACTTTCCTTCATAGATCTAATGCTATCAGTCACACACCACACACTCAAGATGCAGTTCATGAAGGTAGTGCATTTCTGCAAATGTTAAACCAAAGTAATAGTTAACATGTCATAGAATGGGATCTCCACAGTACAGAAAGAGGTTAAAAGAGAAAATGCTGGAAAATCTCAGCAGGTCTGGCAGCATCTGTAAGGAGTGAAAAGAGCTGATGTTTCGAGTCTTAACTGATCCTTTGTCAAAGTCTACACCTCTGAAGATAATACTACCCAGACCTAACCCCTGACCCTATCCCCACAATCCCGCATTTACCATGGCTTATCCACCTTGCCTGCATGTTTCTGGACATTATGGGGTAATTTAGCAGTCAGTCCACTGAACCTGCACACCTTTGGAGTGTGGGAGAAAACCGACACAGACACTGGGAGAACATGCTAACTCCACACAGGCAGTCGCCCAAGGTTGGAACTGAACCTGGGTCCCTGGTGCTGAGAGTAGTGCTAACCATTGACCCACCATGCCTCTTCAGTATCAAATAAAACAATATTTTCTTTTCCTGTTTGGAAGTGTATTTCAGATAAATTCATGTAGCTGGAGTTGGATATCCAGACGAACTTCAGGGATCATTTGAAGAGAGGTCTCTTCAGCTGCTCAGCTCAGCAGGAAGTTGTGATGTTATCTTAAGGTCTAATTTCTTTTCAGGTAGAGTTGGAGCTTCAGAATCAGGGCTGGAAAGTTTCCTCAAAAATGTTTATGTCTATTTGCTCTTAAAAGGAGAAGCATCTGTTGTCTTGTTAGTATTATTCTGTAAACTACCTCCATGCCTTTTGAACGTTTGGCACAAAAAGACTTCACAGACACAGTTTTAGTCACATGGTCAATGGCTGTTGATATTCAATGGAAGCAAAATGTGGTCTTTCACATGTAATTTATAGATAACGAAACAACAGAACTTCCTGGAATTCTGAAATAAAAACAAATTGCTGGAGAAACTCAGCAGGTTTGTCATCATCTGTGGAAAGAAAGCAAAGTTAATGTTTCAAGTCCAGCGATCCTCCTTTGCAACAATTTTAGATAACTGCTCTTGTCAGGTTTCCTTTGTTTGGTTGCAAATTTGGTGACGTACCATCAAAATCCATTGACTATGTTTCGGGATTATCTTTGATAATGACAGGTGTAATTTCGACATTGGAGTGTTGTTTTGGCATGTCCTTTTCAAGGGGTGGTTGTGATTCAATTTCAAACTTTCCAAAAGCTTGTCAGTCGGGTTGAAGTTGCAAATGTGATATCTTCCTGGGTGCGACACTTAGGCATTGTTTTTACTGACATTTGTTCAAATTCTATTTTAGTTTGAAAAGAGATTAACAGAAATGTTTTTGTTAGAAATCTGTTATTATGGCTACTAACTTAAAACAGTGGTCAAATTTAGCAATTCTGTAAACCAACTTTTTTGAACTGATTTATAAAAATAAATTTAGTAATTCTAATGGTATGATTAATTCCTTGGATTGAGGTACTTAAGAAGAAATCAGACAGTGATTTGTACTTTACTGAAAGACATGATGACCCTTCAATTCCTGCAAATCGCTATGTATAATACTGGAGTAACTGGATATCATTCATTTTAAAATTGCATGAACAGCTTATTCCAGAACTCCGGAGAAACAGTTCTGTATCTTTTTCCTTAGCTAAGTCCATGGCTTCTTTATATATCATTTTATGGCAAGGTTTACTTTTCAGTATTTGTGGAATGTGCAGAACAAGTTTCATGAACTTAGTCAAGAAAAATAAAAGAATTAAAACAAATATTTGTTTTATAATTTTTTTAAGCTTCTGCAGTAATTTGTTGACCAGGCAATTTCTCCATCGGCCAATGTCATGAGACTAAACTGATATCTGCACAAACAGAAGACTATGTAAACAATCAGGACTGTAGGAAATTAGTAAACACCCACTAATCATTTTTTTTCTTCTTTTAAGTATAAAAGTTTAACCTTTCATTTTATTCACCATTATTCATGCACATTAGTCACGCAGTCCTGAGCGCCTTCAATTGTGCGAGATTTCAATTTTCATGGGTCTGATACTAATGCCATAAAAATCCATATAATGGTGCAGAAAATACAGGGCAAACCTCAGTGAGAAATATCCTTTTTTTTGAAAAAAAATGGAAAGAATAGTAGAAGCAAAACAGCATAGCTATCTAGGCTCCCCTTGTGGCTGGGTGGAGGAATCAATAAATCATAAAACAATGAGTATAACTTGCCATAAGTTCTGCAATCATTTATTCCATGTAAATAACGTGGCATCAGGTTGCGTGTGCATCTTTCTGGATCCATGCAGGAAATGTCAGACTATTGTGTCCTGGGCTGTTGTAGCAGTATATGTGTCTTTTTAAGATTTTTCCAGTTATCAAGTTAAATCTTCCTTTTTTCCATGCATTTGTTTGAACATTTTTTCTCTCCTTTGGGTCCACAGAAACTATTCACCAACCAAAGTGAGCAGATGGCCAATTCTTAGAACTGCTTTTCCCAGTCCACAGGGAAGCACAAAAGACTAGTTGAAAGTACTCCTTTTAATTTTCACTCCTCTTTGGGGAAAACCTCTGCCCTTGTCATCTTACTTTTTACTGAGTATTTTATTTTAATTTCTGAATCACTTTAATGGAATTTACAAAAAATTGTGATATTTATGTGTTACTGTTTAGAAATATGAATTTTAATGAGTGCAACTTAAATGTAGAACAAATAGATGCTGAGGTTTATCATTCTCCTGTAAGTGAAAAATATGGTTAATCTTCGTCAGGAGACCTGACACATTAATCTAATCTATTCTTTCTCATTTTTGATGTGAATGGATTTGTTTCCATTAATTTCTGCTTCCATTTCAATTTTCCAGAAATTCCAATATTGTAATTTAAATTGATGAAACATTTTGAAGATTTAGCAGGGATGTATTTTTTCTTGAAAATGTGAATCTATTTCCAAAACACCCATCTTCAAACTGATATTCAAAGTTGTCAAAACAAATTAAGATACTTTCAATTCTGAGAGGCAAACCTATATTTTAAATTGGATGCACGTAGTCGTCTTGCATTAATTAGTGTCGAGGAACATATTCTACATTTAATTGAGCACCACACTTTGACAAAGGATTTTAACCTCATAGTTTTGACAACACGTCTGCATTTGAAATGCTGAAGGGGTTGAATTATCAAGAATGGCTAAACAGGCCTTTATTCATTAGAGTTTAGAAACATAAAGGATGATTTTATTGAAGCGGACAAGATCCTGACGGGACTTAACAGGGTAGATGTTGAGGAGGTGTTTCTGTTAGTGGGAGAATCTCAGACCAGGAAACATAACTTTCAGTCGAGAGGATATTTATTTAAACTGTGAAACAAAGGAATTTCTTCTCTGAAGGTAGTGCATGTCCAGAATTCTCTACCCCAGAATATTGTCAAGGTTAGATGAAAGTACTTAAAGAGGAGATAGATTATTGAAATATTGATGAGTTCATGGTGATGAGGACCTGGCAGTAAAGCAGAATTGAGGCCTGTGGTACATTAACTAAGATTTTTTTAGAATGATGGGGCAGGCTGGAGGGGATGAATGCTCGAATCTTCCTACTCATGTGAGGTGCTATTGACACACTACATTGTCGTCACCATTTTATTAAATATCTCAAGTATAGCAAAGCCAGTTGCTCACTGAGAGTTTCTTAAATAAAATAAACTAACATATAAATTTAGTTCTTCCATTTGTAAAATTATTGTATTTCATTTTATAAGCTAGCATCATTCTTATGCATATGGCATTTCTTCATGCACAGAACATGTATGCTTCAACATCTACTAGAATGACCACCATGTGGGACAGGAGAAACCAGCATTGTTCTCCTCAGCACAGCGTTGAGGAGTTTTCAGAGAGATACGCAATCATGAGCAGTTTTAAAGCTGTAAATGAGGAGAAACTCGGGTTTAAAATCTGAGGACCCAAGTTTAGGCGATTGGCAAAAGAATCAAAGGCAGCATAAGAAAGCATATGTTTTATACACAACAAATTGTGGTGATCTGAACTGCTTTGCCCAAAGGGATGTTGGAATATGAATCAATTATAAATTTCAGAAAGGAATTGAAGGTAAGAAAACAACTTCAAGGGAACGGAGGGGAAAGAGCAGGCCAGTGGGACTAATTGAATTGCTCTTCAGCTGTAATGGGTTGTAAGTCATTCTATCATTCAATGGTCATATGGAAGTCACTGTGATTACAAATAGACTTGGATATAGTCACTGTTTCAATGCCTGCATGACAAGAAACTATAATGCAAAATAGAATTTTCAGCAACTGGGCACCTTTAAAAGAATAATTTCAAAGAAGTCCTCTTTGAGCAGGGCTAGATATCTTGCCTGAACAGAAATAATTTATGGAGTTTGTATAATATTATGAATTTCTTCCAGTTGGCTAATTATCATGATGAATCCAAATTGTAATGTCTATTATTATAGATACTGCATTGAAAGATGATGAATCCTCATTGCCATCTTCATTTTTTCGCAGTGAAAGATTCTTTGTAAAATTGAATAAGAACGGATTGCCGAAATTTCCGGAGAGAATGGAAAGGCAATGCACTCTCTTTGTTGTAAGTATAACATTTACAGTTAACTTTTAGTATATCTGATTATCAGGGCAAGCATTTATGTAGTTTAACTTTTGCTTGTTTGATTAGTTAACATAAATGCTATTTGTACAGTGGTTTTAATAAATTGCAGAAATCGCTTTATATTCCTCTTCTGTAGATCTTGAAGCTCTCTTTGTTTTGAAACCTAATCAGGTGGTAAACTTGTAGTGTGACCTATGACGCTCTTAGTTTAAGTGGAAAGCTAATTGTTGTGCTTGTAATATTTATACAGTTTTTTGGGGAAGTGAGTTCAAAATGGTTAAATCAAGATCAATGGCTATTGATGTTAAATTCTATTGGCAAATTCATATTAGATTTCTTTCATGGAATCTGAATGTTACTGGTCAGCCAATACTCGTTGTTCACCCCTAATTTCCCTTCAATTGATGTGGCTCACTATACCATTTCAGAGGGCAGTTAAGGGCCAATCCATTGTTGTCAATCTAAATTCTGGTGCAGGCCAGACCAACTAAGGATGGCAGATTTTCTTCCCTCCAGGGCATTAGTAAACCAGATGGGCTTTACAACAAACAGCAATAGTTTCATAATCACTATGACTGAGACTAGTTTTCAATTCTAGGTTTTAAAAAATTGAGTTTAAATTCCACTTGTGGTGGGACTTCAAAGGAAACAAAAGTATTTGCCTGAAAACAGGAACCAGCCTACCCTTTATTATGACCAATGATTCACCCTGGGCAGAGAGATGCATGTTTCATATTGTTCTGAAATAATTATTATTGATAACAGTTGAAAAAACGGAGATCTCTGAATTATTTGGTTATTACATTTTATTTTGTGACTAATGTGAATTTATGTTGTAACTAATGAGGGAAGTCCTAGGTTTGCATTGCATCTTTAGGCCAATGTAGTTGTGCAACCTTCCCTCTATCCCAAGTAATTCTATCAAAAAGTAGCAGATAGTTCATGTGCCAATTTCAGGAAAATCTTGGATGAAATTCCTTAAGACATAGGAGTGGAGGCAAGGCCATTCGGCCCATCAATTCCCTGTGAGATCAAGAATTTATTAATCTTTGCCTTGAAGACGCCCAAAGTCCCAGCCTCCTCTGCGCTCCATGACAATGATTTCCACAGGCCCACCACTCTCTGGCTGAAGAAACGTCCCCTCGTTTCTGTTCTAAATTGACCCCCCTCTAATTTTAAGGCTGTGCCCACAGGTCCTAGTCTCCGCGCCTAACAGAAGCAACTTCCCAGTGTATTTGAGGAGGCATCAAGTAGCAATGTTTTCCATTACATATCGGTAGCTGAACACAACTTTCCCCAGCCAAAGCTCACCATCTGTCTCAATGATAATAAGGATTTAAGACTTTAAAGGTCTTGATGTGGGCCCACAAAAGCTGCACTACCTCCAGTGGCTGGCCCAAAAGATCAAAGTCTCCCATCTTAGTGCACTTAAGTTGCTTACCTATCAACCTCATATCATTTTGGAATGTTATTTCTTGCCCCTGATGGCTTGGATTGTCTAATCAAAATGAAGAAAATTGGAGTAGAAATCCTACAAGGACAACATAAATGATGTGATTGCATCACACCCAAAAGAATTCAACTAAGGTCTGTTCCAAAATGCTGCTGCTTCATGTCTCGGTCACCTTCCTGCCCACATCTGCCTTTCCTTTGGTTTCTGACAAAATCCACTCCCCTTTCCTTTTACCTCCTTTTCACTCCTTGCTGTTTCCTTTTAGTTGTTCCTTGCACAGTCTTCCTTTCCCTTTCTCTTATCCTTTCCTTCATCTTTGTTGTTCCTTGTTGAACTTCTTGTCCATGTCCAACATCACCTGCTGTTGCTGCTCCTACTTCCCCCTTACCTTCCTCACAAGCTCTCTCTCCTCCTTATCCTCTTCCTAAATTCTAGATTCAGTGGAATGAATGGCTTGCTTCCGTTCCAATACCTCATGGTCTTTGCATCAGTAAAAGGTGGGAGAAAAAGTTAGACACTGAAAATCCTTTCCTGGTTTATTCATACAACTGATAGCACAAGTTTCTACGTAATTTCGTATGAAATATAACAACTGCAATGATGCTTTTAACTTTTAAGTTAAATGAAACAGCTTTTAAAATAAATGAAAGAGTTATGTGATCACTTCCATTGTTTCTTCAAATCATAATTTTCACTCCTATCAATGCTACTGATAGATTGTAAAACTGTTATTGTTGACATGGAAGTAGATCTGTCATCTCAGCTGCAAATAATTTGTGGCTCAAGGTAAGTCAAGTAACTGAGTAAAAAAATTCTGTTTTATTCACTTAAAATTATTTTCAAGTTTTCTATTTTTAGACCATCAGGAATCATACGACTCAATTCGGCTAAAATATTAATTTAATATAGACCTTGTTTAAACCATCAGTATAAAACTGAAGCTCCAAAGTGAAATAGTATTTCAGTAAAGCTTTGTAAAATGTTGTTACAACCTGTTCTGATTCTAAGTGTCTTTTTCAGGATTTGGGGAGCAGTGACCTCAGGAAGGATATATATATTACTGTTCACATTATAAGACTGGGTAAAGTTAATTTTGTTTGGAATCAAAGGACTTTTAATCTTTTCAATCTATGTTTATTCCATGCAAATTTATTGAAAATAAATCCATGTTTATCTGGTGTGACACCACAGGTCGAATGGCTGCAGGAGAGAAGAAGAATACTTGCAATGCACAGTATCGGCGACCATTTGGTTGTGCAGTTCTGAGCATTGCAGACCTGCTGCAAACTGAAAGAGATACCAGGGACTCCAAAGAGGACCACATGCTTAAAGTCTACATGTACAGTAAAATTTCTCTTTTCGTACTTTTTAGCTGAATATGAAGTTCATGACATGAGGTCCCCTCATGACATTAGGAAGTTTTATCAGTATTTCCAAAGAAGCAAACTGTCAAGCTTTAGTGAACATTTTCGCACACCTATGGCCATCAATGGCAAAAGTTGTTCTTCATTTAGAGTCAAAGAGATGACCAGCATGTAAACAGACCCTTCGGTCCAAACATCCATGACAACCAGATATCCCAACCAAATCTAGTCCCATCTGCCAGTACCTGGCCCATATCCGTCCAAACCCTTCCTATTCATATACCCATTCAAATGCCTCTTAAATGTTGCAGTTGTACCAGCCTCCATCACTTCCTCTGGCAGCTCTTTCCATACATGTACCACCCTCTGTGTGAAAACGTTGCCCCTTAGGTCTCTTTTATATCTTTCCCCTCTCACCCTAAACCCATGCTCAGCTCAGACAAAGAGATTGGTTAGACATCACACCACCCTGCCCAACCCCTAAATGACCCACAGTAGCTCAGTGGTTAGCACTGATGCCTCACAGCGCCAGGAACTCAGGTTCGAATCCAGTCTTGGGTGACTGTCTGTGAGGAGTTTGTATATTTTCCTCCTTCAGCTCAGACAAAGAGATTCATTCATCCTATTCTCTGCTCTCTCCCAACAGAATTAAGTAAGTATGGGATAAAATTACTGCAGATGCTGGAATCTGTACTGAAAACAAAAAATGCTGATACAGCAGATCAGGAGTCATCCATTGAGAGAGAGCAAGCTAACATTTGAAGTCTAGATGACCCTTCATCAGAGCTCTTCATCTAATGAAGAGTCTTCTAGACTTCAAACATGAGTGTGCTCTTCCCCAGTGATGCTGTGATTTCCAGATTTTTTGTTTTCAGTGAATCAAGTATGGGTGTGTGTGCAGATAGAGGAGAATCCCCCTTTAAAAAGAATGCATTTAGCATAACGAGAGAGCCATCTAGCAGTAGGGATTCTGTGGTCTGGGGTCATCATAGAATCCCTACACTGTGGAAATATGCCAATTGGCCCAACAAGTCCACACTGACCCTCTGAAGAGTATCTCGCCCAGATCCATTCAATGACCCTATTTCTCGACATTTCCCCTGATAATGCACCTAACCTGCACATCCCTGAACACGATGGGCAATTTAACTTGGCCAACTCACCTAACCTGCACAGTTTTGTATTGAGAAGATACCGGAGCACCCGGAGAAAACCCACACAGAAACGAGGAAAATATACAAACTCCTCACAGACAGTCACCCAAGACTGGATTCGAACTTGAGTTCCTGGCGCTGTGAGGCATCAGTGCTAACCACTGAGCTACTGTGGGTCATTTAGGGGTTGGGCAGGGTGGTGTGATGTCTAACCAAGGCCGCCTTTATTTCCCATCCATTCCTCACAGCTACTGCATTCTTACGTACTCCAACATTTTTCACTTTGCGCCAGACACAACTGCTTCCTCCCTCAAGCATGTTGTTTCAAACATTGCCACAAGACCTTGAGGTAGTAGAGGCAACATACAGGGGCAATGGGGAAAGAATGTTCAAGCCTAGCTGTGAAGGTTGATGATGGGCCTAGTATATGACTACAAATGAGTCATCTGAGATCCATTGAATATCACATAATGTTGTTCTGTGGAGTGCTGGCCACAACATAGAGCTGGACAATCTCTGCCAGGATGTATCAAAATTACTTCAGGGATGTGTGACTTCAATTACATGGAGCAATGAATGAAGCTGAGATAATTTTCCTCCCGAGAAGATGAAGGGAAGCTTTGATAATAGTGAGGGGCTTTGACGGAGTATATCAGGTGAAACCACTGCCTGAGGCAAGAAGGTCTGTACCCTGAGTGAAAAGATTTAAGATAATTGGAAAGAAAGAATCCATTTGAAGCAAAATGTTTTTGTGCAACAAGTGACAATCTGGAGCATGCTACATGAAAGGGTGGTGCAAGCAGATCCAGTAGTAACTTCCAAAAGAGAATGGAATGCATTCTTGTTGAGGAAAATCTATGCAGCTTTGGGGAAAGAGCAAAGGGTGTAACACTAATTGAATAACTCTGCTAAAACCTTAGCTGAATGACCATCTTCTCTTCGATCATTCTGTTCTCAAACTGTACATTTGTGTGGGGCATGAACTGATTTGTCCATGACAGTCTTGGACCTGGCAGTCCTGGCCCCATTGAAATGCAATTCACCGTGTTCGCAGTCAGAGTTTCCATTTAAGGTTCGTGGCTGCTGATGAGTTGGAAAACAATAGTGCTCTTAGACCCACAAACCAGAGCATACTGAGGATCATTCTCTAATGATGCAACTGGCAGTTACCCCATCACAAGGTAACAGAGATCATGACTCCCATGTCTGGTCAGAATATTATTGAAATCAGTCATTTTCTTGGCTAACATGCGGACTGCAGAGCCTTTTTAATTGTGTAAACACAGAGTGAATTTTCCTGGTGTGCAAGAGTGTAAGGTGCCTTCCTGCATTTAAACTCTATGACCACTTGCTCATTCTCAGCCTAAACATTCCCTCAGGCACACCTCAGACACAGTATCAGTTGTAAATAACATGATCTTTAAAATAGTTACGCATATTTACCTAAAAAGGAAGGCACTATTGTTTATAAAAAGTGTTTGCCCATCTTAAGTTATGGTTCTGTGGGAAAGATCTTCCACAGCTATCACAGAGTGGTGGTTGATAGGAAATGTTCATCCAGGAGTTCAGTTACTGGTGAAGTACCACAAGGATTTGTTTTGGGGCCACTGCAGTTTGTCACTTTTATAAATGTCCCAGATGAGGTCGTGGAAGGATGAGTTAGTAAATTTGTGGATGACACTAAGGTCGGTGGAGATGTAGATAGTGCTGAAGGATGTTGCAGATTACAGAGGGACATAGATAAGCTGCAGAGCTGGGCTGACAGGTGGTAAATGGAGTTAAACGCGGAAAAGTATGAGGTGATTCACTTTGGAAGGAGCAACAGGAAGAAAGAGTACTGGGCTAATGGTGAGATTGTTGACAGTGTAGATGAGCAGACAAATCTGTGTCCATGCACACATGTCCCTGAAATTTGCCACCCAATTGATAGGGTTGTTAAGAAGGCATACAGTGTGTTAGCTTTTATTGGTAGAGGCATTGAGTTTTAAAGCCACGAGGTCATGCTGCAGCTGTACAAAACCCTGGTCGGCCGCACTTGGAGTATTGCATACAGTTCTGGTCACACATTATAAGAAGGATGTGGAAGCGTTGAAAAGGGTGCAGATGAAATTTACTAGGATGTTGCCTGATATGAAGGGAAGGTCTTATGAGGAAAGGCTGAGGGACTTGAGGCTGTTTTCATGAGAGAGAAGAAGGTTGAGAAGTGACTTAATTGAGATATACAAGATAATCAGAGGATTAGATAGGGTGGACAGTGAGAGCCTTTTTCCTCAGATGGTGTTGACTAGCATGAGGGGATGTGGCTTGAAATTGAGTGGTGGTAGCCATCAGACAGATGCCAGAAGTACTTTCTTTTCTCAGAGAGTAGTTGGGGTGTGGAATACACTGGCTGCAACAGAGTAGATGTGCCAACTTTAAGAGCATTTAATGGTCATTGGATAAACATATGGATGAAAATGGAATAGTGTAGAATAGATAGGCTTCAGGTTGGTTTCACGGATCAGTGCAACATTGTGGGCCGAAGGGCCTGTACTGCACTCTAATGTTCTATGTTCTATCAGCTTTGCTGTACTTTGGAATGGATGATCTATGGTAGTACTGCTTAGATTTCAGGTTGTGAGATAGACACATATGCAATAGAATATTTGTTTGCTACTGTTAACAAGATTCCTGTCTCATTGTATTTCCAAAAGCAATTGTACGATTTATAGTATTATTTCCCAGTTCATAATTGACCACCTCAATATAGTTGCCTCTGCTGGTCATTTAGTTATTGGCCACCATCCTGTTTCATCTTGAATCTCACTGTCTAGTAATGCTGCTGTATGTAGAGAAGCGTGAATGTCTGCATTTGTGATTGGTGACATGAGGGCAACTCATTTTTTTCAGGAGTTCTCTCTTTTTGAGATGTCCTGATGAAGATGTTGAATATTTTTCTCTTCATCTGCTTGTTGCCTGATGGCTTTTGCACAAAATAAGCTACCAGTTGTTGGTTTGAAGCTTGTATGTCATCTTTCATGTTCACATCACTATGGAAATCATTCCATAAGAAAATACTTGTAAGCTTCCTAATTCAGCACCTTTCCACTGCCCTGGCCAAAGTTATAATGCTTTCCTCTTGGTGGTTATCAACTATGGGTGTAAGGACATGCTTGAATCATACAATTCCATTGGCAGCTTGACTGCCAAGTCATGGGTGAATCCTTCAACAGTCTTTCCTGATGTTAGCAAGTTTTGAGAAGATTTGTAGCTCAGGTTGAGGTTCTGGATATAGTTTTGCTCGCTGAGCTGGAAGGTGCATTTTCAGACGTTTCATCACTAGACTAGGTAACAGCATCAGTGAGCCTTCGGATGAAGCATCGTTGGTATGGCCACTTTCTATTTTTGTGTTGAGGTTTCCTTGGGTTGGTGATGCCATTTCCTATTTTGTATTTTGTCCTTTTCCGCGACCATGTATGAAAAATAAAGGAAGGTACTGTTAATGTGTTAATATACTGCAAGTTTCCAACACATTAGTTTCAGAAAACATGGGGACACAGTTTAAGGATAGTGAGTAGGCATACAGACTGAGAGGAGGAAAAGTTTCTTCACCCAGAGTGTGGTGGGCCTGTGGAATTCTCTGGCACAGAATATGGTTCGGGCTAATACATTGAATGTTTTCAAGGAGATACATAGATATATTTCTTGGTGTTAAAAGGACTTAAAGGGTACGAGGCAAAAGCAAGAACAGGATACTGAGCTGGATGATCAGCCATGATGCTGTTGAAAGGCAGAGCAGGCTTGAAGGGCTGAATGGCCTACTCTGGTTTGGATTTTTCTGTTTCAATATCTGTTAAATGATAGCCTCAATATTAAGCATGACTATTTCTCGTCTCCACTATGTATTTCCAAACTTAAAATGGAATTTTCCAATCCCAGAAGAGAGATTGCACCTTAATTTTGGGGGAGATGAATGTGTATCAGGAAGCTGCTGATTTCCTGAATTAAGTTCTGGGTTGGATGGCCCAGGCTCAACTTTTCTGTCCACTGACAATTGACGCTCTTCTAGCTGCAAATATCTCTGCTCAAGCTGGGGTAAGTGAGACAAGTAAACTCATGTGGGGCTACCTGTCAGTTGGGGGCAAGGTGGATATACATTCAAAGGATTGGCTGATAGGCAAGGATTGGCTAGCCTGCCCTTTCTTCCAAATCCACTGCCACTACACACCCCTCCAACCCGAACCCAAAAATGCCATTGCAGCCAAATAAAACACTTGGTCCTTGCAATATTGGTGGTTGTTGTGGCAGCAGCAAATCTTCTCTATGATGTTGCCAAGTGCAAGAGCTGCTGGTCACTGATTGACTGGCTGGGCAGGATATCTTCACTGTACACATGATTTCAGAGGTGCTGCCTGATTGGAGGAGGATATTGTGGGCCTTGCTCTCAAGCGTTTGCTCCACCATTTCATCACCATTTGAGCAAGACACCTGACGAAAGCAAACAATTCCAATTCTGGTATGTTTGTTTTTCATAGACAGGATCTGCCTGTAAGATAAACGTTAAAACATTGGAGAGTCTTTAATTCAGTGATCTGAAAATTTGTTAAAAGGCAATTTGTGTGTGTGTGTGTGTGTGTGTGTGTGTGTGTGTGTGTGTGTGTGCGCGCACATTTGTTAAATCACCAAACCACATTGCAGATCTGATGTTCCTTTAACAGCAGAGTAGAATCTTTTATCTTTGATGATCAAGTGAAGGGGGCAGAGTTGGTTGTGATCATCTGGACTAGCTAATGTGGGTAATTTCTTTCTGGTGAATTTTATTTAGCAGTTCTTGTGAGAACAGACATGGCGAGTTATTAGAGAGAAATGAAGTTCAGTGCTCCATGGTATGTTGTGACCTTAATAACCCCTTTCGGCTTCTGTGCAGTGGGTAAACTCCATTGAATGGGAAAGGAAGAGTTTGAAGAGAAAGGTAGAGGGAAATGTATTTTGCAATTTCTGAATTCTCCTTTCGCATTTTCACATAAACAAAGTTATGCATCATTTACAAATTAAATAAAATTTCTAATTAAATTATAAATGATGGGGGATATCTAAGTATGCTGACAGTGTGGCAGGCAGGGCTGAACGTATTTGTTAAATAAAAGTTGTGATCTGCATCCAAGAGTTGAGATTGAACAATATTGTTTAGTGAGTTCCCCAGTACTCTCAAGATAATTATTTTTATTTAAGTGTTGTCAGAGTGGCTTTTTAATTATATGTAATAAAATTAGAAACAAAATCATTTATTTTCAGTGGTCATGTGAAGTAAGCACATTGAGGAGACTTCATCTTGATTGTTTATGCTTCATCAGGTTTGAAACAAAACAAAATTTAAAATTCAATGCATTTAAAACCAAATGGTAATTATGAGTATTCTGTCGCATTCACACAGTGGAATCTGAAATTCCTCATGTTCCGTTGATCTCCAACTCTGATTTTAGTGGAAGACGGGTGGATTGCCAATGGAAATGACAGTTTATCCAGTTGTGTTAAGAATTAAACCATAAACTGGACACCCATTACTTAGGCAGTCAATCGGATGATTTGTAACTGAAGGAATAGGGAGCTCAGACAGTGTCCACTTCTAACGCCCCAAGAGAGAGTCAAGATTGTTTTTTTTTCCCACTCAACAGTCAGGGGTGAGTATCATTTTGGATGGAACTCTGGCAGTAAAGCTTGTACCCTCCACCCCATGTTATTGCAATACCCTCTCATTGACCCTAAAGGACATCATCTGGTGTGCTGTCAGCCAGGAACATAGCCTGAGCAAGTATTTTGATGAATAACTTTTTTAGATAAATCATATACTTTTTAATTCCTTTTTGAAATTATGTGTTCCATTTTGTTTTAGGTGCAATACTGAAAGTGAATGGTACCAAATACATGAAAATATTATCAAGAAGTTAAATGCCCGGTACAATTTGACAAGCTCAAATGCTGGTGAGTGAAAAATTTTAATGCTTTGGGTCACACAATAAGGATATTTCCATGGTGTGGATTAGGAATGCATTATATGGCATTCTGAATGTACATTGTGTTGGAGCATTGATATTTAACTTCTATTACATAAGCAGAAGTAAGATTTTTAGCATCCTTCTTGAAAAAAAATTGTAAGAGACAGAAACATTTTATTTTGCAATTACAACTACAATATTCCCTCATGAAGGAATGTAACATAGACTTTCTGGTTTACTTCTTGAACAGAATATTAGTGATCAATAATGCTTTAATATTGGCATTCAGTACATTCAGTGAATGTATATATTACATGTCCACACTTTTGTAAAGTCCTTTGCAATAGCTTTTAATGTGCTAATCTCTTGGGTGGAATTGCTTGTTGTAAGCTTCAGTATGGAAGGGCAAAGTGTGTCTGCACAGGCCTATTGTCCTTTGTTCTTTGTTTTGTCACCTCCAAATCTCCATTATTTATCACCTAGAAGGACAAGGATAGCAGAAATATGGGAAAAGCACCATCAACAAGTTGCTGTCCAAGTTGCATTCTACCCCTGATATAGAACTGTATTGTACTTCACTGCTGGAATATTCTGGAATGCCTTCTTTCTATTGGTGCTTTGGGTGTAACTACAATGGACTGCACCAGTATTAAAATGCAGCTCAACATCACATTTTTCAAGATGCATTGAGGATGGGCAAACCCACAAACCCAAGAATGTTGTTTTTTTCTTAACTCATGGAATGTAGGCATCTCTAGCTCAGCCAGCATTTATTGCCCATCCCTAATTGCCCAGAGGGCAGTTAAGAGTCAACCGCATTGTTGCGGGTCTGAAGTCACATGTAAGCCAAACTAGGTAAGGATGGCAGCTTTTTTCCTTAAATGGCATTAGTGAACCAGTTGAATTTTTCTAACAATCAACAATGGTTTCATGGTCATCATTAGACTCTTAATTCCAATTTCTTTATTAAATTCAATTTCCACCATCTGCCATGTCAAGATTTCAACGCAGGTCCCCGAGCATTACCTAGGTTTCTGGATTAATAGTCCAGTGATCATACCAGTAGGTCATTGCCTCCTAGAATGCCTAACAAACAAAATTGTTATCAAACTCAGGACAAGACTGCTGTACTGCATAATGCTCTGTCATATTTTTTGTATGAAATGGTTTAGGTCAGTCTCAACCGACCTACCAGTTTGTATAGGTCCACCCTTCAAATGTGTGCTAAGTCAGTACTGGAGGCAGAAGCCCCTTACTCTCTTCCCCTGCCACTGTAGAAAGAGGTGGTCCCCTCATGTGTGAGAAAGGTCCACAAATGTGTGGAGCAGAGGGGTATTTACTTTGCAGTTGGCTGTGTTATACTTCGAGGTGTACTTAATATTGACAGTGGTTACCTCATTTAGAAAATCAGTGAAGAACATTCTTGAACATAAAATTTGATTAAGAATAATATCAAAGACACACTTCTATGGAACATTTCACGAATATGAGCAAAACATGTTTTTTTGTTGAAAGGCTAATTTTGTTTCGATGAACAAACAAGGTTATCACAGTGGGGGGAAGGGAGGAATGAAGAGAAAACTGTCATATAGTAATGAATGTGGCTGGGAATTTGTTATGGTGTATAATTAAAAAGTAAAGGCTGGACTAAATACAGCTCTGCTGTTTTGCTACAAATTCAGTATCTAGCAATTGGCACATTTGGGAATCTGTTATAGGTCAATAACTAAGAACAAGTGATTTACTTGGAGTTTGGGTTTAACATCCATGAAATGGTAACATGGTGTATTTATTATTGACAATATAAAGCAGCAGAAACAGCTTCCACAATGGGCTCCATGGCAACAATTTAGAAAGCTTTCATTTGTTCTCAAAAGGGATGGAATCCACTGAAACAGTGTTGTGCGCTCTGCAAGTATAATGTCTCTGCTCCTTTCCGTTTGGAAGGGACATAACATTGTTTTGAATAACTTGAAACAAAGAACCCTGCGCTGCTGATGAACATCCGTGTGATCATTTTTTATTGGGTCTTGTTGTTCTTGAGGGGAACCATTCTTGAACAATGGCTTCTACTATGCTGTTTATCTTTTATACATGCAGAGCTAAAATTACTTCGAAATTTTCTGCACATATTGTTTCCGGTCTGCATTTTTCAATTGTTAATAGTTTAAAACTGCACTTCTTTATCATAGTATGATAAAGCACAGAATAGACTATGGCTCTTTGAGGTAAAAAAAACAATGACTGCAGATGCTGGAAACCAGATTTGGGATTAGTGGTGCTGGAAGAGCACAGCAGTTCAGGCAGCATCCGAGGAGCAATAAAATCGACGTTTCGGGCAAAAGCCCTTCATCAGGAATACAGGCAGAGAGCCTGAAGGGTGGAGAGATAAGCTAGAGGAGGGTGGGGGTGGGAAGAAAGTAGCATAGAGTACAATAGGTGAGTGGGAGAGGGGATCAAGATGATAGGTCAGGGAGGAGGGTGGAGTGGATAGGTGGAAAAGAAGATAGGCAGGTAGGACAAGTCATGGCGACAGTGCTGAGCTGGAAGATTGGAACTAGGGTGAGGTGGGGGAAGGGGAAATGAGGAAACTGTTGAAGTCCACATTGATGCCCTGGGGTTAAGTGTTCCGAGGCAGAAGATGAGGCATTCTTCCTCCAGGCATCTAGTGGTGAGGAAGTGGCGGTGAAGGAGGCCCAGGACCTCCATGTCCTCTGCAGAGTGGGAGGGGGTGTTAAAATGTTGGGCCATAGGGCGGTGTGGTTGATTGGTGCTGGTGTCCCAGAAATGTTCATTAAAGCGCTCTTCTAGGAGGCGTCCAGTCTCCCCAATATAGAGGAGACTGCATCTTGAGCAACGGATACAATAAATGATATTGGTGGATGTGCAGGTAAAACTTTGGAAGTGGAAGGCTCCTTTAGGGCCTTGGATAGAGGTAAGGGAGGTGGTGTCGGCGCAGGTTTTACAGTTCCTGCGGTGGCAGGGGAAGGTGCCAGGATGGGAGGATGGGCTGTCGGGGGGCATGGACCTGACCAGGTAGTCACGGAGGGAATGGTCTTTGTGGAAGGCGGAAAGGGGTGGGGAGGGAAATATATCCCTGGTGGTGGGGTCTCTTTGGAGGTGGCGGAAATGTCGGCTCTTTGAGCATGCTTTCTTTTGAATACTTTTCCCCTTCCCCTAACCCCTGCAGGGAGTGCTTTCCAGATCATGGCCCACTGTAATTAAATCAATTGATATGTCTCTTTTTCCTTTGTTAACTGGCTTTTAAAAATCTCCTCTGGTACTTTACAATTCTGTGAGGAAAAGCAATTCCTCCTTATTTACTCTATCCAAAGTCTTCAAGAATTTGAAACTTGAATCAATCAGGTGTTTTCATTTCCTTTGCTCTGTGGAGAATGACTCTGTTTGCTCTAGAGTTGGCACATAACTGAAAATCTTTTCTTCCAATGAATCTTGTCTGCATCCTCTCTGAGACCTTGACATCCTTCCTGAGCTGTGGCGCCTGGGAATGGACTGTAAGTTGGCTGGAAGGTCAATCAGTGTTTTGTAAAATTTTAGCATAGCTTCCGTGCTTTTAAGTTGTTGTCTCTTATTATAAAGCCAAGGATCCCATGTGCCTTTTTGACAGCCTTCTCAACTTGTCATGTCATCTTCGAAGACTTGTGTATGCTCCTGCATTTCTTTTAGAATTGCAGCACTTTGTTTTGTTTCTAGGTAAAAACAATGACTGCAGATGCTGGAAACCAGATTCTGGATTAGTGGTGCTGGGGAAGCACAGCAGTTCAGGCAGCATCCGAGGAGCAGTTTCTAACATACCCCCTATTTTCCATATTGGCTGTGCAGATGTTTGAGGCCTGTCAGTGTTTTAAAAGTGATTTCCAGAACCGAAAGTCAATGTCTAACACCAACTGCTGTGCATGGAACAGCAGAGAAACTGCGTGTGTGCACAGCCGGACAGCTTAGAGGGGCATTAATTGCATCTGTCATGTACCTTCACATTTCATCCCTTTATATAATCCTGAAGTCTGTTACTGTCCTCCACATAGAGTCATAGAGATGTGCAGCATGGAAACAGACCCTTCAGTCCAACCATCCATGCCGACCAGATATCCCAATCCTAACTAATCCCATTTGCCAGCACTTGGCCCATTTCCTTCCAAACCCTTCCTATTCATATACACATCCAGATGCCATTTAAATGTTGTAATTGTCCCAGCCTCCACCACTTCCTCTGGCAGCTCATTCTATACATGCACCACTCTCTGGACTGATTAAATGTGAAGAACCTATCATGTAGGAATAGGTTGAAGTAAAGTATAGGAGCAGGTGGGGGCCATTCAGTTCCCTCCACCATTAATAAGATCATGGCTGAACTGATATTCCTCAACTCCATTTTCTTGCTTTGTCCCCATAACCCTTGATTCCTTAATGATTTCAAGTCTGTCTATCTTAGTCTTGAATACACTGAACATTCAGCCTTGACAAACCTCAGCAGAAAAATGTTCCACAATCTCACCATTATAAGGGAAACAAAATCCTTCCCATCTGTTTTCAAAGAGTGACTCCTTACTCTTATTACCTTGTCTGGTCCTAACACACTCTAACAACGAGTTAACTACATCTCCACATTTACCCTGTCTAGCCCCCAGGAATCTCACATTTCGTTAAGGTCTCTTTTCATTCTTCTAAATGCAATGAGTACAAATCCAACCTGCTGTACTACTCCTGATAAGAAAATCCATTCATACTCTGAATCAACCTAGTGAACCTTCTCTGGACTGCCTCCAGTGCTAGCATATCATTCCTCAGATACGAGGACCAAATTTCACGGTATTTCAATTGTGATCCTGTTTAGTTTCAGCAGGATCCCATACCCCTCTTCCCTTTGAACTAAAAGTCTTGGCTTTTCCTATTACCCACTGAGCTCAGATGCTAACTTGTTATTATTCATGGACCATGACCCTTTGTGCTGCAGCTTTCTGCAGTCTTTATCCATTGTTTGTATTCATCCTGCCAAATGCATAACTTCACATTCTTTCTCGTTATATTCCATCTGCTGAGTTTTTGAATACAGGGTTAACTTATTTATATTCCTCCATATACTACTTGTCATCGTCACTACAGTACTTGCTTCTCATCTATTGAATCATCTGCAAACATGGCGATAGCACCTTCATTAACCAAATGATCAATATATACAGTAAATAAATGTGGTCACAACAGTAATCCCTATGGCATTGTCAGTTACAAGTTGACATCCCAAAAATGATACCTTTATCCTCGATTTATGTTTGTATACTACCCCCCATAATGGGCTCTTAAGTAGCCTAATGTACAATACATTAGCAAGTGCCTTTTGGAAATCTTGAGTAAAACTGTTGCATACAAAACCGGACTGGTTTGTACCAGTGCACAATATCTTGCATGTCTTGCCGCTTAAGTTCAGTGAGCTAATGAAGTACTTTTTAATGATAATAGTTTAATGATGGTACTTTTTCTGTTGACTACAATACAAAAGGAGAACAGCATTGCTGAACTGGTATTGAATGGTAACTACTGCAAACATTTTTCATGCACAACTTGTTAATAATAAACATGTTTGGCTCAACTGGAGAGCTCCCTGTTCCCTCCTCACTTAACATTACTCTGAAGTTTGGGAAGCCATAGCTCTCAACTTACTTTAATACAGATCCATGCTATTGTTTGTTACACTGCAGTTCATCAAATATATTGTTGTTGATACAAACTGACTAAGATAATGTATTCTTTGCAATGCATGCCACCAATTTGATAACTTCCAGAGCACTAATTTACCATCATAGTACATAATCACGTCATGTGCCACAGAATCAGAGTTGTTGTGGCGCAGACAGAGGCCATTCACCTATCATACCTGCACTGGCCCTTTAAACGAGCATCATTGCCTAGTGCCAATCTCCTCCTTTTTCCCCATGCTCTCGCACACTGTTTATTTTGAAATAATCATATAATGCCCTCTTGAAAGTGTCAATTGCCTCCACCAAATTTCTAGGCAGTGCTTTCCAAACCCTAACTGCTTGCTGGATAAGAAAATGATGTTTTCTCACAACACCCTTGTACCTACTGCACACACCTAATGCCTTCTCATTCTTCTTCCTTTTACTTTTCCCTGTCTACTCAGTCCAGCCCACTCATAATTAGATCATGAGTTAACTGAAACAATCATTTTTTTCCTGTTTACGCTGACCAATATTTTTGCCTCTCTTTAGTCGAAATCTGAGGTGATACTTTAGAGTGAATATCTTCCTTGGTTTATTCAATTAATGTAAATAAATGATTTAATGCCAAATTCGAATGAAATGGTGTACACGTTATTAAGAAATGAAATTGTGATGAAAATTTATAACATTTATTATTATTTGGGTTCTCATGTAGAGTTAAATGGGATTTTGCTTTTTAGTTATAGAGTCATAGAGTCACAGAGATGCATAGCATTGAAACTGATCCTTCGGTCCAACCCGTCCATGCAACCAGATATCCCAACCAAATCTAGTCCCACCTGCCAGCACCCAGCCCATATCCCTCCAAACCCTTCTTATTCATATACCCATCCAAATGCCTCTTAAATGTTGCAATTGTACCAGCCTCCACCACTTCCTCTGGGCAGCTCCTTCCATACACTTACCACCCTCTGTTTGAAAAAGTTACCCCTTAGGTCTCTTTTATATCTTTCCCTTCTCACCCTAAACCTATGCCCTCTAGTTCTGGACTCCCTGACCCCAGGGAAAAGACTTTGTCCATTTATCCTATCCATGCTCCTCATAATTTTGTAAACCTCTATACGGTCACCGCTCAGCCTCCGACGCTTCAGGGAAAACAGCCCCAGCCTGTTCAGCCTCTCCCTGTAGCTCAGATCCTCCAACCTTGTAAATCTTTTCGAACCCTTTCAAGTTTCACAACATCTTTCTGATAGGAAGGGGACCAGAATTGCATGCAATATTCTGAGAGGGACCTAACCAATGTCCTGTACAGCCGCAACATGACCTCTCAACTCCTGTACTCAATACTCTGACCAATAAAGGAAATATACCAAACGCCTTCTTCACCATCCTATCTACCTGTGACTCCACTTTCAAGAAGCTATGAACCTGCACTCCAAGGTCTCTTTCTTCAGCAACACTCCCTAGAACCTTCCCATTAAGTATATAAGTCCTGCTAAGATTTGCTTTCCCAAAATGCAGCACCTCGCGTTTATCTGCATTAAACTCCATCTGCCACTTTTCAGCCCATTGGCCCATCTGATGAAGATCCTGTTGTAATCTGAGGTAACACTCTTCACTGTCCACTACACCTCCAATTTTGGTGTCATCTGCAAACTTACGAACTGTACCTCTTATGCTCACATCCAAATCATTTATGTAAATGACTAAATGTAGAGGGCCCAGCACCAATCCTTGTGGCACTCCACTGGTCACAGGCCTCCAGTCTGAAAAACAACCCTCCACCACCACCCTCTGTCTTCTACCTTTGAGCCAGTTCTGTATCCAAATGGCTAGTTCTCCCTGTATTCCATGATCTAACCTTGCTAATCAGTCTCCCATAGGGAACCTTGTCGACCGCCTTACTGAAGTCCATATAAATCATATCTACTGCTCTGCCTCATCAATCTTCTTTGTTACCTCTTCAAAAAACTCAATCAAGTTTATGAGACATGATGTCCCACGCACAAAGCCAGGTTGACTATCCCTAATCAGTCCTTGCCTTTCCAAATACATGTACATCCTGTCCCTCAGGGTTCCCTCCAACAACTTGCCCACCATTGAGTTCAGGCTCACCGGTCTATAGTTCCCTGGCTTGTCTTTACCGCCATTCTTAAACAGTGATTCTATGAAGGTGATTTTTAAGTGTCAGAAATGTTTTTCCGAAACAACGTTTCTAGCGTGATTTCAAGTAAGTGTCTAGATGAGCTACTGGGAGAGATAGTGCTGAAGTGTTTTAAGTTACACTTGTAAGAAGCATGTTCAGTTCAGAGGAAGAAAAGATCCACACCAGCTGAAGGGCAGCCAAAGTTTCAGCCATCTCCAGGCTGAACATAAGTCTGAAGCTGTTTCAGCAGGCCAAGTCGAGAGGACTGGGAAAGAACTTGTTTTCTTGGAGTTAAGTGAGCAAACTTCTGAGTTAGTCTATGCCATGTCTGTGTCCGGGAAGAGGTACAGTAACAGAATCCTCGCTAGGGAATGTGCAGAAATTTGCCAAAATGAAATTCAGGAGATTTCATAATTTGAATAGTTACTGGTGAGGATAGGAAGGATAATTCACAGGAATGATGACATGTATAAAGGCTATTGCTGGGAAAATGGATTGAATACTTTTTTTGTTTATGATAAGAATTTTCCAAATTATTACATATACACGCAACTTTGTTTTTTTCCATTTATTTTGTCACTAGCACATGGGTAGCCATTTGTGAAGATGTTCAATGACTGACCATGAGGGTAACCAAATTACCAAGTAAAATGAAAATAAAACAAAGATCTGCGAATGCTGGCAATCTGGAACAAAAGCAGAAATTGTTGGCAAAAGTAATTTGGGGGAAAAAGCAGAGTTAACATTTCAATCCAGTGACCTTCCATCAGAAAAGCTCAGATTCTGATGCAGAGCGACTGGATTAGAAATGTTAGCTCAGCTTTCTCACCACAGATTGTGCCAGACCTGCTGAGTTTATCTAGCAATTTCTGTATTTGTTACAAAATAAAACTTGTGGCTTATCAAGCCAGGTTTCACTCTGGAGTCTAACTTGGCCTCCTTGCCATTAGCTGGGGTCAGAAGAAAGTGGGCATTAGAAGCATGAAGATAACTGTCACATTTGTTGATAGTTGTTATTTGATGTGATATTGACATCGGTAACGAACCGGGACAAGTGATAGGCTTCTTAGTGGGTGAGCATTTTGGTGATGGTGACCACAATTCTGTGACTTTCCCCTTGGTTATGGAGAGAGATAGGTGTGTGCAACAGGGTATGTTTTACAATTGGGGGAAGGGTAAATATGATGTTGCAAGACAGGATCTGAGGAGCATAAGTTGGGAGCATAGGCTGTCAGGGAAGGATGTCATTGAAATGTGGAACATTTTCAAGGAACAGATACGGCGTGTCCTTGATATGTATGTATCTATCAGGCAGGAAAGAGATGGTCGTGTGAGAGAACCTTGGTTGACGACCGAGGTTGAATGTCTAGTAAAGAGGAAGAAGGAGGCTTACATAAGGTTGAGGAAACAAGATTCAGACAGAGCATTAGAGGGATACAGGATAGCCAGGAGGGAGCTGAAGAAAGGGATGAGGAGAGCTAAGAGAGGGCATGAAAAATCTTTGGCGGGTAGGATCAAGGATAACCCCAAGACCTTTTATGCATATGTGAGAAACATGAGAATGACAAGAACAAGGGTAGGTCCGATCAAGGACAGTAGTGGGAGACTGTGTATGGAGTCGGAAGAGATAGGAGAGGTCTTGAATGAGTACTTTTCTTCAGTATTTATAAATGAGAAGGGCCGTATTGTTGAAGAGGAGAGTGTGAAACAGACTGGTAAGCTAGAGGAAATACTTGTTAGGAAAGAAGATGTGTTGGGCATTTTGAAAACTTGAGGATAGACAAGTCCCCTGGGTCTGAGGGGACATATCCTGGGATTATGTGGGAAGCATGAGAGGAAATTGCAGAACCATTGGCTATGATCTTTTCGTCTTCACTGTCAATGGGGGTGGTACCAGGGGACTGGAGAATGGTGAATGTTGTGCCCCTGTTCAAAAAAGGGAGTAGGGATAACCACGGGAATTACAGGCCAGTTAGTCTTTCTTCGGTGGTAGGCAAAGTAATGGAAAGGGTACTGAGGGATAGGATTTATGGGTATCTGGAAAGACACTGCTTGATTAGGGACAGCCAGCAAGGATTTCTGAGGGGTAGGTCTTGCCTTCCAAGTCTTATTGAATTCTTTGAGGAGGTGACCAAGTATGTGGATGAAGGTAGAGCAGTGGATGTAGTGTACATGGATTTTAGTAAGGCATTTGATAAGGTTCCCCATGGTAGGCTTATGCGGAAAGTCAGGAGGCGTGGGATAGTGGGAAATTTGGCCAGTTGAATAGAGAACTGGCTAGCCGGTCAGTGGTGGTAGATGGTAAATATTCAGCCTGGAGCCCAGTTACAAGTGGCATTCCGCCGAGATCAGTTCTGGGTCCTCTGCTGTTTATAATTTTTATTAATGACTTGGAAGAGGAAGTCAAAGGGTGGGTCAGTAAATTTGCAGACGATACGAAGATAGGTGGAGTTGTGGATAGTGAGGAGGGCTGTTGTCAGCTGCAAAGGGACTTAGATATGATGCAGAGCTGGGCTGAGGAGTGGCAGATAGAGTTCAACCCTGTCAAGTCTGAGGTTGTCCATTTTGGAAGGACAAATAAGAATGCTGAATACAGGGTTAACGTTAGGGTTCTTAGTCAGGTGGAGGAGCAGAGGGATCTTGGGGTCTATGTTCATAGCTCTTTGAAAGTTGCCACTCAGGTCGATAGAGCTTGTGAGAAGGCCTATGGTGTATTAGCGTTCATTAGCAGAGGGACTGAATTCAAGAGTCATGAGGTGATGTTGCAGCTGTACAGGACCTTGGTAAGGCCACATTTGGAGTAGTGTGTGCAGTTCTGGTCACCTCATTTTAGGAAATATGTGGGAGCTTTGGAGAGGGTGCAGAGGAGATTTACCAGGACGTTGCCTGGAATGGAGAATAGATCGTACGAGGATAGGTTGAGAGTGCTAGGCCTTTTCTCATTGGAATGGCAAAGGATGAGGGGGTGACTTGATAGAGGTTTATAAGATGATCAGGGGAATAGATAGAGTAGACAGTCAGAGACTTTTTCCCCGTGTACAACAGAGTGTTCCAAGGGGACATAAATTTAAGGTGAAGGGTGGCAGGTACAGGGGGGATGTTAGGGGTAGATTCTTTACCCAGAGAGTGGTGGGGGCATGGAATGCGCTGCCTGTGGGAGTGGTAGAGTCAGAATCATTGGTGACCTTTAAGCGGTAGTTAGATAGGTACGTGGATAGATGCTTAAGCTAGGACAAATGTTCGGCACAACATTGTGGACCGATGAGCCTGTTCTGTGCTGTATTGTTCTATGTTCTATGTTCTAACATTCATGAGATGGATAGCATAACTTTGTTCCAGTTATAATATCAGTATATTTTAACACAACTTGTCGTCCTTTTGCAAATGTTAAGATGTGGTGAAAATGTTTTTTTTCAAGCTTTCAAGAAAAATCTGCAGGTTAAGGTGGAATTAGTTTTATTTGAGTCTTAAAACGTCATGTATATTCACGTGACCCTCGGGTTATACTAGATTCTTACAAAATGAAGTTCAGTTTTGCTCAAAAAGGTGGGTACATATACATTTGTTTCTTAAGCAGTATCATTTGCCTCCAAACATGCATTTTTCCCTAGTTCCTCAAAATCTAATTTACATTGTGATCACTGGATTTATAAATATCACTGGAATGTCTAAATAAAATTATCTGAGTTGCCTTCCATCATGGCAACTCATTTCTACTTTTCTCACGTTTCAGTCTTCAAATGTCTGTTCTTAACCCAGCTGTGTCGACCTCTATGCTTGATAACTTTAATGCATTTGCTTTTAAACCCCATCATGATCGGACCCCGTTCAATTTCCATAATTCTCTTCAGTCATGCATCCCTGCTTAGACTCCATGCTGTAGAACATATTGCTTCTTGTCCTTAATGTTTTCAGGGTGTTATTTGCAGCTACTGTTTCAGTCATTTATGTATTCCCTTTTTAGTTTGCTCACTAAATGCCTCCACTTTGCCACATACTGTCCTACTCTTATAATTCTAATTATAACCCTTTCTCTATTATGGTTTCTTCTGCTCTTGATTCTCATTAATTTATGTTTTGCCTGCATCGTTAAAGCTCTGTTTAATTAAGGATGTAAGGATTGCTGTAGAAAAATACATGTTGTACATGAAATCAAAATTTTTATTTTTGAAAAATTTAATTCCCTTCACCTGAAAAGAAAGAGGCATGCTAAACAGAGTGCTTAAGACCTAATTAAATTAAACCTTGAGGAAAGAGACACACAAGGTTATCTCATTTTATATGCCTGAAAATGACAAATTTCCTTTTTATTTGAGGTATTCATGTTTCTATGACTGGCGTGTAAGATGGATACACAAGGTGAAAACCCAGCTTGTAAGAGCCGGTGCTATATTTCTGCCACTACATATCTCACAAGTAATGCCACCTTTACGTTTTAAAGGGCCTATCAATAACTATTTAAGTTCACTCGCTGAACTTGAAGCTTTGTTTTCAAAAGTTACATACTTATCATCAACCTGAGCTACAAATCTTCTCAAAAATCACCTATCAATAAAAATTTCATAAAACAAACAGCATCCTGTGATCTTGAAACCGGGTCAGATTTTTCAAATGTTTTCAGTCTGGTCGTCTTATTTTCTGGATATGTGCCAAGCCTGGCAATATTCCTGTATCATTTTGGGAAAGAAAGAATAAAAACATTTTTAAGTGTTTCTCTCCCATCACCGGTTTCACCAAATTCAGAGAAAAACTTTTTTTAAAAATGCCATCAGGCTTTGTATTTCAATGTTATTATTTTTTCTTTGATTTATAATAAATTCAGTATGTTGAGTTATTTATTTATAATTTGCCATATGGTGAGGGACCAATTGCTGCTGTTCTGTGCTGTTTTCTGTTGATGGCCTGCGTGGAAGCCACCTTCAAGCTGAGACCACTCCATTGATTCCTGGAAGAGAAAATGTTGAACATTTGGTTTATTTGGCATCATGCATAATCAAGAAACGCAAGAAGACCCTGTGATTTAGAACAGGCTTCAAAACTCCAGTTAGGTTCAAACCAGCACATCAATGCATGAGCAGACAATATGCGACATTCTCGAGACCCGAGGCAAATGCATTTGTCCTACTAATTCCTGTTAATTTTTACTGAAATTTTGAGCAATCCAAAAACAGTGAACGTTGACCAGAATTTGATATGTGTATAGACTCTAGATTAGCTGTGACAATCTGACAGAAACTAATGGCTACTAATCATATATTATGGCAAATTCTCAGTCATATTTACTCAAGTTGGTTTTTTTATTTCCATATGTTCTGAGGGTCCGAGCTTCTTCTTCTTGCAAATACATACTGCTTGCTAGACACAGATGTCTTGATATAATACCTGCACCAACAATTTGTTTTTCCACTTCTGCATTACTTGGGGAATAGTTGAGCACTGAGCACTGGAAGCTTTCAGACTTTCTATGTTTTTTAACTTCAGAAAGTACTTAATTAGCTGCAAATGACTTTGCAATGTCTGCTGATTGTAGAAAGTGCTATATAAATTGAAGTCTTTCTTGTATTCATTGTGTTCCTAATTTTTCATGCTTGACGGCCTGTGTTGCTTTTCCTGTGTAAAGCTCTTTAGAATGTATTTTTGTTTGAAAAACAGGAACAAATACATTGGGAATAAACAAACATTAACTACTATTCCACATTCCGATCTCGAAAGATTTGAAATGTATCTTCAGCATCTTTATGTGGCTGGAGAAAATAGCAATTCACAGCACGGAAAGAGTCACAACAAATTTGTGCTGATTCTTAACTGGACCAACCTGAACCTAATCCATCCATCACTCCATAGCTCCATCCATCCAACCTGAGCCTAATCCATCCGTCACTCCATAGCTCGGTATCTTCCTCTATTTCAAGTGTTTATCTACTCTTGCATTCCATTTTGTAACAGTCTGAATTATTTCATGTGACAATGAATTCCATGCTCTGAAACGTCTCTGCAAACATTTTTTTTTCAAAATCTCTGATCACCTCTAAGGCATCATTTTAAGCTAATGAAACCTTGAAAAAAGTCAGTCTTTTCCTTCACACGCTGCATCAAAACTTTCAATGGGTTTAAAAAGCTTCAGGTGTCTCTGTTGCACAGAATGCTTGAGCTAAAACATGTTATAGCAGAGGAAGAGTAGAGTCTATCGAGTTTACCTTTGTAGGCTATCTGAAACAGCTACCCACTTCGCCACATTGCCTTGTACTATCCCAGTACTCACTTAATGCTGTTTCCAGCAGTTTTTGGAGTGAATTCTGGGTTTATGATGAAGTAGCATTTTCTGTTGGCATGTGGGGAAACTCAAAGGAATACGAAACTGAATGTCTGTATAATTTATCTTCTGCTTTCATATTGTAGCCTACACTATCTGAGCTCCATGTACCTTGTATGCTGTTTTGAAATATTAGTCTGCAGGATGAAGTGATGATTTAAATTTGTACCTTTAATACTGCTTTTGTCCTGGGAAGTGCTGATAGTGTGTGTACAACAGTCTTGTCAGGGATAGGATGTATTTTTAGTGCCCTCTTGTGCTTCCATGGTTGTAGGACCCTTCATGTATAATCAACATAATTGTTCCTAAAGCATTTTAAAATGTATTCATAGGAATAAAAACTGCTTTATGTTGTCCTGTGCTATTTTTGCACATTTGGGACTGTCTTCTGAGATACCAGCTGTTAATTACTTCAGAAAATCATTTGCACCTCTCTCATTTTTATGCTTCACCAGTGCTGCATCTTCTACAACACTAGGTTGTTGTGTTAGTGAAAGACTGGGTATTTGTGTCATTGATATAAATTAGAGTAGCACTAATACCTTTAATTACTAAAGCAAAACTACATGGTTCCTGTAAAATGTGACAAGAGCTGAATACACTAAAATGCAAAATTAATATTGGCTGAACTCCCATGTAAATAATTTCTTCTTTAATTTATACTTTTCCATTTTGTTATTGGAGAATATGTGCTGGCTCCTGACTGTTCTGATTGCCTAACTTTCCGGCCCTGCATGCTTGTGCTACTTCAAATTGTAAAATATATAGCATGCAAACCAATATTTTTAAATATTTGTTCTTGATTTGATGGGAACATCCAAGGAAGTAAGCAAGTAACTATAAAAGAACTGCAGTAAGAACATTAAGTTATAAACCATAGCTCCTCAAACCTGCCCATATTCAACAAAGCCATTGCTGATCTGGCCCAGACCTAAAGTACTCTTTCATTTTAGCTCAGCATAGCTATCAACTCTTTGATAATTTAAATATCCTTTAAATGTCCTTTTAAAATACTATCTGTAATCTAACCACCACAATTCCCTTGAGTAAAGAATTCCAGACAGTCACTGCCCTCTGGGAGAATAAATTCCTTTGCACCTCAGGTTTAAATGAAAGCTCCCTTATTCTCTAACTTTGTTCCCTGGTTTGAGATTTCTTGCAGTAGTTGAAACGTCTTCTTGACATCTACCTGTCAAGCCCCTTCAGAAACTTTGTATGTTTCAATACTTTTTACACTTCTAGACATTAATGAATGATGACCTAATAAATATTTAAGTCTGCAAGGTGTGTAATAAAAACAAAAAATGCAGAAAATTCCAGACTGATCTGATAGCATTCATTGAAAGGCAAAAAGGTAATGTTTCAGGTCCCTGACATTTATCTCTGAACTTTATCTTTGCTCCTTTTGTGCACAGTTTCTGTTAAAGCTATTAAAGCAATATTTTCCGTTTGATTACAGATTTCCAGCATCTGCCATATTTTGCTTTTGTGCTTTGGTTGCGCACGACTTGTCTGGAAACTTGAAAATGTTTGTGTTCTCACAACTTTATTGCTTTTATTGTTCTTTTCTTGAAAGAAACTGCACAGTTAAATTATAGATGGTTTCTGTTCCCACCTAATTCTTGACATTTTGCTTCAAAATGCCTTCAGTGGCTAAATTATCCCCATTGTGTTTCTGCTATTGTCCATAGATGAATGGTATAAATAATGGAGTGGAATTCTTAGGTTATGATGATCATGGAATTAGATAAAAGATCCTGTGAGTCTCTGGCATCTGTGCTTTTGGGAATCTTACAATCTAGGGAGAAGAATGCCTTTCATTCTACTATCCCAGGGAAAGTGGCAAAATTATTGACTTCAGTGGTAGATTTCTGCAGGCACAAAGTTTGATGTTAATATCCCTGTGACAGCTTAGATTGAGCCTCTTACATCTATCTACATTTGGTAGCGATGGACAATGTTGTTGCTGAAATGGAGATTACCTGGAGATCAGCTTTTGGTAAACAGTGCAAATCTGTCACTGCCTCTTGAAGTTCCTTACCTCTGATGCACCATACCAGGCCTTCCTTTGCTGGCACATACAGATTCTTAGAAGTAAACAGTTTTGAATCAGGATAATCTTGCCTGCTACTTCTCACCAACACAATAGTAAAGCTCCAACCAAAATGCCCAATTTATAGATTAGGAGTGATACATAACTGCGAATAGCTATTAAACCGAACTGATAATATCAGCTAAAACTCATAATTCAAAACTATAATAATTTTTGATATATATGACAAATCTCTAAATACCATTACGTTTCTAAAGTTTAAAAGTGATAGACTACCTGCTAAGAAGTGAATTGGACTTGGTTTAAGTAGGTGAAATGGATGCACGACATATTCCAGCAAGAATTGTAGAAGCTTGTACTTACATTTACTTACTTCACTTAGTCTCATCTGCCTTTTGCAGGAATACATGGCTGATGCTCTTTGGATGGAGATTGAGAATCTGGGATCTCCATTTGAAATCCAGAATAGCATGCCAGCATCGTGAAAATATTTAACACAATTGACAATGGTGATTAGATGTCTTCATGTACCAGCAAAGATTTTAAGTGCCTTAAGATGAAAAGAGGAAGGCAGAAAATTGTCACAAATACTGTATAACATTATGTATGAACAACAGAATTTCAAATGTTAAAACTTTAGTGAAGATCCACAGGGTGAGGAGTTTCACTGTTGTTTTCTTCCTGCAGTAACAGAATGTTCCATTTAATTATTCATAATATTTATTAACTAGCTACAGTAAATGACGTCTTGGGAATAAATATGTGGTTCCCTGATCTGTTTACGAATTTCATTATATTTTAAATAGACTCTTCAAACTTTACACAAACTAAACAGTGCAAAAATGAAAAATAAAGCAAAGTTTTATCAATTGTTTGCGCTTTTTAAAGGCCTACAATATGAAGTAATTTTAAAGTACAAGACTTCATAATTCAGAGTTGCAAACTATCTTGATGCATACATGATAGTTCTAATTAGCTGGTATAAATATTCAGACTCATTCCAGTTTAAATTTGTGCATGCACTGTTGTATTGGCCTGAGTCCACTGTTGTGAAATGATGTTTGGACCTGTGTTGCAATGATCTATTTAAAGTCTTTATTTTAATCTCATTTTGTAGTATGTTTTAAGATTGTATCATAAGGTCAAAATGTGTACCCATTTTAGTGACTATTTGTTCTTTTTTTTTAGAGGAACAGGTATCTGAATTTTATAGGTTAGAATTATGCATATTTATCGTGACTTGGAGGTACCGGTCATGACATTGGACTCCTTTGGCTATAAATTCTGTGAGCATGATCTTAACCTCCACAATAAGGAACGGCGTTCCGAAAGCCAGTGCTTCCAAATAAGCATATTTATCAGTTAGCGTTGAAGCTTCCATCTCGATTGTCTCTTTTTATGCTCCAACTTTGTGTTAAAATTGTTTGCCTGATAGTGTTGCGTAACTTTAACTGTAAGTTACATATT
Organism: Hemiscyllium ocellatum; assembly: GCF_020745735.1. Lineage (NCBI taxonomy): Eukaryota > Metazoa > Chordata > Chondrichthyes > Orectolobiformes > Hemiscylliidae > Hemiscyllium > Hemiscyllium ocellatum. Next base: position 35,338,117 of record NC_083419.1, read on the forward strand.
GAACACTGAAGAATTTAACTGTTACAGTACTGTGCTTGTTTCTGTTTTAGTTGTTCTATTATTCATTTGTAATTATTATTTCAACTTTCAACTTCTCTTTGATTTAATGGATTATTATATAGCAAAGTCATTAAATTTCTTGAATAAATGTATATTGAATGCAGAATGCCAGTTTTACACAGTAGACTTGCATTTCACACAAACTGTTTCAATGCAAAATCATTTCACACTTTCACTGGAGCACAGGAGGTTGAGAGGTGACCTAAAAGAAGTTTATAAAATTATGAGGGCGATAGGGTTAATGGTAGGTGTTTTTTCCATAGGATGGAGTCAAATTTTTAATGTGAGCGGAGAGAGATTTATAAAAGACATGAGGGGCAATGTTTCTACACAGAGGGTGGTTTGCGTGTAGCATAAATTTCGAAGAAAGTGGTGGATGTGTGTTCAGTTAGTGTTCAAAAGACATTTGGATAAGTACATCAATAGGAAAGGTTTGCAGGGTCATGGGTCAGGAGCAGGCAGATGGGACTAGTTTAGTTTGGGATTATCATCTTCATGGACTGGTTGGACCAAAGGATTTGTTTCCATGCTGTATGACTCAATGAGGCACTTAAAACCCACATCCAAACCTTGGACAGCAAAGGGCAGGTTGCTAGCTTCCTACTCACGTGCCATCACACGGTTATTTCAAATAGATTTAAGAAATTTGGAAAATATTAATTGGTTCATGTAAGATGGAGATTGCGTTATGCTTTTGAAGTGTTAGTTAATGTCACTGTGAGATTGCAATGCAGGTTGGCTATTGATGGGAAATCTTGTATGTCTTCATCTGGCGTGGTCCTTTCATTTCAAATGAGCTCATTTTGATGGATTTACTCCACAGTGATGTGCTTCGGAAGCACTGTCAACTTTTGATTGAATTAAATAAAAAAAGTGATTATCCCCAAGATAAGATACTTCATCACGGTGTCATTTGAATATAATTGAGACTCGAAATAATTTATAGCAAAGTCAAATGCAGAAATTACCATTTGTTCACAGGAGTTAAACTCAAGAACTGTCATTAATTTCCTCATAAGGAACAAGAGAAGCAATACACAACATGTGGTATATTGGAATGCAATAATCACTTGATTGAAATGCACAATTTAAATGTACCACTCCTGCTGACTTTCAATGCAGAATAATCTTACATGAAGCATACTCCTTAAAACCCATTTGTTTTTCTCATAAATCATTGTGAGCTCATAAAGTTCCAGATGGCTTTCCTCATTGAACTGTTTTATTGCAGAATATTTTCTTCCAAGAAGTAAAGCAACCTCTGGAAAATTTCAACATTATATATCTGTTTTGTTTTAAAGGTTTGTCTGTTGCACTACAGCTGCTACATGGAGATATTGATCAGATCCGGAGAGAATACCCAGTATTGTTCACAAGAGGTGTGGCGATCACCAGAAAATTGGGCTTTTCTGATATTATCATGCCAGGTAGGCTGAACAACAGTGGAGTTGTTATGGAACATGGTAAGACAGTTCTAAGAATTGTTACACTTCATTTTCTATCTCCACAAATTGGTTTTTGGTAAACACAAGGTCTTACAAGTAATTCATCCTCGTTTTAAAACAACGTGCTTTCTTGTGCTGGAGTATTTTATGCTGTACAAACCGTGACAAAGACTATACAAGATTGTTGACTTGAAGTATTACCTTGTTAGTGTTCATACTTGGCTTAAACATTTTTAATTATTTGTACCATGTATACAGTAAGTCATTGAAAAGCTTGCATTTTAATACTATTCAGTGATAGTTGGAAGGTTGTGCCTTTGAATGTTTCAGCATATCCTCAGCATTGACATTTCAGTGCAGTGCTGAGAGAAGCTGTAAATATAAATTCCCCACTTTTCAGATCTGCCCTTTCAGGTGAATGTTAAAGATGACATAGTCATCTTTACAGAAGAGCAGGTGTCCTAGCAAATATTTATCCTTCAAACAATATCCTCTTTTTATAAAAAAAACCTAATTATTTCACTGATGTTTTTGGAACCTTCCTGTGCACAGATTGAATGGTGTGTTTCCCACGTTACTGCAGTAACTGTACTTCCAAAGTAATTCATTGCTGTAAAACACTTGGGAGCAACCCAGGATTGAAAGGGTGTTGTATAAATAGACTGTGTCTTTTCTTCATAAATCTTCTCTTGAAGAATATATTGCTTTCAGGACATTATGATTTTCTTTTTAGTGCCCGTTTGTAAAATGTGGACATTGATGGCAAGGTTGGCATTGATGGCCCATCCTTAATTGCCTGAGAGAATATATTGGTTTGCTACCTTTTTGAATTCCTGCAACCCTTGTGGTATCAAGGCTTTCAAACCAGTGACAATGAAGTAACAGTGATATGTATTTTTAGTCAGTTTGGTATGCAGTGTTGAAGGGAACTTTAAATGTTTGGTCCCCTCATGCCGTTTACCCTTCTAAGTAGTAGAGGGTGCCAATTTGGAAGATGCCATTTAAATATTTTTAGTGAAATTCTGCAATGCACCTTGCAGATTGTACACTGCTATCACTGTGCATGTGTGTTGGAAGGAGGAGGACTTCATGTTCATCTCTGCTGCAATGCCTTTTGGGGCAGATAGAATGGAATTGGGTGAGTGAGGGTTAAAGACAATGAGTTTGGAGAATTTCAAATTGAGGAGAGCTGCTCAGAAGTTGTGTTTTATATGCTAGATACTTTTCAAACCCTCCTTTTCACTGCATATTTTAATGACCCAATGTTAATTCAGTAAAAACTTGTAAGCTCCATGGTTTGTGATTTATTTTACCTTCAAATGTCAGTCATTCTAAATGCACCAAATTTGTATGAGTAAAATCAACGATTAAGAAACCTTTGCATTTGCATTCTACATTTAGAAGTTCAGAAAAACATGCACTTTGGTCAGAGGATGTCAATCGCAGTCTCATTATCTGTGTCATGTTCCTGGTATTAACTCTAGACTCACGCAAATGACTATGTCATTAATTCTAACTTGGCCTTTATATCTGGTGACTGGAATTTCCTTTCTCCAAGAAGGCTTTTACAGAACAGCTTTAAATGTAACTGCACTTTGATCTATAATACAGGAGCTGGAAGAGCCACTATAAACTGAAATTAACTTTTTTCACTAGTTCATGGACTTGAGCAATGCCTCCAAATAAATCTATCTTTAGAATCTGCAGAATAAAATTGCCTTTTTATTTTAAATTTCATCAAGTAGGAGAAAGGTAGAAAACTTCTGCATATATTGCATTTTATTATATGTTCACTACAAGCTAAAGCATCATAACAATGGCTTGATGTTGAGGTGTTACATGAAAATTAATATTGCAAGAACTGTGGGGTGCTTTTTCTGAACAATGTATTAAAGTGTTGCAGCAACAAAAAACAAACAACTGTGGATCCGGAAATCTGAAACTAAAAACAAATTGCTGGAGAGATTCAGCAGATCTGGCAGCAACTTAGTTCTGAGGAAGGGTTACTGGACCTAAAAGGTTAACTCTGCTTTCTTTACACTGTGGCCGCCATATCTGCTGAGTTTCTCGAATAATTTATGTTTCTGTATTGAGGTCTTAGAATAGAATAGAATCCCTACAGCATGGAAACAGGCCCTTCGGCCCTACAAGTCCACACTGACCCTCTGAAAATTATCCCATCCAAACCCATTCCCCATTACTCTACATTTACCCCTAACCTTCACATTCTCTGAACGTGATGGACAATTTAGCATGGCAAATTCACGTAACCTGCACGTCTTTGGATTGTGGTAGGAAACCAAAGCATCCAGAGGAAACCCACACAGACACTGGGAGAATGTGCAAACTCCACACAGACAGTTGCCCGAGCCTGGAATTGAAACTAGGTCCCTGGTGCTGTGAGGCCACAGAGCTAACCACTGAGCCACCATGCTGTCTCTTGTGTTGGTTTAACATTTGGTCCAAAATGCAGAAGTCCTATGACAGTGAGCTTTAAAAAACACAAACATAATGCCTTCCATCAAAAAGAACAGTGTGAAGTTGGGCCTGATTTACAAATAATTTCTCATGTGTTCATTCAGGTATAGCAGTACTTCAACATTTCACTTCCAACCATTCAAAGATCTGAGCTTAGCTGATCATGTTCTGTCTGTATCCTATCTTGTTAAAAGTTCTGCAAACCCAGGTCAACCCTTGCTGAGCTACAATGTCCTCAGTTCCACTGTTCCTGAAGTTGAATTTTTCTTTCGACTAAATATTGGAAGGACCAATATTAATTTCTTTTGTCCATGTTGCAAACTCCATTCTTTACACTCAACCCCAGCTCATTCCTGGCACACTGTTTGAGACTGAACCAGACCTCGCAATGTTGATGATTGTAAAATATACTTTTGACCATGATATGTAATCTGATTTACAGATTCCGATTTTCGGATTACTTCGTGTGGAAACAGGCCCTTCGGCCCAACAAGTCCACACCGACCCGCCGAAGCATAACCCACCCAGACCCATTCCCCTACATTTACCCTTTCACCTAACACTACGGGCAATTTAGCATGGCCAATTTTTTTGGATTGTGGGAGGAAACCGGAGCACCCGGAGGAAACCCATGCAGACACTGGGGGAATGTGCAAACTCCACACAGAGAGTCACCTGAAGTGGGAATTGAACCCGTGTCTTTGGCGCTGTGAGGCAGCAGTGCTAACCACTGTGCTACCATGCCGCCCACAAATATTATTATTATTATTATTATTATTGTAGTGGTTCTGTTTGCTGAGCTGGGAGTTTTTGTTGCACGCTTTGGGCTGCATTCACAAGCAACCCGACTCCAAGAAGACACAATCTCGACGAGCCGTGCACGGCGAACAGAACCACTACAACGAGCACCCGAGCTACAAATCTTCTCACAAACTTTGAATTATTATTATTGTGGGAAATATTGATTGTATTAGAAAGAGTGGCCCAAAGATATGAATTTGTGCTATGAGACTTTTTTAAAGGGTCAGAAAGTCATTCTGGAACAGTGACCTAAATGTATCAGTTCCAAGAAAAAAAACATGGCATAGTCAAGCACCTGGTAGATTCCTTTGGTTTTAATGGAGAAGATGTTTATACTTTTGAGTTTATGAATGTAGTGTGAACATATTAGGCCATTAGTTTTGTTTTGGTTTTAGTTCTGAAGCAAACAAGAGTTTAGTTCAGTCAAGAAAAAGGTCCCCTCTTGGCACGTTTCATTCTGGTGTAGTTCAGCTCGGAGCCAACAAGTCATTGCAGCAGCAGATTTTTACCAGTCTGTAATACTTTCAAATCTTAGTGTGGAGGTGCCAGTGTTGGACTGGAGTGGACAAAGTCAGAAGTCACACAACACCAGGTCACAGTCAAAAAGGATTTATTTAAAATCACAAGCTTTCGGAGCACTGCTCCTTCATCAGATGAAGTGGAGGAAAGCGCATCTCCAAACCAGAGAGTCTGAGATAGAAATCTTCAAGTTGTTGGAGTTGAAAAAGTTTAGATAATCAAAATTGTGAAAGGTTACATGTCATCAAACTCTCAAGGAATTTCGAAATTATTTCCACATTTCAAGAAAAAGACACTGGAGGGAGTCAGTTGAGGAGAAACTTAGAAATGAGTTAGGAGAGTAATTTCTATGGGTCTGAATCTCGAACTGATAATGTTTTGAAGCAGGCTGAAACTTTGTTGTTTGCATAAAGATTTTTCAAAATTGCCTTATTAACGTAAGTTAGTTTGTTTTTCTTTTCTGTTTTGAGCAATAAAAATTAAAAACATCTGTAGCCTCATAAATATGTTTCACTTAGTAACCACCACATTTAATTTTTATTTTATTTATTTAATATATAATCCATCAAGCCAAGTTTAATTCTGGCATCTGACTTGACCAGTATTATCATCAGATGGGATCATAACTCAATCAACAGAGCTGTGTAATCATCACCTGTCCCTAAACCTTTCTCATCCCATCTGATACTGAAACCCTATCCATGCCTTTAGTTTCCAAAATGGATGATTCCAATGTTCTTTGCCAGCATCCCATTTTTCAACCCTCCATAAACTTGAACTCATTTAGATCTTTGCATACCTAAATTGTACCAAGTCCCATTCATGCATTATTGTAGTGCTTGTAGATTTGTTGAATCCTGGTCCAACAATGTTTTCTTCAACAATGTTTAAAGTTTTCTTCCCTGTTTTCGAATCCCTCCATCTCATCACTTCTCCCTATCTCTGAAATCACCAAGTTCACTCAGTATCTCAAATTCCAGCCTTTTTGGTATCTTCTATTTTATTTGCTGTACCCTTGCACCAATGCCTTCAGCTGCTTAATCCTGAAATCTGAAAGTTCCTTCCTAAGCTGGGGACTGGAGTTAAAAAAAACAGGAACTTTTGCTAAGCATATTTTGGTGAGACTACTTTTTGAGTACAGTGTACCACATTGCTCCCTGAACCTACATAGGAACTTAATTGGACAAAAGTTGATGCAGCAAAATTACATTGAAATGGGATGACAGGGTTGCCCTGTGATGAAAAATTAAAGTCATTGAGTTTGCTTTGTCTGGAGTTCAAAAGAATCAGAAGTGATGGTGGTCTCATCAATACATAGCAGATCCCATGAAAGCCTGAAAAGGTAAGTGCAAAGTTTTGGTTTTTCTGACTGGTGCTCTGGAACAATGGGGCATAGTCCTCAGGACAAGAGGCCAATCAATTCAGATTGCTCGGTCGATAAATATATTCAGGGCTAGATAAAAGATCTTTGGACTTTAAGGAATTAACAAATGTGGGATGGATCAGGAAAGTGGTATTAAGATCAAAGATCAAGAAGGAACCTATGAAATAGCAACGTACTTTCAACGTGTTTTATGCCTGACTTTTATTCCGCTTGGTCTTAAACTGCCTCTCCAGTTCATCCTTGTCCTCCATTTCTTCCTTTATGACACTTCTTGCAACTTAATTCTTTGACCAAGTGAATGAATCCTTCCTTAAATGGTTCTATATTAAATTTTGTATCCATTTTTTGTTTGGAAGTTATACTCTGAAATTCCTTGGGGCATATTACAGTGTTAAAGGCATTACACAACTGTTGATCCCTTTTTTTGTGTTTAAATTGTTTTATGATCTTGACTCTTCCTGTCTCTGAACATTATCTTTATTGCCCAAATTCTGCATTGTTTTGGATCTGAATATGGTGCAACGGAATAGGCAACATTAGTTCCCACACTTGCTGAAATTTCCTGCACAAATTTCCATTTCTCCAACTCTTCTTTTACTTATATTTCATCCCTTTGTAAAACTTTTGGCCACCCCTCTCAATATCTTTTTTCTAACACTCCATTGTTCTTGCTTTTAATGATATTTATTTGTGAAGTGCCTTTGGAAAGTTTTGATCTAAGTAATATAAAGGCAGGATATTGTTGAACGTGTTACTCAACTTGGCACTTCAATCAACTACTGAGCAATAAAACATCAGTGGAAATATTGTTCCCTTAGATAATGATTTGCAGTTATGTATAGAACAACAGTAACAACACTGACCTTTCGATGTTTTGAAATGGAGGTGTAGGTGTTGGACTGGGGTGGACAAAGTTAGAAATCACACAACACAAGGTTTATTTGGAAGCACTAGCTTTCGGAGTGCTGCTCCTTCATCAGGTGGTTGTAGAGTATAAGGTTATATGCCACAATGAACTGATGAAGGATATACTCCGCAATGACCTGATGAAGGAGCAGCACTCCGAAAGCTCGTGCTTCCAAATAAACCTGTTGGACGATAACCTGGTGTTGAGTGATTTTAATTTTGACTTTTCAAAGTAAATTATTGGTGGCAACTCAGTTTGGGTTAGCTTGACAATGTTGTACAAATTGACATATCTATTGGCTCAACAATGGCCTGTTGCCTCAATTGTTGTACTGACTGACATGTGACAACTGCAAAAAAATAGATAACTAAGTTTAACTTAGATGATTTCTTTGAGCAAAAGTTAATTGGCAAACTCTTACATGAAAATGACTGTCCACCGGTGACCTGATTTTCCTCAAAGCAAGTAATAGTTCCTCCATCTGTCTCATGCTACCAATCGACAGAGGAACATAGGTATTTCTGCAATAAAAAGTTGTTGTTCCTGTTTTTAGCTGTGTTATTCCTGTTTTTAGCTGTGTCATTCTGCAATGAGTTCAGTTTTATCTATACTGCTTATTCCTTCTGGCCATGGGAAGAGGGGGAAATCAAGCACCTGTCAGCCCATTAGTCTGCAGCTGGGCAATCCAAGATGGAGGATGGGAGAAATTTCTGGCTGTAATAGCTGCCCCTGTTTTGAGGTATTTTAGGTGCTGGAGGTGATTTCCTCAAATTCCAGAGCAGCTGCTGTTCCAGCCAGAAATTTTTCCCATCCTCCATCTTGTTTTATATGCTGTTGCATTGTTTTGGAACTTTGGGAAAAAAAGTCAAAACAACAGCAGTTTTAAAAGGGAGAAGAACAGACAAAGGAAGCACATGGTGAGGTCAGTGTAGAAGAGAGAGAGAGAGAGAAACTGACACTGTCTTTGCTGTTTGAATTCATGTATCACTGGACATCGGAGTGCATCTAGGAAAATTAACAAACAGTGAAATTCACAACTGATCTTGGAGGAACTGTTTGGGTGACGTTCACAGCACAGAATCAGATAAGTGAGTAGAGGGGTTCTTTCTTGATTATATGTTTTTGGAGATATGTCTCTTCATTAAACTTAAAATATAAGCCATAACTATTCACTTAACCTGGGGCAGTGTTTGTAGAGGAATGAGACGGTGTTTTTTTCTGGTCTATAGATTGTGAAGGAGCAAAAATGGCCTTTAATAGAGTGGTATGGGCTTCCTGTCAGATGTGGGAGTTTAAAGAGAGTTTAAGAGTTACTCCGGATTATATCTCCCATAAATTCTGTTGGTTGCATATCTTATCAGATTGAATGGATCAGTTGGAGAGACAGTTAGAAGCAATGAGGATTTGGCAACAGCAACAGTATGTGATGGATGGCAGTTATAGGAAGGGGGGAAAGTCTCAGATACAGTCACATAGATGGATTAACTCCAGGAAAGTTAAGAGAGGTAGGCAGCTAGTGCAGGAATCTTTTGTGGATATACCCATTTCAAGCAAGTATGCTGTTTTGGAAAATGCAGGGGGTAATGGATTTTTGGGGGAAAACAGAATGGTGTGATGCTTCCCTGATGCCAGGATCAAGGATGTCTCAGAGAGGGTGCAGAATGTTCTCACGGGGGAGAGGGGCCAGCAAGAGGTCATTGTCCACATTGGAACCAACAACATAGGAAGGGAAAAGGTTGAGATTCTGAATGGAGATTATAAAGACCCAGGGAGATAGTGAGGAAAGAGGTCAATCTGAGACTGGTACAGTTGAGAACAGAAGTGAGTTAAACAGTCAGGGCAGGCAGGGACAAGGTAGGACTAATAAATTAAACTGCATTTATTTCATTCATGGGGCCTAACAGGGAAGGCAGATGAACTAAGGGGATGGTTAGGAACTTGAGACTGGGATATCATAGCAATTACAGAAACATGGCTCAGAGATGGGCAGGACTGGCAGCTTAATGTTCCAGGATACAAATGCTCCAGGAAGGATAGAAAGGGAGACAAGAGAGGAGAGAGAGTGGCATTTTTGACAAGAGATAGCATTACAGCTATACTGAGGGAAATATATCCAGGGATGTTATTTGGGTGGAACTGAGAAATAAGAAAGGGATGATCACCTTATTGGAATTGTATTATAGACCTTCTCATAGTCAGAGGGAAATCGAGAAACAAACTTGGAAGGAGATCTCAGCTACCTGTAAGAATAATAGCATGGTTATGGTAGGGGATTTTAACTTTCCAAACATAGACTGGGACTGCCATAGTGTTAAGGGTTTAGATGGAGGGGAATTTGTTAAGAGTGTACAAGACAATTTTCTGATTCAGTATGTGGGTGTAGCTACTGGAGAAGGTGCAAAACTTGACCTACTCTTGGGAAATAAGGCAGGGCAGGTGACTGAGGTGTCAGTGGAGGAGCACTTTGTGGCCAGCGACCACAACTCTATTAGATTTAAAATAGTGATGGAAAAGGATAGACCAGATTTAAAAGTTGAAGATCTAAATTGGAGAAAGGCCAATTTTGATGGTATTAGGCAAGAACTTTCAAAAGCTGATTTGGGGCAGATGTTCGCAGGTAAAGGGACAGCTGGAAAATGGGAAGCCTTCAGGAATGAGATACCAAGAATCCAGAGAAAGTATATTCCTTTTCGGGTGAAAGGAAAGGCTGGTAGGTATAGGGAATGCTGGATGGCTAAATAAATTGGGAGTTTGGTTAAGAAAAAAGAAGGAAGCATTTGTAAGGCATAGAAAGGATAGATAGAGTGAATCCTTAGAAGAGTATAAAGGTAGTAGGAGTATACTTAAGAGGGAAATCAGGAGGGCAAAAAGGGGACATGAGATAGCTTTGGCAAATAGGGTGAAGGTGAATCGAAAGGGTTTTTACAAATACATCAAGGACAAAAGGGTAACTAGAGAGAGAATAGGGCCCCTCAAAGATCAGCAAGGCGGCCTTTATATGGAGCCACATAAAATGGAGGAGATACTAAACGAGTATTTTGCATCAGTATTTAATGTGGAAAAGGATATGGAAGATATAGACTGTAGAGAAATAGCTGGTGACACCTTGCAAAATGTCCATATTACAGAAGAGGAAGTGCTGGGTGTCTTGAAATGCATAAAAGTAGATAAATCCCTAGGACCTGATCAGGTGTACCCTCGAACTCTGTGGGAAGCTGGAGAAGTGATTACTGGGCCTCTTGCTGAGATATTGTATCATTGATTGTCACAGGTCAGGTGCCAGGAGACTGGAGGTTGGCTAACGTGGTGCCACTGTTTAAGAAGAGTGGTAAGGACAAGCCAGGGAACTAAAGACCAGTGAGCCTGACATTGGTGGTGGCAAGTTGTTTGAGGGAATCCTGAGGGACAGGATGTACGTGTATTTGGAAGGGCAATGACTGATTAGGGATAATCAACATGGCTTTGTGCGTGGGAAATCATGTCTCACAAACTTGATTGAGTTTTTTGAAGAAGTAACAAAGAGGATTGATGAGGGTAGAGCAGGAGATGTGATCTATATGGACTTCAGTAAGGCATGCGACATGCTCCCCCATGGGAGACTGGTTAGATCTCATGGAATACAGGCGTTTGGTATGCTTTCTTTTATTGGACAGAGAAATGAGTACAGGAGTTGGGAGGTCATGTTGCGGCTGTACAGTACATTGGTTAGGCCACTATTGGAGTATTGCGTGCAATTCTGGTCTCCTTCCTATCGGAAAGATGTTGAGAAACTTGAAAGGGTTCTGAAAAGATTTACAAGGATGTTGGCAGGGTTGGAGAGTTTGCGCTATAGGGAGAGGCTGAACAGTCTGGGACTGTTTTCTCTGGCGTGTCGGAGGCTGAGGGATGACCTTATAGAGGTTTACAAAATTATGAGGGGCATGGATAGGATAAATACGCAAAGACTTTTCCTGGGGTCAGTGAGTCCAGAACTAATGGGCATAGGTTTAGGGTGAGAGGGGAAAGATATAAAAGAGATCTTAGGGGCAACTTTTTCACACAGAGGGTAGTACGTGTAAGAAATGAACTGTCAGAGGAAGTGGTGAAGGCTGGTACAATTGCAACATTTAAGAGACATTTGGATGAGCATATGAATAGGAAGGGCTTGGAGGGATATGGGTCGGGTGCTGGCAAGTGGGACTAGATTGGGTTGGGATATCTGGTCGGCATGGATGGGTTGGACCGAAGGGTCTGTTTCCATGCTGTACATCTCTATGACTCTATAATTATTGGAATGGAGAAGTTGCATTTAAATCTGGCAATTACTGGCGCACAATCTAAAGCAGTTGTGAAAATTTAGTGGAGTTTCTTTTGCAGATAATTTTAGATAGTCTTGGCTTTCACGTTCCATATTGTTGCCACGAGCAGCTCTACTCCCCTCCACCCCAGATTTCTCAAACTGTTTTCTATTGCCAAATTTTCCTTAGATGCTGGTCCTATCATGGGATCATCTTGTCTTTGGAAGACAGAAAAAATACAATATATCTGATTTTAGGAGAACTTTCTGATAACATCCTTTATGTACTAAAATGTCACAGGCAGTTAGCAAGAATGCGATCCAACAAAATTTGTCACTAAATCAGATGGAGGCATAAGAACTGATGATTTGTTAACATCCCCACTTCAATCCTTCCAATGGAGGGAAGGTCATTGATGAAGCAACTGAAGATTTCTGCATCTAGGACATTACTCTGAGATAATTTATATGTGTGATGACTGACCGCTAACAACTATAGCCATCTTTAGTTGTTTCAAGTATGTCTCCAATTCCCTTGATTCATATTGATTCCAGTTCTCAACGGGCTCCTTAATGTCACCCCTAGCCGAATGCTGCCTTGATGTTTAGGCAGTCCCTTGACATTCTACACTGAGATCATCTCTTTTCACCTTGTTTGAACTGGTGTTTAGTGGCTCTGGCAGAACCTAAATTGAGCATCAGTACACAGATTATTGCTAAACTGCTTGATAGCACTGCTGATGACTCATTTCACCATTCTGGTTCCTTCAAGGTAGTGTGATACATGATAATTGCCTGGATTAAATTAAATCTGTCCTGTGTGTGGGTAAGGAGATACCCAGGGATGGTGATGCTGTTGTCTGGGATCATAGTTAAATCATAGAATCACTACAGTGTGAAACCGGCCATTTGGCTCAACAATTCCACACCGACCCTCTGAAGAGTAACCCACCCAGACCCATTCCCCTACCCTATTACTCTACCTTTCCCCTGACTAATGCACCTGACCAACACATCCCTGAACACTATGGCCGATTCACCGAACCGTGTGGTTATTCTCAGGATTTTATTCAACAATGTCAGGATATTGCTTGACTAATCTGTGAGATAATTCACCCAAATTTGGCACTCGTGCCTAGGCATTAGTGAGGAAGGCCTGCAGCATTGACTGAACTGAGTTCACCATTGTTATTTCCAATGCCTAGGTCATTGTGTGGTCAATTTGGTTTCATTCCTTTTCAACTTTTTTAAAGTCGATTGATGCAACTAAGTGGCTTGTTATGCATTTTGAGACAGCAGTTAAGAGACTCATTTTGAGGGATGAGTTGAAAAGGAAGAGGATTGGCCTGGGTGACGGCCAGGAGAGAAGATGAAGAAAGTAGGATGGCGCAATTAATGAGTCAGTGCTAAATAAATTAACAGCACATCAAAGCTTCCTCTTGGCAAGAGAAGGAAGCTTTAGGCAACAAAGCAAGAAGGTTGAGGTGTACAAAAAGATCGGGTCAAGGAATTGGAAGGATTGGGTATCTGAGAGTGAAAGAGTGAAAGGAAACAAAAAAGTACAATAGAAAAAGATCTAGAAGGAGTAAACAGAAATGAAGTTAATAAAGATGAAATGGACTCCGGTCTGGGGCAATAACAAAAACATGCAAATAGGTGCAGGGTAAACTCAGGTAACAGATCTACCTGTATTTAATAAATGAGAACATATAAATCATGACAATAATTGAAAATAAGCAAGACTTCTGAAAATAAATTAACTTGTTTGGAATTCAGCCACAGGAAATGAATCTTGAAAATGATTCGGATTCGTAACTACGTTAGACAAAGTTTGAAAACAATGTGAAGAATTAGATTAACTAAGAATCCAGAAAGAAGCATGAAACACTCAAACAGAAACTTCTTAAATCTTGACAGACTTGCTTTCAAATTGTGCGGACTGAGAATACTGACTGCCCTTGTACGACTAATGCCATGGGATTTGTATATCCACGGGGCAGATAAATAAACCGTTAGTTTTGCATGTCATCTGACAGTGATAATCTACCTCTGGCTCATTGGTAACTTGTATTTTCCACCCCTTCTTTTAAATAATACTATTGTTTATGCATTTCACCATCATGCAGTAAAATTGGCTTTTTCTGATCTTGAACTGAGATTAGAAAACTTGTCTTGTGGTTAATACTTACTGCAGTACGAATAGCAAACAAAAAGAGTAGAGGAGGTATTCGGTGTTGTTAGTCTTTTCAGAATTGTGCAAACATTTCCCTATCCATTAAGGGGTGAGAGGAAGTCAAATGTCTCACATTGTTCTATGGAAGTTTAAAATAGACCTTCCTGTTCCTGTGGAGAGGGCTTGAAGGTCAGGTCAGGAAATGCAAGCATTCAGCCAGTGGTCCAGTAGGTCTCTCATTTGGGTCATCTTCCAAAGGTTGGTCATGATCAGAGCTCTAGCATGGCAATGATAGGTAGCCAGCTGGCATAATTAATTCCTTATTTATGGACTGGTTGTGTCTTTGCCAGGGTCTTCCCCGTGGCAGATGGATCGTGCTCTGAGAGCTAAACCCAACAGGAGGCAAACTCTTGAGGTTGGCCCGAGAAGATCACAAAGTCACAGCAACGTCCTGCAGGAGCAGCAGCCCCACAACGACATCCATTAGCCCTCCTGTGGATGGAATCACTTCCCTTCAACATCCACCCTGACCCCACCTACTGCCACCAAAGGTGTGGCTACCATTTAATTTATTAGATTGATTACCTCTTGAGGAGGTATCTCAAGAGTCATACTTGTGAATTCCTTCTTCCTCCAGTGGCAATGCCCACCTCTGTCAGTCAGGCTACCACCTTTTTACTGTTAACATCAGCAATCTGCCTGTCATCTTCAAGTGGCTCTGGGAAAATCTTCCAAGCAGGCAAATAACACCCACCGGTGGATGGAATTGAGGAAGAGCCCCAACCTGCATAACGCCTATTCAGCACTTCAGATGGCTGAAAATTTACAATCTATTGTCTTCTCCAATTAGATGTTTCTGAAAACATACCGCAAAGAAAATCTGTTTTGCACTAAGACGGATTTGTGTAATCAGATTTTCTCCATCTGACACAGCTGGCCTTTCAGGTATTGAGTATCAGTTACATTTATGACCAGAGCTGAAAATGTGATGCTGAAAAAGCGCAGCAGGTCAGACAGCATCCAAGGAGCAGGAGAATCAACGTTTCAGGCATGAGCCCTTCTTCAGTAATGAGGAACGTGTGCTAAGCAGGCTAAGATAAAAGGAAGGGAGGAGGGACTTGGGGGAGGGGCGTTGGAAATGCTGAAGGTGGAAGGAGGTTAAGGTGAGGGTGATAGGCTGGAGTGGGAGTGGGGGCGGAGAGGTCAGGAAGAAGATTGCAGGTTAGGAAGGTGGTGCTGAGTTCGAGGGTTGGGACTGAGACTAGGTCGTGGGGAGGGGAAATGAGGAAACTGGAGAAATCAGAGTTCACCCCTCGTGGTTGGAGGGTTCCTAGGCGGAAGATGAGGCGCTCTTCCTCCAGCCGTCATGTTGCTGTGGACTGGCAATGGAGGAGTCCAAGGACCTGCATGTCCTTGGTGGAGCGGGGGGAGGGGGTTGAAGTGTTGAGCCACGGGGTGGTTGGGTTGGTTGGTCCGGGTGTCCCTGAGGTGTTCTCTGAAACGTTCCGCAAGTAGGCGGCCTGTCTCCCCAATATGTAGGAGGCCACATTGGATGCAGCGGATGCAGTAAATGATGTGTGTGGATGTGCAGGTGAATTTGTGGCGGATGTGGAAGGATCCCTTGGGGCCTTGGAGGGAAGTGAGGGGGGAGGTGTGAGCGCAAGTTTTGCATTTCCTGCGGTTGCGGGGGAAGGTGCCGGGAGTGGAGGTTGGGTTGGTGGGGGGTGTGGACCTGACGAGGGAGTCACGGAGGGAGTGGTTTTTTTTTGGAACGCTGTTAGGGGAGGGGAGGGAACTATATCCCTGGTGGTGGGTTCCGTTTGGAGGTGGCGGAAATGACGACGGATGATACAATGTATATGGAGATTGCTGGAGTGGTAGGTGAGGACCAGTGGGGTTTGTCTTGGTGGCGATTGGAGGGGCGGGGCTCAAGGGTGGAGGAGCGGGAAGTGGAGGAGATGCAGTGCAGAGCATCGTCGATTGTGTCTGGGGGGAAATTGCGGTCTTTGACGAAGGAGGCCATCTGGGTTGTTCGGTATTGGAACTGGTCCTCCTGGGAGCACGGTATTGGAAGTGGTCCTCCTGGGAGCAATTCCTTCGTCAAAACGCCATCGCATATTCCCAATTCATTCATCAAAATGCCATCCCATATTTCCAATTCCTTCGTCTCCGCCGCATCTGCTCCCAGGAGGACCAGTTCCAATACAGAACAACCCAGATGGCCTCCTCCTTCAAAGATCGCAATTTCCCCCCAAACGTGATTGACGATGCTCTCCAACACATCTCCTCCACTTCCCGCCTCTCTGCCCTTGACCCCACCCCTCCAATCGCCACCAGGACAGAACCCCACTGGTCCTCACCTACCGCCCACCAACCTCCATATATATCGTATTATCCTTCATCATTTCTGCCACCTCCAAACGGACCCCACCACCAGAAATATATTTCGGACTCATGCCCGAAACATTGATTCTTCTGCTCCTTGGATGCTGCCTGACCTGCTGCGCTTTTCCAGCAACACATTTTCAGCTCTGATCTCCAACATCTGCAGTCCTCACTTTCTCCTACATTTGTGACTAGACCAATTATCAAGTTAGCACAGAATCTGAACAGACTGTCAAATGTAATGCTATCCAGTATTGCCGTCAGTGAGGTCACTATGAAGTTAGTGATTGCAGCACTTTTTGATTGGCTGCCAGATTGACCCTGGCTGTCAATCTGGAGGATTTTCTTGGAGGTACTCCGGATGGCTTCATTACTACAGTAGTTGCTTACTGGCAGATGGTCTCCTTCAATCACGCAACACTAGGTTATAGTCCGACAGGTTTAATTGGAAGCACTAGCTTTCGGAGGACTGCTCCTCTAAGAGGTGGTTGTGGAGAGTAAGATCATGATCACAGAATTTACAGCCAAAGGAGTCCAGTGTCATGGAGATGTGATATCTTAAACCATTTTAAATTAAATATTTCTTCTTTTTGAATGGGATATGCTGGTTTCTGTTCTTTGATATGAAAATCCCAGAACTTCATTTAAATTACATTCTCTAACACCTGCTGAAGGAGCGACGCTCCGAAAACTAGTGTGCTTCCCAATTAAACCTGTTGAACTATAACCTGGTTTTGTGTGATTTTTAACCTTGTGCACCCCAGTCCAACACCGGCATCTCCAAATCATTCTCAGGTTAGCTCAGCTTTTCTAATAGGTGTGAAGTGCGT
This sequence comes from Hemiscyllium ocellatum, assembly GCF_020745735.1. Taxonomy (NCBI): domain Eukaryota; kingdom Metazoa; phylum Chordata; class Chondrichthyes; order Orectolobiformes; family Hemiscylliidae; genus Hemiscyllium; species Hemiscyllium ocellatum. The sequence goes on from NC_083419.1 coordinate 35,355,375, forward strand.
CTGCATCCCAGTGTTGAGTCAGACTGAAAAGCCCTCTGCTTAGTTTTATAGGGATTCATGCAGTTTTTGAGCAAATAAAATGTAAATCTGCCAAAAAAATTCATCCTATAAATTTTCATCTATATGTGTGTGTGTGTGTGTGTGTGTGTGTGTGTGAGAGTGATGCAGTGGGGTGACCGCTGGTGTAACATGAACCCAAGGTCCTGGTTGAAGCCATTCTCATGGGTACCGAACTTTGCTATTAGCTTCTGCTCAGCCAGTCTGGTTATTGCTTGTCCTGAAGTCCGCCTTGAGGGGTGGTCACCTGAAGGTCCGCAGCTAAATGTCCCTGACCGCTGAAGTGTTCCCTGACTGGGAGGGAACACCCCTGTCTGGTTGTTGTGCAGTGTCCATTCATCCGTTGTCCTAGTGTCTGCTCCGTCTCAGCAACGTATCATGCCTCGGCATCCTTGCCTGCACTGTATGAGCAAGACCACGTTGGCTGAGTCACACGAGCACTTACCACGTACATGGTGGGAGGTGCCCCCAAGTGTAAATGTGTTATCCTTGTTGATACACTGACACATCTTGCAGCGGCTGCCATGACAGGGTTGTACGGCGGTGTTGTCCTGAAGGCTGTGCAGTTTGCTATGAACAAAGGTCTGTTTAAAGTTTGGTGGTTGTTTAAAGGCGAGAAATGGAGATGTGGGGAAGGTCTTGGCCAGATGCTCCTCCTCATCAATAATGTGTTGAAGGCTGTAAAGAAGGCTTCTGGGAAGTACTAGACAGTAACCTGTCGGTTACAGCCTGTGTCAGACCCTGAGGAGATCATTCTTGCTGTGGCACATCAGAACTGGCAGTCAATGAATTGAGTATCGTACCCTGTTCTTGTAAGGGCATCCTTGAGCACTTGCCTGTCACACTCCTCCTCAATTGAACAGATCCTGTGTACACGGATGGCTTGTCTGTTGGAAATGGCTGTTTTAATATGTTTCGGGTGGAAGCTAGATCAGTGTAGCATTGTGAGTTTATCTGTGGGTTTGCGGGACTGTAAGGTCCTTCAGTGAAGGCAAGCAATTCTGCAGAAAAGATAGGGTCCTGCTTTTGTTCTTTTCTTGAAAAAAATTTTAGGTGTTACGTCTATTTTGGAATTAAATTGTTCTGAGGAAAACTGATATTGCAAACATTGATTCACAAATAGAAAACAAACTCCACCAGTAGAGGGCAGCGAGTTCTCATTATCACAATAACTGCGTGGGTGGTTTTACATGAATATAGCATTCGGACATATTTTGTGTGTGGGAGTGCAGCGAGAATATTTCTCCCTTCAATAATGCTATCATTATAGTTTTGCATAAAAAGAAAGAGAATGAAATTCACAGAAGGCAAGTTCACTTAAAACTTAATGAACAAATAAACTGCATCATGGCCTGTAGAGAGCAGAAAGGTATGGAGCTTTGTACTGAGTTAATGATTTCATTGGAGACAACAACAGTGCTTCTGCAAAGCACTTCAGCACTATGTGGAAGTGTGAAAAATCAGCAGGGAGCCTACTCCTGCAGTCAAGCGAATCCTAATAGAAAATTGTCAAGTGAGAACTGTGATAGCCAAAGTGGAGATTACTTTTTAAAATGCATCCAGTGCTGCTTTTCAAATTGATTTGTTTTAGTCTAACAGCAAAGAAGCATACTATTTTTGGGCTCAAGGAATTAAAGTGAAGTAACCGATGCTGTTTAATTAATGAAAAGAAACCGAAGGGTTCAGATGAATAGAAACCCAGGGATTCAAATGCAAGGCCCATGGGGTTTTGCTCACGGGAGTATCAGAGCACAAGGGTAAAGTTGTAATTGTCAATTCATTAATTACGTTGGTTACGTCACTATTAAATAGTATGCGCACTTTTGAGGCCATTCAGTACTGTTAGGAATCCATAATTACAAAGAAAAACCTTGACAAATTGCAACTGTTTTCAATTGAATAAAGAAGGTTAGAGACAGCTGTTAAAGTAATTTTAAAAATTCTAAATTTACTCATTGAAATACTGCTTCCTGGAGGAAATTTCATTCCCCTGCAGCTATTAACCTATGCTGATACTGAGGAAAGGGGTTAGGAGAACACTCACCCATGTTGAAGCATGCCCTATTTTGCCCCCTGGAATGGTGAGATTGAGAGGAAAGTTTTACCTAAGGGAAAACTGGCTAACTTTGGAAGCAGAAGGCTATGGAGAGAGTACTGTGCAATAAAATAGCTTCCGGTGAGTCAGGCAATGGTTATATACTGGCAATTTGTATGATGCTGTACAATGAAATAACCTACTGATTGATACATAGAGAACATTCTCTTTGGAAGGGTATGAAGGAGTCCTGTTTCTTCTGGAGCTGTTGGCTAGGCTCATGTTTGAAATTGTATAACATGAAAGAAATCAGTAATACAACATACGTAATACAAGTAATTCAGCTCACAAGACCATGCCAATTCTCAAAGATCTATCAATACATCCAACTTTCAAGTTCTTGCCCTTTTTACCTGCACATATTGCAATCATTAATGGACTGGGAGGTATAATACTCATAATTTGTTTTATTTCCATACAGTTTAGTGTCTTGATCTGGAGTGACATTTTTGGTTTTCTCCTCCCCAAACAATGAGTTTCCGATCCCTGCCTCCTAATGAACCATCAAATTAAATCCAAGATTTCCAGCACCAGGAAAGAAAGAAAATTGGAAGTATAATTATCCCAGCAATATTTAGACCCAGCTAACCACAATCTGGGAGCAGGCCGACTCTTGCCTCTTTGCTACTGTTGATGCACTGTTCTGAGACACCCAGGCACAAGGTTAAAAATAAAGGAAAACTTATTCAAGGTTTAACAAAAAGTACACATTTTTTTTCAAAGTTTTAATTAACTCTGTAATGAAATGTATTTCCTAATGCTCATTTTGTTTACCCAGGTGACATCAGAAATGACTTGTACGTAACACTGGAGAGAGGAGAATTTGAAAAAGGAGGCAAGAGTGTGGCCAGGAATGTGGATGTTACCATGTATGTTTTAGATAGTGAGGGGCAGATCCTCAAGGTAAATAATTTTTTTTATTCTTTGATATTTTTGAGTAAAAGCAATGTTTTCCCAGTGTTGTCCTGCCTCAATAGGGTGCATTTTGAGGCAGAAAAATGTTCTGTACCATGACAAGTAGGTGGGCTCTGCTACGTTTTGTATCCATCAACTGTTTCCCCCCTCTGTCATGATTAGATTAGATTCCCTACAGTATGGAAACAGGCCCTTCGCTCCAACAAGTTCACACCGATCCACCGAAGAGTAACCACACAGACCCATTCCCCTACCCAAGTTTACTCCTGACTAATGCACCTAACACTTTGAACAATTTAGCATGACCAATTCCCCTGCCCTGCCCATCTTTGGATTGTGGGAGGAAACCGAAGGAAAACCCATGCAGACACTGGGAGATCGTCCAAACTCCACACAGACAGTCGCCCAAGGCGGGAATCGATGTCTCAGGAAAGAATCCAGCTCCCTCCTAAAGAAAGGGAGGAAGAAACAAGCACAAAGAACAGATCATTCAGACCCTCAAATCTATTCATTCAATTGGATCATGACTGATCGATACCTTCCCTCTTCACAAAGCAATAAGTATCTGCGAGGGATATAGATAGGTCAAACAAAAGGCAATAACTTCAGGCATTGTTTAATGTGGGGAATTATAATGTCATGCAGTTTGGTAGGATGAATCCCAAAGCAGATTATGATGTAATTGGAGAGAGACTCCCAATAAAATGCAACACAGAGGGATCTGGATGTTCTTGTCCTTGAAACACACAACTTTAACATGCAGGAGCAGCAAATAATAAAGAAGGCAAGTGGAATTTTGGCCTTCAGTTTTCGGGTTGTAGCTTAAAAATAGATTAGTCTTGTTACAGCTGTACATGATGTTGACGAGGTTGCAGCTGGCTGGGTTCAGTTTTGGGCCCTGTATTTAAACATAGAAAATCAGAGCAGGAGTAAGCTAGTCAATGCTTCAAGCATGCTCCGTTATTTAATATGATTGTGGCTGATCATCCAATTCAATAGCTCAATTTTCCTCCATATCTTTTGATCCTTTTAGACCCAACTGCTATATCCAACTCCTTTTTGAAATCACATAATGTTTGGCCCCGACTGCTGTCGGTACTGGCGAATTCCACAGGCTCATCACTCTCTGGGTGAAGAGACCTCTTCTCATCTCAGTCCCTTAATAGTTTACTCTATATTCTTTGACGGTGACCCCTGGTTCTGGACACCCCTGTCATCAGGAACATCATTCTTACACCTACCCTGACTTGTCTTGAAAAAAATCATATACTGATGTTCAAAGCAGTTCAGAAGAAATTCACGAATAAAGAGGTTGACTTACTAAAAATAGATAAACAGGTGAAACACTTATTCATTTGCGTTCAGAGAAATGAAGGGTGATCTTATTGAAGCATACAAAATTCTAAAGTTACTTGTTAGGTTAGGTGTTGGGATGATATTCCTACCAGAGAGGGAAGAAAGAACAAAGAACAGTAAAGCACAGGAACAGGCCCTTTGGTCCATCAAGTCTGTGCTGACACGATGCCTTTCTAAATGGAAAACCTTTTGCTTCTATGTGGTCCACATCCCTGTATTGTCTGTCTGTTCATGTAACTGTCAAGCTATCTCTTAAACGTTGCTATTATATGTTTCTACCACCTCTGACAATGCATCCCAGGCACTTACCACCCTCTGTGTAAGAAAATGTGCCTCTCACATCTTCTTTTAAATTTTCCCCCTTTTACCTTAAATCTATGTCCCCTAGTAATTGACAGTTCTACCTTTCGAGAAGAACTCCAACTATCAATTCTGTCCATGCCTCTCAGAATTTTGTAAACACTATCAGATCACTCCTCAGCCTCAGGCATTCAAGTGAAAACAAACCAAGTTTGTCATTTTTCCAATTTCTCCTCATAGCTAAAACCCTCCAAACTGGGCAATATCCTGATACATCTTTTCTGTGCCCTCTCCAAACCCTCCACATCCTTCTGGTAATGTAACAACCAGAACTGTATGCAATATTACAAATGTAGCCTAACTAAAGTTCTATACAGCAGCAGCATGGAGTACAAAAATTGGCAAGACATGTCCCAACTGATGAAGGTAAATATGTCATACACTTTCTTGACAACTAATTCACATGTACTACCACTTTCAGGGAACTGTGCACCTATTTGCCTCGATCCCTCTATGTTAAAGCTTCTAAGGTTTCTGCCATCTACTGTATACTTCTTCCCCCCCACCCCCCCCCACTTTAAACCTTCGAAGATGCATCACCTCATATTTGTCTGGATTAAAGTGCATGTGCCATTTCTCCACCCATGTCTCTAGCCTATTGATGTCATGCTATATCCTCTGGTAACCCTTCTCACTATCCTCCAATCTTTGTCTTCTGCAAACTCACAAAGCAGATTGCATAAATTCTCCTCCAGATCATTTATATGAATCACAAACAACAGGGGTCCCAGCACTGGTCCTTGTGGAACACCATTGGTCACGATCTGCAGTCAGAAAAAAAACCCTTCTCTTCTCTATGAGCAAGCCAGTTCTATATCCAGCTTACCAGCTCATCATGGATCCCATGTAACTTCATCCTCTGTATTAACCTGCCATGAGGGACCTTGTCAAAGGCCTTGCTGAAGTCCACGTAGACAACATCTACCGTCCTGCACCCATCAATCACCTTTGTCACTTCCTCCAGAAACTCACATAGTTTTCTGAATTATAAACTTTCCTGCACAAAGCCATCCTGTCTATCACTTAATAAGTCCTCTTCCTGCTTCTGTGTCTTAAGTTCCTCTGTTCTCCATTTTCCCGTCTAGTTTCCATAACACTTACTGCCCTTGTTTAACAAAAATCTATCGTTCTCACCTTTCAAATGCATGCTTCCCTATCCTCTGTAGTGTTTGTAAAAGAGTTTTGGATTTTGATTGTGGCCAAGTGTTTTTTTTAATAGCATTATTGAATGGCCTGGCTTAATTTTTATGGTTATTCACCTTGTTCTGGACACTGTCAGCTTCAGGAATAGCCTATCTGTATTCTGTCAAATCCTTTAATTATCTTAATCTTTCCAATTATGTCATTCCTTAATCTTCTATTCTTAATCAACATAAAGCTCAGCTATAATGTCTATTCCTATAATTCAACCACTTTGGTTGCTGTATCTTTCTGGTGAATCTGTTAGATTTCCATCAAGGCTATTCTACCATTCATGAGGTGTGATGTCTAGGATTCAATGCAGTGTTCTGCTATCCCAACTAGATTTCTGCATGACTACAATATATCTTTGACCCTTTGGATACCAGCTCTCTTACGACAAAAGTCAAAATCTAACTGACATGTCAAATTATTTTCTGCCACTGTCTACTAATGTTTGAGATATCTGCACTTCGACCCTAAATCATACTCTGTCACTGTTCACTCACAGTTCCTAAACCACAAAATATTGTGGTCTAACTTTCATAGATCCAAAATGAATTTTGTATATTGAACATTGTTGTTTTTTCTTAATCACTCAATCTATCAATACCCCTTTGTAATGTTTTGAACTCATCTATGTTACTTATTGTGTCAACTATCTTAATATAATCAGCAACAATTAGAAACACATCTCTCTCTTCTTTTATCTAAGTATTTTATAAATAAGGTGAGAAATTGTGGCCTCACCCCAAACCTTGGAGCAATATGAGCCACATCCTGCTCCTATTGTATGTAGCACTGTCTTTGCACTCTGTCTCCTAAGTCATTCCCTATCAAATACAATCAATCACTTTATTTTGTCTTAACAGTTACTTTTATTCAACTTTGCTATTTGGAATTTCATGTTATAAAATGCACAGGCACTACCAATCTTGCTGTATTTCCAAGTCCTCAAAAAGCCCAGATCATTAGACCTAACTTAGCCTTTCTAATTAATTCATATATCCCTAATACTCAATCATTTTTCCAAAGTTATTAACTCTATGAATAACATTCGACAAGTACGTCTATAATTTCCTAGTTTATCTCTGCTACTCTTTGCAGTAGGGTGCCATTGGCAATTGGAAATCATTAGATCCTGATGATTTGTCCATTTTTAGTTAAAGTTTTGCCATTATCTTTTGTTTTGCTATATTGATTCTAGTTTGTCCCTTAATTTACATTAATTTTCCTTGTACCTTTGGTATTTCACCTTCACACTATTTTGAAAGGAATAATATGAAGTAGCTATTTGGTAAATTTCCCATTTCATGATTCTCAATTATAGCATAATCTGTTTCTGTGGTCAAGGTACCCATTTTAATCAAAGTCATCCTTTTTCTCTAAATATGTTTATAAAACTTTGAATGTTGTCTTTGCGACCTTTGTCAAGCTTTTTCTTGTATTTCTTCTGTGTTGCTCTTGTACCTTTTTCTTTATCTGCTTTTGTCAATCTGTATATCAATCTCAGTCTCGGGGATTTTTACTGTTCCAACACTTTGTTTCCATGCAAGTCTTTTAGTTATTTTATTGTTTACTTTCATTGTTGACAGGGTACATGGACACATGTCTACCAAAGACAAAATTGACACTAATGTATTGCCAGTTCATAATTCTGCCCAGCCTACTTTAGTCAATTTCTGCCTCATTCCTTCAATGACAACTTTGGCTAAATATGAGGTCTTCACTCATGACTAACCCTTTTGTCTCCGTTTTAATACTAGTGTTCCCTAGTTTTAGTACATTGACTTGAGATTACTTATTCTGTATTAAGAGCTTAAAAATGTGTTGCTGGAAAAGCGCAGCAGGTCAGGCAGCATCCAACGAACAGGAGATTCGACGTTTCGGGCATAAGCCCTTCTTCAGGATCTGCAGTCCTCACTTCCTCCTTATTTTGTATTAAGCCTAGAATGGAGGTTATGTTCTCTCAAGCTATTGCACCAACTTCTATTTGTTTTTAATTTTGTTTGTTTCCCAACTAATTCTCTACAAAGATTGTCCATTTCTGATGTAATCTCTTTTGCAAAATGTTCCTTAACTTAAAAGGGTTGACAGCAAATAGTTGAAATATATTCTATTTGATTAAAATACCAGGAGAACATATTTGATTCAATTTTGCCAGATCAGATGCTTATCAGTTTCCTATCAATATGACCTTTTCTGTTGCATGAATTCTGTTAACTTATTAGATAAATCTGTTCTGATTTCCTTTGTGCAGAAATATAAAAGCATTGTAATTCCTTGAACCTCAGAACTGTGTTCCTTCTCTTTACAGGATTGCATTTCACTGGGGTCTGGAGAAATTCCAGTGAGTGAACACCACTCCTTTGTGCTTTACCACAACAATAGCCCCAGGTGGGCTGAGCTGCTGAAGCTTCCTATTCCAGTGGATAAATTTAGGGGTGCACATATCCGTCTTGAATTCAGGCACTGTTCCAGTAAGCACCATTACATCATTGACTAGTATACTACAATCTCTATAAATGCAAAGCTAAATACTACAACCCTGTCTAAACTGCAAGCATAAATGGAAAAAAAGGTTATCAGATTTAACGTTGTCAGTCTGCTGAGAAATTACTTCAAACTGAGTAATGCATTTATTATAGATCTCTGTACATGTTATTTACTATGCTATGTCTCAGATGTGTCGCAAATACACAACATCCAGACTATAGGACTCTTTCCAGTTTGTGTCAAAACAGTCCAGTCTACTAAAATACAGAAGAGATTACTATTTGATGGAAGGATGTGTGGTATTTCTGTTAATAGATTAATGTTATGAGATTAATAATGCATATTAAAACAGTACTTGTGGTATAACTAGATTCAGTAACATCGGGTTTTAATTTGCGATTGTCCCACCACAGTTCTTGTCATTTGTCCTGGATATGGCAGCAAAAGGAAAGCTGGGGTCTTGCTTTTTGGGTCTGGAGGTCCTGATGAATGAAGTGGTGCAGAAGTCTCATATCATCTTCCTCCAGGACAGACACAGGAGGCTATGACACCAGACTGTGTCAGCCTGGTCTGCGGTTGCCACCCAGATCAGTCCCACATTCACATTCACTCTTTTCCCCATTCCTAACAGCTACAGGCCCTCTGCTTTACCTATCGCTTGCTCAGGATAACTCCCCACCTGCACCAAAAGTAACAGCTGTGCCACCCATTTTCATCTTCATATTTGCCCCTCTCTCATATTAGCAAAAACACCTATGATAAGACACAGAGTCAAGATGGCTGCTCATCATTCAGCTCCTCGCCCCTTTGTGGACAGTACCCTGACTCTGACCACTCTGCATGGCAGGCTGACTGACCATGTCTGAACCCCTGGTGGAGCCTGCCATTGACATGCTGTGCCAGGATCCCCTCATCAAAGGCCTTGACTTGTCCAAGGGCTGCTGTAAATCATGTCAAGCTTTGGGTCTGTGCTAAATTGCACAGCACTGCAGCAGTACTAGAAGCCTGGTACCTCTGACTGAGAGTGCCAAGCCCAAAAAGACAAGATAGGCCAAGGAAAAGCAAGGCAGACACGTAGTCAATGTCCGGGTAGGCTCAGAATGAGTGAGCACTAAGACAGCAAGCCAAGAAGCCAGGGAAGCAACCTGATCCCCACCATGAACTTGATGTATCCCCTGAGCACAAAGTATCCTTACTGCAGCATTGCGATGATGGTTGCATGTGTGTCCGCAGCTGTGAAGTATAGAAGTACCTTGTAAATAGATCAAAGACCTGCCTTCAGGGCTCTTAGAGTTTGGCATATTTGGGATGAGATTGCTTGTGGTTGTGGGGTGCATGTGATGAGCACCCATGGAGCATGCCCTGAGATTCTGTTGCATGGTGACCAACATGGTCAGCAACCCACTCTGATATCCATAAAGAGAATTCTGAGGTTGGTAAAATAGAAAGCTGCATATTAATGAGGTATAATTCATCAAGTTGTTCAAGAGTAACAATCCTGCACATATTAATGAGTTGCAGTTAATCAAGTTGTGAAAAAGTAACAATCCTCCATAATCAGCAACTCATCACTACTGAGCAGGAATTTCGCCTTATCACCTAGAACTTTGTTAAAAGATGCACTAAGTTGTTTCTGATGCGAAATAGGCCTTGCTGGATTTTTGATACCCCGATTCCTCCCACAGTTATACAGCACTTTAAAGAATAAATGTGGAAAAATGTTAACATATCTGAGAGGCTCTGGATTCCAAAGATAATCAATCAATGCTGAAAAATATGTTGCTGGAAAAGCGTAGCAGGTCAGGCAGCATCCAAGGAACAGGACAATCGACATTTCGGGCATAAGCCCTTCTTCCTGAAGAACAGCTCATGCCCAAATCGTCGATTCTCCTGCTCCTTGGATGCTGCCTGACCTGCTGCGCTTTTCCAGCAACACATTTTTCAGCTCTGATCTCCAGCATCTGCAGTCCTCACTTTCTCCATAATGAGTCATTGGCTTATTTGTGGTTGATTCTCAAGTGTAAGAGTTTTAACAATTTGAATTGCTTTCACCTTGGTGCACTCCTTTAAATTGAAAAGCTGCAGACAAGATTTCATTTTGCTTATGTTTGTTCAGTCTTCCTATACATCTCTATGTCATTAAGGCTGGTGATAGTTGTCATTCATAAATTGGAGGCAAAAACTTGGGCCCTTTCTTTTTAATCTATATCTATGTCCAATTCCTTCTCTGTCTGTGTTGACACAGATTTTATTTTGAATTGAGAAAAAATGAATAATGATTCAGTGAATCCCTGCTTGTGTGGATGATTTTACATCTCATTTACATGATGTTTTAGGAAGGAGGAATAATCTGTTTGGCACTCAGAGGATAAATTCAAATTCTATTTTAGGGTTACACTTTTTTTTATCACTCCAAATTTAAATTACAGCCGCATCCCATGATCAAGGAATGTGCTGATTTCATAAAGGATACCAGACTTGAAACTAACAGTGCTGCTGGCAACAGCTTCAGTTACAAATAGGTGATGCTACTCTCTCTGCCAAGTGTAAAGAAAATGGATGGCAGTTTTATATATAGACAGCTCATTAATGCATTTAATTAAATTACATTTTGGTTTGCAACAAGTTTGGGAATTGTTTCTGCTATGGCTGTATTGGGCATCATCATGTTACAATGTCTACAAGGAGGCACATTGTTTTTCACATGAAACATATTGCATCAAAGTGAATAATTCTTCTGCGGTTATATCAGGAAACAGTCAGTGGTTCGGTTGCCATCCTGTATCGGCTGGAATTAAGCTGCTGAACAGATGATGGTTCACATTTTCCCTTTTTGTTTGTGGCAATTGTTATTGCCCTAACTGGAGCAACAAAATAAATTTGATAAAACATGGACCCTTTAGTATAATTGAAGCCTTCAACATTCTGCTGATGGCATTTTTTTTCACGGAGGAAAACTATATCTTCACATTGGAAAATAACACAGCAGATCAAAACCAATTTAACACTTCAAACGTCAGTGGGAATCTCCAGAGTAAAGGAAAGAACATTGGAGTTTTTTTTTTAAAACACAATTCGAGGGCCTAATAGACTGTCAGAATAGTTTTCAATTTTTGCTGTTCCCAGAACAAACTATTAAGACCCTGTTCTAAGTCAAATGTTTTATTTTTTATCAATTAGACCAACTTTCAGGTGGGAAATCTCCCCAGTCGCTCTTACTTGTTTATTGTTTTTCATTTCCAGCAAAGGAAAAAGGAGAGAAAAAGCTTTTTGGGTTCTCCTTTGTTCCACTGATGCAAGAAGATGGCAGAACATTGCCAGATGGTATTCATGAACTCTTAGTACACAAGGTAATTGCAATTTGAGTTTATTTGAAACATTAAATACTGTAAAATTTTATTAAACCTTTATGGACAATACCAAGTGCCTATCTCTGCCAAACCATCACTCAGCAGTTTCAAACATCTTGCTGCAAAGGTTCTGTTCTGCGAGGCAGGCATCCTGAGGAAATGAGGCCAGTCACGGTGTTGGAGACAATGGCTTGATGCTCAGTGGTGTGGTCATGCTCTGGGGGAGGTAGGAAGAGGAATCTGAGAGTTGGCGCTCAGCCTCTGTGAGGTAGAGGTCAGTACACCAGACGACAACAGCAGGTTTGATGACAAGGTTGGGGTTGGACCTAAGGGAGCAAAGGGCAGAAAGTTCGGATGGAGAGAGGTTGGAATGGATAAGAGGGGCAGAGAAATTAAGGCGGCCCATGGTCCATCGACAATTGCCAATGAAAAGGTCGATGGCAGGAAATTGTCCTGGCGGGGTGTACAATTAGAGGTGGAATGTTGGAGGGATGGGAAAGGATCTGTGGAGTGGAGGGAGGGCTCTTGCCCAAAGAAGTGAGCGCGAAGGCAATGGAAGAAGAGCTCAGCATCATGTTGAGCCGGAAATTCATTGAGGTGGGGACGTAAGGGTACAAAGCTGAGTCCTTTGCTGAGAACAGCACACTCAGCCTCAGAGGGCATGGTGAACACACAACAAAAAGTGCTGAGATTGGAAGAGATGGGGTTCGAGGGATTGGGACTGTTGGAAGGTGGAGGATGGGCAGGGGTGTGGATGAGAAGTTGAAGCTTGCGTTTCTTAACATCTGCAAGACAAAGGGTCAGTTAGACTCGAAACATCAGCTGTTTTCTCTCTTTACAGATGCTGCCAGACCTGTTGAGATTTTCCAGCATTTTCTCTTTTGGTTTCAGTTTCCAGCATCCGCAGTAATTTGCTTTTATCCAGGATTCTGCCAATCTTGACTATCCTAATTTGAGGAAATGATTGAGGAAAATGAATTTGTACGAGCTGGAATAGAGCCTCAGAGCAGGGGTTATGTTTTGCAAGGCATTAGTCAGTGAGAGGGAAACAGTTAAATCAGCCTTTACAGTCACCTGGCAATGTCCTTCACTAAATGGTGGACAGGGCTGAGTTTTCTCAGCACCTGGGACAAGCAATGTCTGGAGATGCTCACAACGGTACGGTACCCACAGATTCACATTAATGAGGTGCGCTACCATTGACTTTTTAATCTGTAATAGGCTCAAAGCTGGAGGGCACAATTCCAGTATAAATGTCGGGATTATGGCTTACACATTCTGATGACTTCGGTAACAAAAACAAAAATTGCTGGAGAAACTCAGGTCTGGCAGCATCTGTGGAAAGAAAGCAAAACTAACGTTTTGAGTCCAGTGCTCCTGCAGAACTGAAGATAACTTGGAAAAGAAGACTTGTATGCTGAAGACAGGAGATGGGGAAAAGGAGTGAGTGAATAGTGGAGATGGAGACCAGAGAGAGAGAGCAACAAAAGACAAACAACTGTGGATGCCAGAAATCCGAACCAAAAACATATACCTGTAAAAATACTCTAATTCTGGCAGCATCTGTGGAGAGAAATGTTTCGGGCCCAGTGACACTTCTTCAGAACTGAAAAAGGTTGATTAGTATCTGCCCCTAGCATCTCTCCACAGCACCTTCTCAAGCAATTGTCTGCCTATTTCTTTCCTCCCTCCCCAGTATCCAGTGACCCAGGTGCAACTACCTCCACTTCAATGAACTTAGTCTTCTGTATTCACTGCTCACAATATGATCTTGTCCACACTGGAGACAGAGCCCAGGGTGAGCAACTGCTTTGCAGAACACTGACATTCAGTCTGTTAAAAATGTCCCCACTTGAACAAATCACCATGTTCCGTGGTCAGCATCTCTGCCTCAGGCTTGCTGCAGTGCTCCTGGAAGTTCATTGCAAGCTGGAAGAATTGCACCTCATTTTATGATTGGGGACTCAGTAGTCTTCAGATCTCAATATCAAGTTCAATAATATTAGGGCCTGAAAACCTCCTCCCATGCCATTGCCCCAATCCCCACACACCAGACCTTATCATCATATGGGCTCCTGTCTTGTCAGCCAACCCATTTTCACCCATCAATGGTCTCCTAGCCACTTATCTTTCTCCCCGGCTCACCTTTACCCATTCCTGTGTCTGGCCAACTGCTGCTTTCTCTCTCTCTGGGCTCCCTCCACCTATTGTTAAATCCTCTCCTCTGCCCCACACCATCTGCAGCATATATACCGATTTTTTTCCCAGCTTCAATCAATTCTGAAGAAGGGTCACTGGATCCGAGGCATCTGACTTTGCTCCACAGATGCTGCCAGACATGCTGAGTTTCTCCAACTATTTCTGTTTTTGAGAGATAGCAATAGTTAAGGAGACACAGGGATAGATAATAGTACGTTCAGGAGAAAGAAAAGCTGATAATGGGGACCATGAGTAGCTGAAAATGGGTTGACTATGCTGAAAGCAGCCCATGTCATGACAGGGCCTAGGGTCTGGAGGTAGGTAAAAGGCTCAGAAGAAAATGTTAAATTATTAAATTCAACTTTAGCAACTTTGTTCTATTATCAGTGAAATTGACCTGTTGCCAATATTACGATAACAAAATAATTAATGCTACATATTGATCTCAACACCCGAGAGTTATGATTCCCAACTAATTCATATAAGAAATCTCGAAAAGGTCTGCACCTCTATTAACTGAAGCACAATGTCCTAGATATACATTCCGGATGGTTTCAATTACCAGTTTGACAATAGTGCAAAGCTTCTTGTTATAACATGTTAACTTGGTAAAGGCTAAAATATTTGCAAATTGCTATTTTGCAGTGTGAAGAAAACACCAACTTTCAGGACCCTGCTCGCTACCTCAAACTTCAGTATTGTAAAGGAAATCTCCATGGTAACAGTCAACCAGTCAAAGCTTCCAAGGAAAGTTTTTGGATTTCATCTTTTCTGTGCTCAACTAAGCTCACTCAGAATGGTAAGAAAATTAAATAAATACCTGTATACCTTTTGCTTTTTAGGTTCTTCTATTGGGTGTGTTCATAGCTCAGTTTCTGTCTACTGACCTATTGAAAAGAGTTCAGATGGTGCTGACAACAATGATTCTAGAGTTTGAGTCTTCAAGTTATACTGAGTGGTTTGCAGAGCAGAACTTGCATAATTGGAGAGGATATATTAAGATTCTAAAAGATCCAAGTTATCTGATTTAACTGCCTTTATATTGCTTAACATTATTATTTACTAAATTAAATGACTCAGCCATCTGGCACAAAATATAATATATAGGATAAAAATAGTAGAACTCGGTCCATTTTACATATTATGAAAGAATATGTTTATTTGCAGACAGTTGACAAATTACAGACTGTTATTTTCTTATTTGTGATTGGATTACTGGTGGATCTGTAAATTCAAAGGGTATTGCTGATCCTTCACACTCTTATGAAGGTGGTGTTGAAGGGGTGTGAGGGAGCACCTTGCTAAACCAATGGTGGTGATACTTCTACAGTGGTTACATAGACTATGCTGTTCATTGACAGTGATGATAAAGAAACAGAAATGCAATAGTTGCTTGTTGGGACAAAATTATTATTGCTAACAATCAGGACAGAGTTGCAAGAACATCACATCTCAAAGAAATCAACCATTGATACTGCATGGGAAGAGAGTACTGATTGGTTAGCCGGTGGACTCTGATTGTTGGCGGTGTTGCCATGGAGAAGGCACCAGGGACTGGCATTTAGCTGCCAAACTATTGTTTAAACTTAAACTGGACAAGTTGGCCGAAGGGAATGCACCAGAGACTGACAGTTCCCCCAAGCTTCTGTTTATTTGAGAATGAAGCAATGTGTGGACATGTTCTTTCTGTTTGCAAAGGACCAGCCCTCCATGGAATATCTATACTTTCTAGCAAGCATAAGTGAGCCAAACTATGAACCTGATGAATAATCTCAAATTAGCTGTTAGTGTAATTCTTAACGCAATCAGAATTGTTTAGTAGGTGCCATTTAATCACAGAATTACATCTAATGTCAGACAGTAAGCTCTGTGTTTTGTAAGTAGAGATTGATTGAGTATAGTCAGTACTCTGCCTGTTGTGAACAACCAAAGGAACATGCTATTTCATTTGGTCCACTGCTAGAATGTATGCCTCCATAGCTAGCACCACACCAGCACTGAAATTCATGTTGCACATTCTTTATTTTATGGTGTGATTGAGAAACTGCTTACCCATGTTGAAACCTCTGAGGCCTGAGCAGCCCTACAGGAGTCTCAGAAAGGAAGAGATTTTGGATTCTGATCTTTTCTGTGCTCTAGGAAATGAAGTAACTGCATTTTTTTTTTGTTTTGCTTTAGATTTTTCAATTTGGCTGTGTTTGTATACCCCATAAGGGTCAATATATAAAACTAGTGTATGGCTGAGGGTTGAAGATCCCAGATGCCACCTTTCAGGGTAGTGAGATCGATTGATCTTGACATTGGGGTCACAAAGCCCACAATAAATTTAGCTGATGGTTTTATTCCTCGTTTGAATTTTGATTTATTTTTAACAACACTCATTGAATTTTGAATGCAAGAAAATCATGTTGTTTCAGCACTAATTAGATTTGCTAGTGAGTATCCAATGTCTGCCTTCTAATTCTGACAGAGGATCATAAGGTCAGCTTGCTTTTTCCACAGTTTGTGCCTGAACATTGTGTCTCCAGCACGTTGCTTTTTTTATTGTGATAAAAGCTTGTTTTTAACAATTACATGCCTATATATAAGCAACGCTATGCTTAATTTACTCATACTTAAGTACTTGTGATTTGAAAGTAGAAACCAAATTTTAATTTTAACTTCTATAATTATACTAGACTAAAATAATTCTCATGTTTGTTTGTTGGTTATTTAACTTTCTTTGTATGTAGACTTCTAACATTTTCTACTTTTTTCAGGAGATTTGTTGGATTTTTTGAAGTGGAGAGCCCACCCAGAAAGAATATGCGACATCCTGTCAAAATTCAAAGATATAGACGGTGCAGAAATAGTCAAGGTAGAAATCATGTTGTAGTTTGGTATTTCTCCAGAAGAATATGGAAAATGACCCACGATTTATTGGGAAGACCTGTGATTCTAAATTCTTTCTCAAATTCATTTTCTAGTTTCTACAAGATACATTGGATGCATTATTTGGAATTTTGGATGAAAATTCACAAAAATATGGATTGAAGGTTTTTGATTCATTGGTGAGTATTTTAATTATTTTATTTCATTTCGGAACAACTATCTGAGGTGATGTGGATCCTTGAGCTAAATCATCCACATTCTGTATCCTTGTAATAAATGCTTTGCTTTAAATTGAAATCTAATTTACAAGTGATTTTAACAAAAATGCCAATTATTTTTTCTGTTTTTGGATGGTTTAAGATTGTCACAAAAAGATCAATTGTAGATGGTATACATAAATGCATTTTTCAGCACTTGCCTTTCTCCTGTAATATACTTTCTGCTCATCAAACATTCTCCTCCACCACTTTATTTTGTGACCTCTGAACAGTTTAACATTTTAGTTGTAGAAATAAACTTTTCCAAACAAATTTCCAAAAACAGAGCCATACTGGACTTGAAGTGACAACTCTGTTTCTCTCTTCAGAAATTTTGATAGCCATGCTGAGTTTCTCCAGTACTTTGTTTTTGTTTTGGATTTAGAGCATCATCAGCAATTGACTTTTATTTAATTGACTGAGGTGTACCCATTAGAGTATGTTTGTAAGAATATTTTTGCCTTTCATGCAATTGTCTATTGCAGGTCCATATAATCAATTTGCTGCAGGACATCAAGTTTCAGCATTTTAAACCAGTTATGGATACATACATAGAAAGCCATTTTGCTGGAGCGTTAGCTTACAGGTACTGTCCAGTGGATTTGCTTCCTCATTTATACTGTGTTGTACTTTCTTTGGGTTTCTTGTATTTCGAGAACAATGTCAGGTATTCATTTGGAGCTTTTTATCTCTTGTGCATTAAAAGTGAATTCCCTATTTGAGTAGTCCAAGAATTCAACATAAAAGTAAAGTGTGTGTGAAATACTGCCACTATCTCTGAGTTTTTGTTAATATCATGTACTCTGTCTTGCAAATACTTGTGAGCCTTTTGTTTTAACATTGTTTGGGAGTAGTGGTGCCATCATTGCACATGTATAAGGTTGAAATGAAGTTTCAAAGTCAACAGCAGATGCTCTAAAACTTCCTTTGTCACATGAGTAGACAGGTCTACTTGCCTGATCAAATGTATGGCTTGTAGCACACTGTTGCACTAACTGATTGATTGTTGTGATTGCAACATCATACGTACGCAGTCTTCACTAATGAACTGAATTTCCTGCAATGTACATGGAGAGTGTGTAGGCCTTTGCTTTTATACGATCCATCTGAAGATTCTTCTCCATTGTTTTAGCATTGCGTATATACTTTGACTCTTGACACCCTCAAAAGGTTTCCACTGCACACGTGGAAAGTTGTGTACTTTCACACTGAAACGTTCTGCCAGTTTAAAAAACAAATTATGGCAACACTCAAATCAGTACAATAGACATGAGCAAATGGGTGAGAATGATGTCACTGGCTGCACTGGCAGGGGTAATATGCATCTGTGCTTTGCAAATGTGTGCTGAGAGCATTTTGGGGATATCAGCAAACATTCTCAACTGTATCACAGTACTGTCTCAATGTAGTTATAGGATCATACGAAAGTGGAGCAAGGGTCAACCATTTTGGTTCTTAATCCTGTTTGCCACTCAACTAGATTAATGGCTGATTTCATGCTTTTACCTGCACTATCCATGATAGGGAGTTGATGGCGCAGTGGGATTATCACAGGACTGTTACAGAATCATAGAATCATAGAGATATACAGCACGGCAACAGATCTTTCGGTCCAACTCGCCCATGCGGATCAGATATCCTAAATAAATCTAGTTCCATTTGCCAGCATGAGGCCTATATCCCTCTAAACCTGTCCTATTCATACGCTCATCCAGATGTCTTCTTAACTTTGTAATTGTACTAGCCTCCACCATCTCTTCTGGCAGCTCATTCTAGACACGCACCACCCTCTGCATGAAAAAGTTGCCTCTTAGGTTTCTTTTAAATCTTTTCCCTCTGACCCTGAACCTGTGCCTCCAGTACTGAGCTCCCCCTTCCCAGGGAAAAGACCTTGTCTATTTACCCTGTCCATGTCCCTCATGATTTTATAAACCTCTATAAGGCCACCCCTCAGCCTCCAACACTCCAGGAAAAAAAGCCCTAGCCTACTCAAATTTTCCCTATAGTGCAAACCTTCCAACCCTGGCAACATCCTTGTAAATGTTTTGTGAACCCTTTCAAGTTTAGCAGCATCCTTCCTATAGAAGGGAGACCAGAATGCGCACAATATTCCAATAGTGGCCTAACCAATGTCCTGTACAGACGCAACATGACCTCCCAACTCCTATACTCAGTGCTCTGACAATAAAGGAAAGCATACCAAACGCCTCCTTCACTATCCTATTTACCTGTGACTCTACTTTCAAGGAACTATTCCAAGATCTCTTTGTTCCGCAACACTCCCCAGCACCTCATCTTTAAGTGTATAAGTCCTGCCCTGATTTGCCTTTCCAAAGTGCAGCATATCACATTTATCTAAATTGTACTCTGAGGTAACCTCCTTTGCTGTCCATTACACCTCCAATTTGATGTCATCTGCAAACTTACTAACTATATACCTCCTGTGTTCACATCCAAATCATTTATATAAATGACAAAAAGCAGGGAGCCCAGCACCGATCCTTGTGGTACACCACTGGTCACAGGCCTGTAGTCTGAAAAGCAATTCTCCACCACCACCTTCTGTCTTCTACCTTTTGAGCCAGTTCTGTATCCAAATGGCTACTTCTCTCTACATTCCATGTGATTGAACCTCGTTAACCAGTCTACCATAAGGAACCTTGTCGAACGCCTTACTGATCTTTTAGATTATATAGAGCCATAGAGATGTACAGCACGGAAGCAGACACGATGTGGGCGGCGTGGTGGCACAGTGGTTAGCACTGCTGTCTCACAGCGCCAGAGACCCGGGTTCAATTCCCGCCTGACTGTGTGGAGTTTCCACGTTCTCCCCGTGTCTGCGTGGGTTTCCTCCGGGTGCTCCAGTTTACTCCCACAGTCCAAAGATGTGCGGGTCAGGCCACGCTAAATTGCCCGTAGTGTTAGGTAAGGGGTAAATGTAGGGGTATGGGTGGGTTGTGCTTCGGTGGGTCGGTGTGGACTTGTTGGGCCGAAGGGCCTGTTTCCACACTGTAAGTAATCTAACTTCAGTCCAGCTCGTCCATGCCGACCAGATATCCCAACCCAGCACCTGGAAAATATCTCTCCAAACCCTTCCTATTCTTATATACTGCATCACCGCTCTGCCCTCATCTATCCTCTTTGTAACTTCAAAATACTCAATGATGTTAGTGAGATGTGATTTCCGATGCACAATGCCATGTTGACTATTCCTAATCAGTCCTTGCCTTCCAAATAAATGTAAATCCTATCCCTAAGGATCCCCTCCAACAACTTGCCCACTGCCGAAGTCAGGCTTACCCGTTTATAGTTCCCTGACTTATCCTTAGCACCTTTCTTAAATAATGGAATCACATTAGCCAACCTCCAGTCTTCTGGCACCTTGAATCCTGCCATGGCAGATGGTGGATTTGAAATTTGTAATTAAGAGTCTAATGATGCCCATGAATCCATTGTCAATTGTCAGGAAAAGCCCATCTGGTTCACCAATGACCTTTTATGGAAGGAAACTGCCATCTTTAGGTGGTCTGGCCTACATGTGAGACCAGGCCCACATCAATGTGACTGAATCTTAACCACCCTCTGGACAATTCGGGATGGGGAATAAATGCTGGCCTAACCAGTGATGCCCTCATCCTGTGAATGAATTTTTAAAAACCTATTGCATATCAGCCATTTACAGGCACGAAGCCGTATTCCTGGATTCTTTTATTATCTATTTACTTATTAGTTTCTGTCTTGCACATGCTCCAACTGTTCAGTCAGATTTTCAACAGAAGCATTTTGATTTTCTCAAAACATGCCACATAATTGCAGACATTGAATGGTGTCTAAAAAAAAATTCATATGAGAGCAGTTTAACTTTTTCCCCAGTGAAAATGCTGTGTCAGTATCAACATAGAACTTATGTATCTAGATTGCCAGAGGTCAAAACTCTGTACATTGAGTGAATGTGAATTCACTTAAGCGATTGCTAAATCTTGTTGACACCAAAATTTGACCACATTTTTTCTAAATAATGGCCATGAAAATTGGAGCTGCTTTTGTGAACAGCATAGTTTTTTTTTCAGTGCTGGTGATAGAGATGTGGTTTACCCTATCTAACCAGTAAAAACAACTAAGGAGGAAAAAGGTAAATTTTAAATCAACATTCATATAACACCACAATGCTTTAAATGTCACAGGGATCTTATCAAAGTGCTGAAAAGATACATTGATCGATCAATAGAAGCAGAGAGACAAGAACATATTCAGGATGTGTTGAGGGTAAGTGTTGCATGCACCAATAAATGTTCATATTAAAGATACGTAAGGATTTCAATCTTTTTTATTTCACTACAGCAATCACTCTCGGGATGAAATGCACTTCATAAATATTGCAAGTATTTGCAGTATGTATTGGTGAAATAACAACTCTTGTGGCTTAGAGATAAGATGCAAAGCTCATAAAGCAAAGATCTAGATTTTGTGTTAAGAATAAAGGTGTCATCAATCCTCACTATAATTGAAGAGTATATATTAATCAACTTTGGTCTGCAAGTTAAACGCATACATCACAATGTTCCTGCTTGGTTTGCCTGTTACTGGATATGCTTCATGCCAAGAATATATAAGAACATGAATGTCACTTGCCCAGTAGACACCCATGAAATACACAATTGTCCATTAAAGTGCAAATGTATTTTTAACATTATACCCATTATAATTACTTCTGAGCAGCTTCTCTGGCACAGAAAAATTTAACTTATACAATGTGGAATCTCAGATTGGAATCAGCATTAGCAGTATAAAAATATATAGAATTGAATATAGCTATCGCTCGCTTTCGCGCTCCTTCTCTATCGTCTTTTTTTTAATTCTAGTTTTCTTCTGTCTCCCATTTTCTCTGCATGGTTTTACACTGAATTACATACTCTAATTTACACATTCTGGTTTTAAACCATTCTGTCTAAGTATGGATGCTTTAATGTGGTTGAAGGGAAATTTTGAGGGTTAAATTCATCCTGACAAGAAGCATGAAAGAGGCTCATATCAAACCAGCAGCTGAATTTTCACTCTGCCCAATTTTGAGTCTGTTGACTTCACAGAATGATAATTCAAACACTCTTTGTTTCCCAGGCACTCTATCACTTTTACTTGCATTAAAATTAAAAATCTTAGCAATACTTGACAAACCATTGGAAAAGAAGAATTTGTATGGTGAAAAATCAACCACTAACTGGCTACAAGCCTGTTTCACATTCAGGTGTAGACTAATTTCACTCCTGCTGTTGCTTGCCCTGTGTACACATATTCCAGGTGCCCTGTGGAAGTTGCCACACAATCCTGACACAGTTGAAATGTGATGAAAGGCAAACAAAGATCATTGCCACTGACCACAAAATCTGTTCTATTACAATTTGTGTTGAAGAAAAAGCTTGTGTATTTTTTAAATCCAATTTTGTTAATGTTGATTTTTGTTTTAAACACATTGAAAAATTATTTTGATTATCAATTACTTAATTTGTCAATGCTATTTTTGGAACATGGGAAGGAAGGCAAGGAATCAGAGTATGTGGTTATCCTTGTTTTACATCTAGGGAGGCGAGTGTTGTTACGTTTATTACTGGTTCTATTCCAACGGAAAGTAATACTTTTTGAGAGGTTTAATGGTGTAGTATCACTGGAGTTTATTTAATAATTTTTAATGTGGCTAATTGCTCAACTTGTGCACATCTTCCCCTATGTTATTCATGTATATAATTATGGCAAAATATAGAAAATTGGAGTGTAAACAAAGTATTAAATTCAATCTGAAATTCTATTTCATATTGTAATAAATGCCAGTTTTTAAGTATTTATATATTGTTATCATGCACATTGCCCATGGAAAGGTATGAGAAAGTTAACTAATTTCACAATTTGTCAATGAAGCTCTTGAATATGGGGACTTGAAGCTTCTGGAAGATTTGCTAATTGAATGTAAAGCTGTATCCCTGACTGAGATAGGGAGCTTTAGAATGTGGAATACTGTTCAAATATCACTTAGAGAATGCCAGCCAAATAAGAAATATCTGACATCTTAAGCATGTCTAGTGTACTGATTATTGCTACTTTATGTCAACTAACAAACACTATTTAGTGATTGTAATCACGAGAAAACCATTTGATGCCAGACTCTTGTTTGCAGTTGTCTTCAGCGATTTTAATTTTTTTATAAGTGTGGGAACCATGTTCTTATTGCTGTACTGCATTCCATCTGTGAATGCAGTGGAGTAATTGCATTTCAACACAGGAATACTGCATTCCTTCAGTATTTAAAAATAGAACAGGGAATGTTTTAATGGCAATGTTCACGTTAAAATATGAAAATTAGTGCCCCTTATAGTGAGTGCATCTGAAAGTTCAAATGTCTTTTCAGTAAAGATATAGACATATGGAACTGAATTTTATATGCTTCTGTCTGACACTTTTTGACAAGGAAGGTGAATATAAAAAAAAGTTAGGTGGCTAGCCCATTCCCCTCCTGCCCACCCGCATAATAAACTAGGCTAGCACGCATTGAAATTGGCAGGTAGCTTTGTCTATTTAAATAAACAATTCACGGACGTTTCAATTTACCAACAGGCACACTAACTAGAATAAAATACTGCCCGTGCCAAAATACACTTCATGTGGTCAGTCAAACAAGAATGGGCAAGCTGATGAAGAGCTTATGCTTGAAACCGATACTCCTGCTCCTCGGATGCTGCCTGACTGGCTGTGTTTTTCCAGCACCACACTCTCTGAATGTCTTATTGGCCTGCAGGAGAAAAGGTGGGACATTGGTGGGACACATTTTGCTCTCCCCAAGTTGTCCACTTCCTTCTGCACTAACTACCTGACAAAACCTGTCCACTGCTATTCCACACTCCTCCCTGGGCTCTGGAGTTCCTCCTCATCCCGAAATTCCAGGACTTAGTTTCTTGAAGTGGACATGATCCTGTTTGACCTCCCTCCTGCATTCCTGACAACATTGAATATTGAGCTCTGGCTCTATCAGGAATGATGGAGCTGCTGGTCAATCAGATTGGTTGGCAGCTTCTGAGAGTGGCACTTCCTCCTAATCTCGAATGGAGGCTCTCTCTCCAGCAATTGTCCCACCCTCAGCGTGTCCTACCTGTGGGGCAGGCATTCTCAGTAGCAGGTAACATATGACTGGCTTTCCCTGCAAGGTAGCGAGCAGTCCTCATCCTCCTGCACAGCCACAAAATACAGAAAATCATAAATGCTGTTTTATTTTGGGTTGGTTATTGCCATGGTCTTACCAGACCAGACCATAGAGATGCTCTCTCAAGAGAGAGAAAGATGAGTGGTAGTGGTTTAAGCTGAGAAATGATGTGCCACAGGCAAGGGGAGAGGTTGAGAAAGTCCTTTATGGTAATCTCAGCTGGTGTGTGAATTGAACACACACTGAATTGACATTATTGTGATTTACCGTCCAGCCGACTGACCCCCTTGTCATTAAACACCAATTTCTCAAGTCAGATTCCACACACTTCAATTAAACCTGTAGAAAATTCAGCTTGAACAGATCCACTGCATGATTCCAAGATGTTGAATAAATCGAGGGACCACATTTTCATTTATGAAGACTTTGTACACCTCAACTGACCATCCATCAGTTACTAATTTTTATTAAACAAATATTCAGCAAGTAATTGTTCAGGATATGGACCATGAATAATGACAGTATAATGATCGATGCCTCAAAAAAAAAGGTGTAAGCCACTGGACGTTAAGGTTTCTCCATAAAGCAACAAGTTATGATTTTTAGATTTGTACTAAAATGACATGGGCCTTGGATATAAGCTGGAAGGTTTGTTGTCAGATGTTTAATCATCAGAGTGTCTCCTGTGAAGTGCTGCTTTAAACTACAGTCTGTTGGATGGTATTGGTTTCCCATCTTTGGGCCAGTTTTAATGATTTTTGAAAAGATTTTTTTTCAAAATGAATGTCATTTACAAAATATCTTACAAGGACTGGAATAAGCACTATATCGGACACCTAGGCAGAAAACTAGCCACCGGGACACATGAACATCAACTAGCCACAAAAAGACATGACCCACTCTCACTGGTATTCTTACACACGGATGAAGAAGGACTGGGATAACACATCCATCCTAGGACAAGCCGAGCAGAGACACGCATGAGAATTCCTTGAAGCATGACATTCCAACCGGAACACCATCAATAAACACGTCGATTTGGACCCTATCTACCATCTGAGAAAAAGAACCAAGAATGACATCACCCGCTTAAGGAAACCTAAACACATAAATAGAAAGTGGGACATGCCACCAGCACTTCACTGGAGGCTCTCTCATGATGTTCCCTACTATGGAAACGAAATGACTGACAACGAACCTTCCAGCTCAGCGAGCAAACTTACATCCAGAACCTCAACCTGAGCTACAAATCTCTTAAAAATATCGATGACATGGGCCTGTTTATTACTGTTGTGTGAACCTTTTGTTTTCTGTTGTTTCCATTGATAGTTTTCCAATGCAATATATACAGTAATTTCACAATTGTATAATTAACAGTTGTCTAATTCCATTTCTAGGCACAGGAATATATATTTAAATATATAATTCATTCCCGAAGCCTATACACTCTTGCAACTGGTGGACAGAATGAGGAAGAATTTCGTAGCAGTATTTATGAATTGTTCCAGTCAGTGCGATACTTCCTGTCCATTGAAAGCCAAGGTTCCTCCATTATTACACAGACACAGGTCAGCAAATATAACATCTATAACTTGTATTTATGTGATGTGGAGGTATTGGTGTTGGACAAAGTCTGAAGTCACTTGACACCAGGTTGTAGTCCAACAGGTTTATTTGAAATTGCAAGCTTTTGGAGTGTTTCAAGAGCTTGAGATTTCAAATAAACCTGTTGAACTATAACTTGGTGTTATATGACTTCTGACTTTGTATTTATATACTGCTTTTAATGTAGTGAAACTTCCCTGGATACTTCATAGAAGTGTTACCCAATAAAACAATCAGCACAAGGTGACCAAACATTTGGTCAAAGACCGATTTTAAGTAGCTTCTTAAATGAGGAAAGGAAGAGGGTGTTTTAACAGGGAGAATTCCAGAGTTTTGGAACTAGACAACTGGAAGCATGCCTATCAATGGTGAGTTGATTAAAATCATTAAGCAGACATAATTGGAGAGCATTGATGTCTTAGAGGTTTAATGGGGTAAGGGGCATTGCAAATGAGTAAAGATGGGGCTGTAGGCATTTTAAGAAGCAAGGATGGAAATTTTAAAAAGCAAGACATTCCTATACCAGCAGTCCATGTGCTCCTTTCACTGCTGTTTTGCTTTAATCTCTTTTTCATTAGGACCAGAAGTTTTATTATGCTTCATGTGATGAGTTTTGACATTGTTACCTGCAGTACATTGACCTGATGTGTGTCAGTTGGGGTGGCTTATCTCTGTACCACACCACTGCCTGACGTCTGTATCTGGGAGCCCTCCCCTCCCTGCCCAGGCCCAGATCGGCCACTGGAGCTGCTGCTTGCCACCAGCCATGATGTGGCCACCACCTAAGAGGAAGTCGTCACTACCATAAGTTAGAGCCTGTCCAGCTGCCTCTCCCACAGGGTACCAGACGTGACATAGCTGTACGCCCTCATCCACACTCATGAAGTCTGCAGGACAGTGGCTACAACTTAGCTCAGGGACAACCTTCCCAGCACTCTTCATAGGCAGCAAGTCGCTGGTCACACTGAGATTGGCAGCAGCCTCGTCCATCCTGCCCACTGAGGTGCCAGCTGGGAACTATGAGGCTTCTTCAGCAGAGAGACAGCAGTATGTAGCAGGGAGCTGCCATACTCTGAAGTGAACAAGCAATGGCCCCAGCAGGAAGTCTGGAGCCCAATGAGGAAAGGCCCAGCTACCAGCACAGGCCCCAAGCATCAAGTACCCTTATGGAGGAATTGGACTACAGTCAGTAGAATGTTCCATTTCTTTCTCCTGTTTTTAGATCTTTTCATGTTGACATATTTGCCAGTTTAGGAAAGTAACCCTTGAAAGTGCAGGTGGTACTGTGTTTCAATTTAGAGGACACAGGCATGATATTTTAAAAATTATTTTTCTACTGAGGAAGACACTGTGAAACCGGATTCCAGTTTGAACATTGATTCCATGTGAATCAATGCCACACTTAAAAGTTGTGATTTTCAAGAAAGTCACTCCAACTTTACGCAAGGACATCCTGTATCAGCTCATGTGTGTCAGTGAGCAGAGAGTTGATGGGTAAATGGTTCACTGCTTTGAGTTTGGACATAGGCAGCAGAATTCTGGATGACAGGTTTCCTGAGGGATTTGGCAAGGATTATGTTGGCATCGTCAAGATGAGGATTAAGAAGATATGAAATTTAGTTTTCAGAAACAGGGTCATGTCAGTGATGTCCAGAGATAGGAATATGTGATCTTGGTGATGCACAGGTATGTGGTTGCATACTTATCTCAAGATCAAATATGATGTGAAGGTTGCAAACTGTCTTGACAGTTGGCCAGGAGCGAAATGAAATTTGCCTTTAGTGAGTAGCTTTTATGGTAGCGATTGAAGACTTTTGACCGCTTTTTTTAATATGGAAGGAATCTTTTTCTCATCTGATATTGATTTTTGGATAAGGACTGTGACAGTGCAGAGACAATGGAAGTTGTAGTCATTGGACCAGATTAACAGCCACAACTCATTCTACGAAGTCCACCTGGTTGACCTAGTTACAATCAGAGAGTCCTGGCTGATAGATTAAAAACAGGAATGTTTCCTCTGAGAACTGGCTCTGAGGGAGCTGGATCAGTGGCAAGGACCTTTCACATGTAAATAAAGGGTGACAGGCTACTGGCCTCTGTGGAGTTATTTCAGAGGCATTGAAGGAGTCCCGAGTGCGGTAGAGTTACACGTGTCAGCCTCTATATTGAAACAGATGTAGTTTGAAAGGATGTTACCGAAGTGGAAGAAAGTACTTGAGAAACAAATGGGACATAGGAGTTTACAGAGCAGGAACAGACAGAGAAACTGTTATAGGTGATTCTCTGGTTACAACTAGATAAGATTAAGCCAGGGAAATGCAGCCTCACCCAGGTAAATAGGTTAAGTCAGCTGGAGTGGATTCCTGGTATGTAGGTAAATTCAAAATAATTTGTATGCTGTTCCAAACTGGGATTAAGTTAGAAAATATTAAAAGGTTCTTGGATCTTTGTTGGCACAGCTAATGGGATTAGTCTGGGATTAATGGGATTAGTCTGGGATTAATGGGATTAGAATGGGATTAATGGGATAGTCTGGGATTAATGGGATAGTCTGGGATTATTCTGGGATTAATGGCATAATCTGGGATTAATAGCATAGTCTGGGATTATTGGGATAGTCTGGCATTAATGGAATTAGTCTGGAATTAATGGGATTAGTCTGGGATTAGTGCATTTGATCCAGAATGTGCTAAAAAGCTGGACCAAAATGATGTTTTCAGAGCAGCATAAAGCTGGCTTTTGTCTCATAGGAAAGTGCTTTCTTATGACTTTTAAAACACTTCTTTTCTCCACATGGAAATCTATAATGTATTCTTGATATCTTCAAGCAATTTTTAAAATTCCTGTTAAAATCTTCCTCAACTGTTTTTACTGAAACAGATTGCACCAGCACCTAGTTTTGTGCCTAAAAGTACTAAAGTTTGTTAATCAAATTTGTTAAGATGTGTTCATGTCTGTACTTCAAGTGAAGAGAAGCAAGCAAAGTTTATGAATTGGCTGAGCACAGACGCAGGTGTGGGATGAGTGGGGTAAGACTGAACAAGTCCATAGACACACTACAAAATATACAATGTGTGGGTCTTGGTTTTAATCTCACCAGCTGGCTCAGTTCAGTTAGCAAAAGAGAAACCTAAAGGAGAAGTGTGCTGTGAACTCCACCCTTTCCTCAGGCCCTGACTAGTAACACTGATTTCCATTTCTTTTATTATCATTTTAATGTGCTGACATAGGTGAAAGGGATTCCCAGAAAATTTTGGTGTCGCTCACTAGCAAAAATATCTACTAGGAATTTTATGCAAGCTCTTCATCCTTCAAGTTGAGCAAAATGTAAAATTAATGCTCATGAGTCAGTACCTTATTTTATCACCCAAGTAATTTGTTTTTTTGCATTTAAATTGGAGGAAAAGAAACTCAAGTAAAGTGAAAAGAAAAGCTGCTGATTCACCAGCACACGTTTGTGTAAACATCTTGTACTGTTATTATTGTTTTGAGTTCAGCTTGAACTGGTAAATGGCTAATAACATTGACACAACATAAATGCCAGTCAATAATCATCTCTAATATGAGCTAAGTTAGGCATCACCCCTTGATGCGATGGTGTTGCTTTCATTGAATTCCCCCCCCCACTATCAAAATCCTGGGGATTACTAGGAATTGAACTTGACCAGTCATGTAAGTACAGTGGCTACAAAAGCAGGCCAGAGGCTAGGATTCCTGCAGCAAATAATTCCCCTCCTGACTCCCCAAAGCCTGTTTGCTTTCTACAAAGCACAAGTCAGGAGTGCGATAGAATACTCCCCACTTGCCTTTGAGTGCAACTCCAACAACACTCAGGAAGCTTGACACCATCCAGGACAAAGCAGTTGGCTTCATTAACTCCTTAGACTGCACCTCCCAAACCCACAACCACTTTCATCTCAAAAAACAAGAGAAGCATTTACATAGGAACACTGCCACTTCCAAGTTCCCCTCGAAGCCGCACACATCTTGACATGAAAATATCCCTTCAGTTCCTTTGGTATCGTTGGGTCAAAAGCCTGAAATTTCCTCTCCAACTGTCTGCCTTCAGCACATGGATTGTTGAAGCAGTTTAAGATGGCCCACCGCCACCTTGTCAAGGATAATTAAGAATGGGCAATAAATTCTGGCCCAGTCAGCAACACCCATATTCCTGAGTGAATTTTAAAAAAACTCTCAATGACCTACTTCACTTCCAATACATTATTATATTGTGAAATTCCAGATGGATGTAATTTTATATCAAAAGATATGGTTGCTCTTAATTCTTGAAATGAATAATTGAATCATCTATTGGTAAACTTGTAGTTTTGAATGCTGCCTTTGTTTGTGAGAGGTCATAAGCCAATGTCAACAACTGGACTTTAATTTTATAACTATACAGAAATTTTCATTGAATAGCTTGATATAGGGGGAGGTTGAATAGGCTAGGGCTGTTTTCCCTCAATCAGAGGCTGAGGGTGACCTTATAGAGGTTTATAAAATCCTGAGGGGCATGAATAGGATAAATAGACAAAGTCTTTTCACTGCTCAGAGCTAGAGGGTAAAGGTTTAGGGTGAGAGGAAAAAGGTATAAAAGAGACCTAAGGGGCAACTTTTTCACGCAGAGGGTAGTACGTGTATGGAATGAGTTGCCAGAGGAAGTGGTGGAGGTTGGTACAATTGCAACATTTAAAAGGCATTTGGATGGGCATATGAATAGGAAGGGTTTGGAGGGATATGGACTGGGTGCTGGCAGGTGGGACTAGATTGGGTTGGGCTATCTGGTCGGCATGGACGAGTTGGACCAAAGGGTCTGTTTCCGTGCTGTACATCTCTGTGACTTGGTTTTTTTTTTGTTTATATTCATCTAGGATTTGAAATGATTCGTAAATTTGAAACTCATTTTGCATGAGCTTGAGAAATCCTATAAATATTGGAAATCATTGGGTTGAGATTTCCTGTAGGCTATGGGAATGTAAATAACATCCCATTGCCTGCATATCTTTGCCTAACTGTGCAATCTTCCTAGAAGCAGTGTCCTTATTTCAGCAGCATGAGAATGTGGGGCATGCTGTCAGCACAGTGAGTGGGCCAGCAACCCTGCCGATTCCACAGCCTCACCAACAAAGCTGTGTGCCTCAACATGGAACATCCCTTGTTCCTCCCTCAACATGGAGGCTTATGTTTAAAATTAAAGTTATCAAGGGCGAAACCAGCAGAGATGCGTGTTTCAGCTACAGGTCTGGTCTTTTCTATTGACAACCATTCTTTAGAGGAAAGGATCTCTTCCCTTATGGCAGATTCTAGGATGACCGCAGATAAGAGATTGCACAATTAAGACAGAAAGGAGGCATTTCTTCACTGAGGGTAGTGAATCTGTGGAGTTCTGTAGGGTTGTAGAAAGGTCATTAAGTATATTCAAGGCTGAGATTTGGGTTGCCACCCATTGTGACCCATAACCTTAAACCAAAGAAGTTAAACCAAGGTGGAAGCTGGGATAGGAAAAATGGGGCAAAGGAGGGAAACTAAATGCTCAAGTGAAGGCATGTGATATGGTGAAAGGCAGGAGCAATTAAATTATGAAAGGAATGATGATACCGGATAAAAGGGGATTGTAACAGGACAAGAAGCAAAAGATGGATTTGGGGGCATTGCAAATGAATCTGGGGTCAGCAATTATGATCTGCAATTGTTAAATTTAAGATAAAGTCTGGAGGATGGAAATAATCCAAATTGAAAATAACGTGCTGTTCTGCAAGCTTATATCAGTAGGAGGCAGAGGATGGAGTAGCCCGAGTGGGAGTAAGATGAAAAGTCAAAACAGCAAGCACTTGGAAGCTCAGAATCAATCTTGCAGGCTGAACTGAAATATGCAGCAAAGCGAATACCTAATCAATACTTGGTGTCCCCAGCATAGAGGAGGCTACATCATGAGTCATGAATGCAGTATCCTAAATTGAACAGAGAGCAGTTAATTACTGTTTGCCTAGGAGTGCTTAAAGTGCTGGATGCTGGGAGGGAGGAGGTGGTGAGCAGGAAGATGTGAACGTTTCTGAAATTCCAATGGCTCAAGTTAAGTTTTAAAATCAACTTTGTTAAATTGGTGACTAGATTTCCTTTTTTTTCACCAGGCTGTGTTCCTGAGCTCTTTCCCAGCTGTATATTCCGAGCTTCTGAAACTGATAGATGTACGGGAAGTGGCAAACCTGGTCAGAGACACCTTGCGCAGCATGCCAGATGCCCTGCATGTGGAATATTCACTGGAAGCTGTCAAACTCCAGTGCGTTGCTAAAACAGTGGAGAGCCAACTATTTATCAATCCTGGTAAGAGAAGATGGTTATTAATTGTGTTACTTTATTAATTTATACTTTTCTTAAATATGGAAAAGGAATCAAGAGTCAGCCACTCAGCCCTTTGAGCATGCTCTGCAATGAATGAGACCATGGGTCATCTAATTCCTCAACTCTCCTATCCTACATATTTCCAATAATCTTTCATCCCCTTGCTAATCAATAATTTATTTACCTTTGCTGTAAAAATACTTTAAAATTCTGCATACACTGTCTTTTGATGAAGGAAACTCTCGGGACACTCAACCCTCTGAAAGAAAAAAAAATCCTCATCTCTGTTTTAAATGAGCAGCCCTTTATTTTTAAACTGCAACCCTAGTTCTAGATTCTCCCAAAAGATGATACACGCTTTCAACGTCCACCTGCTCAAGTCTCTTCAGGATCTTGTATGTTTCAAGTAACCATCCCTGACTCTTCTAAACTCTAGAGGATACAGACCTAGCCTGTCTAGCTCTTCTTCATAAAGCAATCCACTTATTCCAGGTCTTAGTTAGTAAACCTACTTGGAACTGCTTCTAATGCATTAACCTCCTTCCACAAGTGTGGTAACCAGTACTATACACGATATTCCAGATGCAGTCTCTCCAATGCCCTGTATAACTGGAGTTTAACCTCCTGACTCTTACATTTGCTTCCTCTGTCAATAAACCGTAACATTCTTTTAGCTTTCTTGAACCCTGCTGTAACTGTATACATACCTTCTGTCATTCATGTACTATGATACCCAGTTTTCTCTGCATCTTTGAGCTTTTCAACCTCTCACTGTTCAGAGAATATGCTTTTTTATATTTCCTGCCAAAATGAACAATTTCACACTTTTCCACATTGTTTTCCATTTGCCAGACCTTTGCAAACTCACATAACCTATCCATGTCCCTTTGCAGGTTCCAAATGTCCTCTTCACAACGCGCGTTCCTACCTTTCTTTATGTCATGTTCCTTTCCCTTTGTAGAACAATAAAGCAGATCTGTACAGCACAGGAAGAGGCCTTTTGACCCATCAAGCCTGTGCTGGCACATGATGCCTTTGAAACTGAGAACCTTTTGCCCCATATGGTCCATATTCCTCTATTTTCTGCTTATTCATGTATCTCTCAAGAGGTGTGTTAAATATTGCTCATATCTGCTTCTACCACCACCTCTGACAGTCTATTCTAGACACTTATGACCCTCTGTGTAAAAGTAAAACTTTCCTTTCACATCCCATTTAAACTTACCCCCCCTTACCTAATCTAAGTCCCCTAGTAATTGGCATTTCAACAATGCAAAAAAGAGTCTGACTATCCATTCTATCCATGTCTCTCAAAAGTTTGTAACCTGCTATCACACCAGTATGAAATTCACTTTCAAGGTAATTTTTTTCCATTCAGTTTTAGTTCACTTTATTATTTGTAAATGTGAAGTGTTACCCTGCAGCAGATGCACATTTACCAATTCCAAAACTTTTCAGCTAATGTTATTGTGCAAATGGGAAAATGTTGTGGCTTTCTCTTAGTGTTCAATGCATGTGGTGACCAGTCATGGTTCAGCATCCATATGGCGCATAGGTGCCAGCCATATGCCATAATGCATTGTAAGGCAAACAACGTGGGATCATTGTGACACAATGATAATATCCCTATCTCAGCCAAGATGAGCACATTCAAGTCCCACCTGTTTTGAGGTGCATAGTAACTTCTGTGAACAGATTGTTTTGAAAATGTCTACAAAGCAAGCAAAGGGGTTCCTAAGGTACAATAATATTGTTTCTAACTCTGAGCCAGGAGGCCCTAGGTTCAGGTCCCACCTGCTCAGGAATTATGTCATGCTATCTGAACAGGTTGATCAGAAATTATTTACAGGGCAAACAAACGTCAGAGAGGCAGCTAAAACTGAAGTACCAAGGAAAATTTAGTTCACACAGTTAGAGTGACATGATGTCTCTTTTTTACTTTTTTTTTGGACACCATTCATATTTTTGACCTATTGTATGCTTGTGAAGTAGGGTTTGAACTATGTCTGACAATTTAAGGTTGCACCAAACTTTGGATAACAACTTTGACAATGTTCTTTGTATGTTCTGCACGTGAACAGTTGATTCCTGTGCATTTCTGTCAGGCACTTGGAAGGAGTTGAATATGGCCATTTAGTTTTAAAGAAAATTTTTAATAGAGGTGGCAATGAATTCTGCTGGTCTCAGGACCAGACGTTGAAATATATTTGTTCACTTTGAACCACTTATATTAATTGCTCTGTAATTGGCACAGGCGTTCGCACAGGATCGTGGTCAAATATTCAGTCAGTTAGGTTCATTAGATTTCTGGAAACAAATATGGTTTGGAATTTCTTTATCATCCTCTTTCAGTTGTTACCAAGTGAAGACACTCAATTAAACAGAAGATAACTCTTAAGGATAGTAATAATACCACCTCTATAGGCACTCTGTACTACAATGTCCAAGCCTCAGCTTCCTTTTAATTTAACATTGAAGGCAGTTGAAAGAAGATAAGATCCTGAGGCCCAAAAAGGTGCCTGCAAGAGTACCTCATGGTGAATGCCTAAACGAAACAAGTTTTGGTTTGAACCATTGGAAAATTATTAGAAGCAGGAATTCTATAAAGGGTAGAGTTGCAGACTTTAAGCCATGCACCATCAAAAATCACAAACTAAATTCTGCTGAGCCTGACATTTGCCATGGTTGAGATAAAAATGTCAATCCAAGGTGGTGTGATACATCTCAAGAAGTGTGGCAGCTCAGAATGGTTATATGGACTGAAAATCATGCTTGGCAAACTGATTGGAATTCTGCAAGGATACATCCAAGCATACATGTTAAGAGAATCCATGGATATTAATTTTAAGGTTTCAGCAAGCTTTTGGATAATATTCATTGAACTGTATTGCACAATAATTTCAAATAGTATTCATTGCTCTAAACAGTGAACACTAAGTCTCTGAGAGTCGGATCGGTTAAAGAAGGACTGGAGTCGTGTTAAAGCTTGAGAAACTCTGCTCAAATGAAATGGATATAGCCATCTGATGAAGCTTAGAAGAAGATAGCTAGATAAAGCAAGAAGGGAATTAATTTGAATAGATCAAAAACAATATTTAGTGGTCACTACCAGGAGTGTGATTAAAAATACTGTTGTTATAAATCTCATCGTCAGCCAGATATTTAGGAAGAAAATCAATTGATTAAACTCAGTTTTGATGTGAGCACTGTGTTCAGTATTGAACTCTGTGATCAACCAGATAGATTGAAATAATCTTTGGTTCTGCTGATTATTGTCAAACTAATGACCACCAATCTATGCTGTGTGGGAGGAAGTGAAGCATTATTTACCAGGATATCATGATTGCCATAAAAACGACAGACCATGATGTTGCTTTTCAACTGAATCTGTTTTAACTTCCACAGAAAAAAACACTGTTAACTGACGAGGCACAATAGCTTGCAATATGCCGTAAATGAAAGGCCAAACTGTACTCACTGTGCTTCTTGTCAACTTCCACTACAACCTCACCTTAATTAACACTTTTTTGACCATTACCCCAGAAATGCAACAGGTTTACAATTTCTGTTTTTCAGATTACAGGAGGCTGACAGAGTTCTATCCCTTTTGATTTCAAACCTGCATGTGACTGGAGATTTTGACATTGTATTGATTTGAATTTATGAATGGGTTAATCTTGACATTTTAATGACATTTGGACTGAAACAAGATTCTTCCCGTGCAATTATTTCATTATCATGCAACAACAAAGCATTGAGTAATTGAGATAGGAATTAAATGCAAAAGGTTAAAAAGAGTCTAATTTGCACCAGTAATGATTAGAATAATCGTTATCTGATGAATTTGAGAAATTAGTGTCATAGAAATGTACAGCATGCAAACAGACCCTTTGGTCCAACCTGTCCATGCCGACCAGATATCCCATCCCAATCTAGTCCCACCTGCCAGCACCCGGCCCATATCCCTCCAAACCCTCCCTATTCATATACCCATCCAAATGCCTCTTAAATGTTGCAATTGTACCAGCCTCCACCACATCCTCTGGCAGCTCATTCCATACACGTACCACCCTCTGCATGAAAAAGTTGCCCCTTAGGTCTCTTTTATATCTTTCCCCTCTCACCCTAAACCTATGCCCTCTAGTTCTGGACTCTCCAACCCCAGGGAAAAGACTTTGTCTATTTATCCTATCCATGCTCCTCATAATTTTCTAAATCTCTAAGGTCACCCCTCAGCCTCAGGGAAAACAGCCCCACCTGTTCAGCCTCTCCCTGTAGCTCAGATCCTCCAAACCTGGCAACGTCCTTGTAAATCTTTTCTGAACCCTTTCAAGTTTCACAACATCTTTTCGATAGGAAGGAGACCAGAATTGCATTCAACATTCTAACAGTGGCCTAACCAATGTCCTGTACAGCTGCAACGTGACCTCCCAACTCCTGTACTCAATACTCTGACCAGTAAAGGAAAGCATACCAAATGCCGCCTTCACTATCCTATTGGTTGAAATTGAAATTTAACACAGCCTACTAATCCAGTGACGCTCCTTCAGAATGCAAAAAATTGTTTTATCCTCAGTGAACCCTTCTTGAATGTCACTTATTTAGCTATCAGCACATTAACCTAACCCTTGGGTAGCTGAGGTCTTTTTCTTTCCCTCCAGGTATGTCCTGACAGGCTTAGACAGTTGCAATTTCTTCCACTTAAACATCGGGACAATGAAATGACAATCACTGGCTGCTACTAAAACTGTATAACTTTATTATCCATCATGACTATTCCCCATGGCTAGTGTACAAGGAAGCCGTATTGCCCTTCAAATCCATGCCAGTTCTCTTTAGAAAAATGTAGGCAATCCCATTCCCTTGTCTGTCTCTATATCCCTTAAGTGTCCATCCAGTTTCCTTGAATGATACCTATTTGTTTGATTTTTGCCTGCTGCCACTCTGACCTAGGAATCTCTTGCATGTGTAACTTTGAGAAAATCGGCTCACTTCAAATGAGCATTTTGGCACAGCTCATTCTATATTGACTCTAAGTTGGTTTGGTTCCTGTCATAGAGTCATACAACACAAAAACAGACCCTACAATCCAACTTGTCCATGCCGACTGGATTTCCTAACTAAACTAGTCCCATTGCCTGTGTTTGGCCCATATCTCTCTAAACCTTTTATATTCATGTGCTAGTCTAAATGTCTTTTAAATGTTGGGAGTATACCCACTTCTACCACTTCTGGCAGTTTATTCCGTATACGTACCACCCGCTGTGTGAAAGAGTTGCCCTCAGTGAACCCTTCTTGAATATTAATTATTTAGCTATCAGCACATTAACCTAACTCTTCCCACTATAAGCTCAGCTGGGTTTTGAATTTAGTTTACCTTAGCATTTATACAGACTCTAATTTCAGCTGACTAAAATACACAAGGATATGTTCAGCAATTATCACTGCAGTAGTCACTGGGCACTGCATTGGAAAGCAGAACATTTTTCCTTTATACTCTGGTCTCCAAGTAAAGCTGATACTTTAGCAGAAAAAAGCAAATGTGCCTTAAAAGGTCTTTTAAGGGAAAGTTTACTTGTTTTGAACTGATGGAGTGTTTACCACTTGAATGTTAATTATAGCCATTAATGAGTGCAGACAACAGAACAAATCGGTACAAACATATGTTAACAAAGCATCACCTGAAGTGGTAATGCACAAGCCTATGTCAAACAGCTCTACTGTAGGCATCTACCTGCACCTTCCTAATATGGGTTTTCCCATTTTATCTTTTAAAGTACTTCAATTGGGTTTAGCAGCTAGTGGCCTGCTGTGCCAGTTGCTCTTGGGAGTGAGCATTCTCTGCATTTAAGTGCCATTTGAATAAACTACTCTTCTGTATGACCACCACCACCCACTCCAAAGGTATAAACCATTGTTTAATGACTGTAAAGAAGGTCTAGAAAGATGCATGACAATGTCAGACCTGGGCTTTAAAGTGAGGAATTACAGGAGGAATGCTGGACCGATCCAAAGTGTCTATATTTTATAATCAACCTGTTCAGATATTATTAAGCACATCTGGAGCATGTGGGACTTGAATGCGGGCCCCCCTGGCTCAGAAGGACTATTCGACTGCCAAGAATAGCGAAGATGCTTGGCACGTGAATACCATTAAAAACCAGGATAAGGCAACACTCAGAAAGAAAATGAAACATGTTTACTGATTAACCTTTAATAAAGGATTCTTTTAAGATTGAACACATAAGAGTTAGATAAAAAATTTATCTAGACACGACTTTAAAACATGAGAGGAATGTTAAACAAACAATTAAGGAATAATATGAAATGATACTGCATTTTGTGAAAGGGGCAAGGACCCTATGCAAAGGGTGAACACCTACATTTGCAAAGTGGAAGCCTCCAACTAATATCTAAAAAAAGTCTTTTCACTGAAATTTCAGAAGTACTAAGGCCCTTCAAGTAATGCTTCTCAAAAGATATTTTATTCCACTCAGGGCTTTTGGGGTAAAACTTGAAATGTTGATGGATAGTCTATTGTTGGATTTTGTTAAATAGTTTATACTTAGTTACTCATGAATAGTTGTAAATAGCATCAAACTGGATTTTATTACATTAGATGTTACATCTTATGACAGCTATTGGTGCAACAGTATTCCTTTCCACATAAACTGTACTGCTTGTTAATTTCTGTCAATAAAATTGTAAAATTAGTAAATCACCTGATTTAAGATTTCAGTTACAACTGAAATGAACCCCAATATTTCGTACGTTTCCTGAAGTGTGGAAGTATATTTCCTGGAGAGAAAAATCTCAATCCTTAAAATATCTGGATGTTTATAGCCTAGCTGTCCTTTAAAATTAAGCAGGTTATATGGAAGAAGTTAACATTCTCAGGCAGCTTCTTATCCAAGGGATGGTTATTTAAATCCTACAAATTCATCAAAATACTTCTGATCTAAGTTAAGTCTAAATGAGAATTTAAAACTCTAAATCACTTCACTTTGGTCATCCTGATTGCCTGACAACCAATGACATATGTGCAAACTTTAGTCACTGTTGTTAGAAGGATACATGGTAGACAAGAAGGCGACTCGAAGTACACAGCAAGCCAGGCAGCATCAAGAGGTGGAGAAGTCCACATTTCGGGTGTAACCTTTCTTCAGGACTTTGTCCACCTCCTGGTTTGCTGTGTTCCAGCTTCCTGGTTGTCTACTCTGGATTGACGCATCTGAAGTTTTCTTGTCTCTAACCACATTAGAAGGATAACTGGCAGCCAAACATAAGTGCAGCAACCACCCACATACAACAAGAACACAATGGCCAGCTCAACTGTTTTCAGCCATGCTGGTTGAGGGATAAGTATTGATCTGGAAATCTTCCTCGGTCCTCTTCAAAATATTGTCATGGAATCTTTTATACGCACCTTAATGAACTTGGACCATGGTTTAATTTCTCTTGAAATTCAGTTCCACCAAGAATGTACCTGTAATGATTGGGACCAGGTAGACCTCGTTAACTGAACTTCTTGATTGGGGTCAATCAGGGAAGCCTTGGCTGACCAATATAACCAGGAGGTTAGAATCTCCTCAGTTGAGGACTGAATCTGAGCTGGCTGGCCACAGCCAGTGTACAGTGCACTAGTAAATTAAAGGGTGACTTGGTGACAGGACCCAGCCTCTGTGCAGTTATTTCAGTGCCACTCCTTCTGTGCCTGAAATTAAGTTTGAGATTTATCAGACAGTGGTAGCAGTTAGAGGAAAGTAAATTAAAACTTTGGGGGTGCCATGCCAGACATGCAATAGTTTCCCCCTTGATTTAGTTGGGTGCTGTCTCTCATTAAAGATGTAAATATTAACATTGTGATCTAGGCTGTTCAAATTTAGACTCTGACTCTGGACTGCACTGTATTTATGTATGACTGCATTACAATAAATGGAACAGGTAATTAGGAGAAATTTTACCATTGCATGTATTCCTTTACATTATGTATTTCTTCAGACAACCTGAGAAGAAATTATACCAATAATGTAAGAAAGAGAAGACAAAATATCTTGACTTTTCAAGAGATAGTGCTAAATTTGTTGTCAATACAACAGCAAGTGTTCAGATGAAACATTCAGTGGTAATAGTTGATATATTCGGCTTCAGTAGCATGATCGCCATTGAGACTGATGCATTCTGCATTGACCATTTTATCCCAGATTCTCGCTGCATTCTCCTACCTGTGGTTCTACGCCATCTCCACATGCATTTGCAAGACCAGAAGGATCTAATCATGTGTGCACGCATCCTTAGCACAATGTTTTGTCTGATCAAGAAGGACAGCTCTGTAAGTATTTTAGAGATACAGGATCAGATCAGAGATTTAACTTTTCAAGTAAACAGCTCTCCGACTTTGAAATGGCAATTCTAAGTAATGTTTTCATTTTTAAATTGTGTTTTGTATTGACCAAGCCTTTGGGTAGCTGAGGTCTTTTTCTTTCCCTCCAGGTATGTCCCGACAGGCTTAGACAGTTGCAATTTCTTCCAGTTAAACATCGGGAAAATGAAATGACAATCACTGGCTGCTACTAAAACTGTATAACTTTATTATCCATCATGACTTTTCCCAGTGGCTAGTGTACAAGGAAGCCGTATTGCCCTTCAAATCCATGCCAGTTCTCTTTAGAAAAATGTAGGCAATCCCATTCCCTTGTCTGTCTCTATATCCCTTAAGTGTCCATCCAGTTTCCTTGAATGATACCTATTTGTTTGATTTTTGCCTGCTGCCACTCTGACCTAGGAATCTCTTGCATGTGTAACTTTGAGAAAATCGGCTCACTTCAAATGAGCATTTTGGCATAGCTCATTCTATATTGACTCTAAGTTGGTTTGGTTCCTGTCATAGAGTCATACAACACAAAAACAGACCCTACAATCCAACTTGTCCATGCCGACTGGATTTCCTAACTAAACTAATCCCATTGCCTGTGTTTGGCCCATATCTCTCTAAACCTTTTATATTCATGTGCTAGTCTAAATGTCTTTTAAATGTTGGGAGTATACCCACTTCTACCACTTCTGGCAATTCATTCCATACATGTATTACCCGCTGTGTGAAAGAGTTGCCCTCAAGTTCCCTTTAAGTCTCCCCCCACCCTCTCTGTAAACCAATGCCCTCCAGTTTTGGGGTCCCCTACCCTAGGCTGCTTCTCTCCTCATGACTATCATACCTTAGCACACTTTGGGCGATACACATATGCATATTGATTTGTCATACACACCGCACACATGAAACTCCCCTAATGCTTTAACTACCTGGTAGGTAATCTATTCCATTCTAGCTACTTTTTAAATAATTGAGATAAATGAAAAATATACCCTTGAAGATTCTTTCTAGAAATCTTAACATATTGACTTTTTGAAATAATTCATTAGTTTATGTCTCAGCTTGGTTCAGTGGACATGGATTAACATGCCTCTGGGACAATTAGCTAAATTGTAATCAATGATTTCTTTATCATCTCACTCTTGATTTAATTACTTAGCAACCAATGAATTTTCACCAAATTCTCTAAGGCAATTAAACTGCAACTGAAATTAATTAATAAGCCAGTCATTCACTTGTCATATATTCTTCTGTATTTTCCTCACTTACATTTAGTTTAATTTCAGTTATGATCTCTAACTCACTGCCAAGCCCGAACAACTTCATTGCCTTAAATTATGAATCCCACAATATCTCACACAATGTATGTCAATAATCCATTATTATCTCTAATTAGATTAGGTTCCCTACAGTATGGAAACAGGCCCTTCGGTCCAACAAGTCCACACCGACCCTCTGAAGAGTAACCCACCCACACCCATTCCCCTACCCTATATTTACCCCTGACTAATGCAC
Source organism: Hemiscyllium ocellatum (assembly GCF_020745735.1). NCBI lineage: Eukaryota > Metazoa > Chordata > Chondrichthyes > Orectolobiformes > Hemiscylliidae > Hemiscyllium > Hemiscyllium ocellatum. The sequence goes on from NC_083419.1 coordinate 35,397,532, forward strand.
CTAACACTATGGGCAATTTAGCATGGCCAATTCACCTGACCTGCACATCTTTGAATTGTGGGAGAAAACCAGAACACCTGGAGGAAACCCATGCAGAGAATGTGCAAATTCCACACAGACAGTCGCTCATGGCGGGAATTGAACACTGGTCCGTGGCGCTGTGAGGCAGCAGTGCTAACCACTGAGTCACCGTGCTGTCCCAAATTTGCAGTGAATAGATTCTCTAATTTTCTTCACCTCTGGATTGTGCCTGGAACAAATTAACCCATAAAAAGACTTCAGAAATAATTCTGCCCATTGTGACTCTGTTATCCTTTATTCCCTTGACACTTGATACAACTTTGTGTTGTTCCCTTCGCTCACCATCACTGGGAAATCCATTCCCACTGCAACAGCTTCCTTTCATATGTGATTTTAACTGCAGACTCATAATCTCTGTCTCCCTACCCTGACAAAGAAACACACAAATGCAATACCCTAAACAATGGTAAATCATTTTTATAAAATTAAGAATGTTGCACTGCAAACTGTTCTGATATCTTATGATTAAAATGACCTTGAAGTTTATTTTGAGCTTGGTCTCAGCTGGTTGCTGTTTTATCTGTTGCTGAATATTCTGTAATTAAGTATTAATCAGATGACTAATGCAATAAATTTACTGTCCTACATAATTACTGAGTACAGGTTGTTGATATGAACAAAATCATCTTTCATGCAAGGTTTTAGGTCAATATAACCATTGTTAAACTGGGCCTCAAAAACTATGGCTGCTGTGATGAGAACTGTTAGTTATTCAACTAGCCCCAACCTAAGTCCAGACCTTAATGCATCAGGCCATTTGGACAATTTTACAAGATGGCCTTTTAGGAATGGAGCCTATATCCATCCCTTACAAGATTAACTTTGCCCTGGGTTGCAGGGCACTCTGAAACTTCTGAATTTGAGGGTTTTTTCAGGATGCACATTGGGTTGTCATAGATACAACTTGGCATTTCAGACAACCTTCTGAATGAAAATGACCTGGAATGAACCTGAAATTCCAAGTTGGAGTCAGTGTTTTGATTTCCGACGGTTTGGCTATAACAGAGCGATCTACATGTTCACCAATATCTTTCTTCCGTTTGGCATCCAAGGTTATATGGAGTATTCCAAAAACACTGCCTGATGTAGCAAAGGTACAGAAATTGAGACTTTTATTTAGATCTCACACACTTTGGCAAAAATGAGAACAAAAACAGTTAACAACTGATACTCAGGACACCTGTGTTGCGGATTTTTTTGGGGTGGCTGGGGGGAGCTGTAATATTTAAGGAAACGAGAATAATACAATTTTTGTGACATGATTTCTCAATTAAGATTTGACCTGCTTCATGGACCAGATGGAAATAACTGGAACATGAAAAACATTTCTTCAAATTGAAAGTTCACAATTTTGTTTAGATTAACCCATTTCTACGAATAAGCCAATTATTTAAATCATACCTACTGATACTCTTACGACAAGTGGTAAACATTCCTGCTTAACTTAAACCAGCAATACAGGATAGGTTATCTATCCGATAACCTGTGAAACTTCGAAAGGCCAAGAACTATTTAAAGTAAAAATTAACCACTTTATTTCTTAAGGTATAACAGAGAATATTTAACTAACAACTATTTACACCTCCTTCCTCTCACCTATCTTTTACCTTCCCTCCTATAATACTAGTCTGATAAAAGCCCCTGATTATGATTTACCAAAAATATAGGTTTTCAAAACCAGCCAGCTTCGAGTCGTCTGTTTAGATCTTCCTGTGTCTTCTTTTCTTAGGGATTATGCTTCACAGATCACAGATTAATAAAGGTATCTTTAAGAGAACTATTTTCCAGGCAATCTGCAAATGTCGTTGGCTTGACAGTTCTCTCTCCAACTGTTCAATTTTCTCTGGTCTTATACCCTGAAAGCATCTCATTGTGTATTTGGCTTTTAAAAATGTCAATATACTAAATTCAAACTTGATTGGAAGTAGGTTTTCTTGGGGTATAATTTGAACTGATTGGCCGAGTTTGAATATGTTTTGTCATTTCCAAACAACTGGCTAATCTAGCTTTTGACAAAGTGTTACAATGTTACTTTATTCTGAACACTTGGTGCAGTGTCAGGTAGTTCCTCTAGCTTTTAACTCTCTTAAAGATATAGTACACCCACGTCCTCATAACAATGCTGTTGTTCATTATTTAGCTTAATATGTTTATCGTAGGCAAACAAAAAGTAACCCCTTTAGATTTTGTGTCCATCGAAGTCAAATCTCTTATTGTACAAGTGTCATTTATTAAAAGGAAACATGCTAAGTCAAGTATATCTTACACACAATGATATTCTAAATAATGTTTCAAAACCTGAACAATGCAGTTAGGATTTTACGGTTAGGTCCGCTAAGTCTGTTCAACTTTCAAATGTGCAGTTTTATTGATTGTTACAGATGAAAATCAAGCTTGCACGACCCAACTTCTTGAAATATGGGCTTGTTAAAATAATTATTGTCAAGTCTCGCTCTTTTTAGTCTGAATGGCCTGTTTCTATGCTGTAAATTGTACGTACATTTATTTGGTAACTGTTGCAATTGATCTTATTATCCTTCAGGAAATAACTGCTTCAGAGGAGGTGGACATGCTTGTAGACAGCTTGCTAGGTGTGCTGCTGAGAACCATACTAGAAATCAGCAACAGGTCACAACCCTCTGGACCAACAATTCGTCTGCAGTTTCAGGACGTGACTGTAAGTATACAGTATATCGTATCCTGTAAGTATACTGTCAGAGGTGCCTCTGCAAGTGCACTTATTCTGAGATTGTTTGGACTCTATTTGCAGGTATTTATTGTACTGCAGATAGCTAAACTCTACATTTATATAATTGTCTAGTTGACATACTTTCCCCAGGGGAAATATTGCACTGACTATAGTTTTGAATGTGGCCTATCTAGTCATATGTTAATAAGGACAAGCTTGTATTGCTTGCAATGTGATACTAAATTAGAACAGTTTACTGAAAAATTTTCCATTTGGTTAAATATTTTAATCAAATCCTTGTACTACCATATGCAGGATATGAAATAACAATTTTTAGATTAAATTAAAGTTGCCATTTTTTTAAATCACCTGCAGCACAGTTGTGGGAAAGAAAAGCAGGCTATACTTCGTCTTATATTTAACTCTATATTTACTTAGTCCTATATTTAACTTTATATTTACTTTCCTTAAAATGTTTTGATGTCCCAATCTAACAAAAACTCATCAGTTCTGACTCAAAATCCAGCTTCTTGGCAAAACATGTTGGAGGTTTCCACTGCAGTTTGTGCGAAACATGATTTCTGAGAAACTTACTTCTATTTGAAGTGGGGCCCCTTTGATCCAAATTGCCCCTCAAGAGTTTATCGGTGGCCAGTATAAATGATTTCTTTGCATCTGCAATATCAAATTCCTAAAACAGCTAAATTCAAGACAGAACATTCATGGAAAAGAAAATGTTAAAAGCAGCACAACAAATACAAGTACCTAATTGTATCTGACTCATTAGGATATATTTTTAGTGGGAAATGCTTCGGTGTAGGATGTTTTAGATGACAGTTTTATTCCAGACACCAGAATAGTCAGTTGGTGGTGAATGTTTCCCCACTGATCACAGCATCTCCATTGTCATTAAACATGCCAAGGACCATCATCCCAGCAACTGCCCTGATAATGGGCGAGAAGTGACCCATACTTTTGTCAAAGTTATAACATTACAAACTAGTCTGGAGAAACCAATGAGAAGACCATTCAGGAGATTTTTCAAAACCCTGACCCTAAAAACCTGCCAGTGGGAGACTATAAAGTTCTGTCAGACTTTAGGAGTTGTGACATCATGATTGAGCCTATATCATCCTATCATCTTGACTTCTCTGTCTGATCTGACCTACACACTATGAAGAAGACAAGGAGGCAAATCCTGAATTCATCTCAGCCAGAACAGGATTGAACCCTGTGCTGTTGATACCAATCTGATCCACACTGGCTGTCCAGCCACCTGAGCCAAACAGCTCCCCAAAAGTCTGATTTCCTACAGCAGTGGATGATTTGACACACCCTGTAGCCTGGAGAGGGGCTTGAAACTGAAGCTTTTGACGAAGGGACAGTTTGCCAACACTGTGCTACAAGACCTGTCTCATTGAACTGTGAACTAGAACTTTGTGAGATCAAATCTCACTATGACACTTGAGCAGATAATCCAAGCTGAAATGACAGCACACCTAGACCACTGTGATATAATGTTCGTAGAGCTGCCCATTGAACTAGAGAGGTATGAAACACCTACTGTGTGCTCAGATATATATTAGAGTTTACGGTCTCATAATAAATAAAAATTCAGAGTTCTTGCAATGTTTTGGAAAGCATTTTTACTTCATCAATAAAAGCAGGATGAACATTTTCAAGTTGCTGATTATGGGATTATGATATTGTTTTGCAAATAGTATATTAGATTTGACAAAATAGTTAATTTTGCATTAGAGATTTCTAATAGGTATTGTTATGCATTTTAATTCTGACCACATTGTTTTTACTGGATCGTTTTGAGTCACATATCCTTCTGTGACCTTTAAGTATCCATTCTATGTATGGGATAGAAAAACGGATGTCCATTTCTCACCTAATATTAGTAATGTGGGAAGAGGAACAGAGCGTTCAGCTCCTCGATCCTGTCCCCCATATTCATTGATGTCACTAGTACCTAGATACCTATCAGTCTCTGTCTTTAAATACTCAATGACTTAACTTGCGTAAGATTTACAACCCTTTTAATATTCCTCCTCTTCTCAGTATTCATTAGTTTCCTTTGCCCCAGTGGATAACCTCTAATTTCTCTGGATTGAATTCCATTTGCTAATTCTCCACCCACTGAACCAAGCCATTGATGTCTTCCTGCAGACAACAGTTATCTTCATCACTATTAACTACCCAGTCAATGTTTGCATCATTTTACAATTTTTCAATCATGCTTCACAAATTGAAGTCCAGATCATTATTGTATAACATCTATTTTAAGGGATCCAAATCTGCAAGCTGTGGAGCACCACTGGAAACCAGTTTTCATTTGCAAAAACACTTGCTGACTGTTACCCTTTGTTTCCTGTCACTGAGCCCATTTTGGATCCAATACATCCTTTATCTCATGGGTTTTAATTTTTCTTAACGGTCATGGGACCTTGTCAAATTCTTTACTAAATTATTTAGACAATATCGACTGCCTGACCCTCACCAATCCTCCTTGCTAATTCCTCCAAAAAAAATTCCATTAGGTTATTGAGACATGAGCTTTTAAAGAAAGCACCATACTCTCCCTGATTGTTCCTGCTTTGCCAAGTAACCATTTAATTCTATATCTCGATATAAACTCCAGTAATCTACCCACTACTGAGATCAGTTACCAGCTTCTAGTTATTTGGTCTATTCCTTTTTGAAATTTACAACATTTTCAAACTACTAAGCCTCTGAAACTTTGCCTATGTCTAGTAAGGATTCATACTCTGTTTCTGGTCATCAATCAGTTCTTAATCCATGTAAGTATATTACACCTAAGCCCATGTGCTCTTTTTGCTTAATAGTTTCCTGTATACTTCCTTATCAGAAACCTTTTAAACATCTACATTTGCCACATCCACTGGTTTTCTCTTATCTAGCTTGACAGTAATAATGTCAAAGTCCAAAAGGCTTGTCAAATCTAATTTCCATTTGATAAAATCACATTGACTTTGCCCAATCAGATGATTTAATTTTTCTATTCTGGCATTTTTTCTTACAGCCATTGTCAGACTAACTGCTCTGTAATTCTATACTTTCAGTCCCCCTTCCTTTATCAAACAGTAGGCTATACTTGCAATTTTCGAGTCTGCAGACATCATCCAAGAATCTATAGAAGTTTGAAAGGTGACTATCAACTTGGCACTCTCTCTAGAGCACCTTTGTCAACACTGTAATGTTCATGAGTAGCTCCAGGGGATTATAAATTTTTAGTCCCATTAATTTTTAAAATAATACTGTCTTTTTTTTTAAAACTGATACTAATTTCTTTCACCACTTCATTCTCACCGGGCTTTTGGATATTTATGATTTCTGATAGTTTTTTTTTGTCTTGTTGAATAAAGATAGACACAAAATAACACTCATTTCCTCTTAACATTTCCCTATTTCCAATCATAAATGTTTTTGTGTTTGTCCATAATGGACCTACATTTGTCTCCTAATTTTGTTCTTTTTGCATACAATCAATCTGTTTATTGCCAGTTAAAGCTCTGGTTTTATTCTCCCTTTCTTGGTCCTTCTTCACAAAACTCCCAACCCTCATGCTTACTGCTTTTTGAATAATCTGTCTAAATCTCCTCCTGAATACAATCTTTAACTACTTTTGTTAGCTACGGTTGACTTAATTTTCATGTTGACGTTTTTGTACTGAGCAGAAATGTGTGCTATACAGTCATACAGCATTGAGACAGACACCACTGCTCTCATCCCATTTGCCAGCACTTAATCCATAGCTTATTGTGCCCTGGCATTTTAAGTGCTTACCCAAGTGCTTCTTAAATGTTGTTAGAATACCATGTCACCCACCCTCTCAGGCAGCATATTCTGTATTTCTACCATCCTTTAGGTGAAAAAAATTCTTAGATCTCCTCTAAACCAGTTACTCCTCACCTTAAACTTGTGCTATCTGATCTCAAGCACATCTGCCATGGGGAAAAGATTCTCACCATCCACTCTGTGTCTCTCATAATTTTGTATACTTCAATAGGTTCCTCTGTCCAAAGAAAACAAACCCAGTCTATCCAGTCTCTCCTTAAAAGTGAGACATTTCATCCCAGGCAGCATCCTGGGGAATCTCCTCTACACCTTCTTCATTGCAGTCACACCCTTCTGATTGTGTGCAGTTCTGGTCACCACACTATGTTACATCTGTGGCCTAACCAATGTTTTATTTAAAGTTGTATCAAGAATTCCTTGCCCTGATATTCCTGAAGAAGGGTTCATGCTCGAAACACCGATTCTCCTGCTCCTTGGATGCTGCCTGACCTGCTGTGCTTTTCCAGCAATACAGTTTCACCTTCAGGGGTCTATTGACTTGTACACCAAGTTCCCTTTGTTCCTCAGAGGCACCTACCATACATTATGTATATCCTTCATTTATTAGACTTCCCAAAAAGCATTACCTTGCACTTCTCAGGATTAAATTCCATCTGCCATTGCTCTGACGAATTTCCCAGCTGATCAATCCAAGACTGTAGCCTTAGGCCACCCTCCTCGCTATCAACATCACGACCAGATTCTGTGTCATCTGTAAACTTCATAATTATTGTTTACATCCAAGTCGTTAATGTACGCAACAAAAACAGTAAAAGGATCAGTGCATCGATTCCTGTCATGTTGTTGTAAACCATGTATTAATTACTTATGTTCTAACCATTGTCTGTATACCATCATACCTTTTAATGTATTTTCCCAGTCCAGACACAGCTGATTTGCACTCATACCTTTATAGCTTCCTTTATTTAGATTTAAGACTGTAGTTCTAGATTAAATAAGACATGAAACTTGCTGTCTAAAATCTGCCATAATTTAGTGATGCATCATAAGCAATGTTTAATATTGTTTTCCTTATGAACAGTTTGATTCTTGACCACGGCATTCAAAGCGTTACACAATCATTCAAATGAAATTTCTGTTTTTCCAAGTTTTTGGAAGCTTGTCAAAACAGCATCATGCCAAGTTTTGAAACACCTGTTCTGCGAATCAGATTTATTGGATTCCAAAATTATTAAATACCAATACTGCACTCGTAGCTCTCTGATTAAACACCCTGCAGGTCTCACTCATTAGCATTTACAGTGCAGTACATGTCACATCCAGTACATTTGTTATGTAGACATAGGTGAGAGAAGGCTGTGATGGCAATTATAGATAGATCATGTTACTGACATCCTTCATTAGTTAGTGACCTGGAACGAGAGGCCCAAGCCTCAGTCCACGATGACATGAGCCACCGACTGACTCACTGCATCAATGAGTTTTCATATGTGCATCAGTAATCTGCTATCACTCAGCATGGATGCTCACATTCAGATTTTGAGCATAAGCCAGGTACTCAAACTGATCAAAATCTATGTAAAACCATACTGAAGCAAGCATTGTGCTGCTTCAAGATTTGACTGAAAAAAAATTGACAGCTTCAAACAAATCCTCTTAAGTTTATCTTGTGCCATTGTAAAGTAAGACTTCTAAAACTTTGACATTTATTTCTACTTCAATTCAAAGTATAATTGTAAGTCATCTGTGGAAAAAATATAGAGCACACTGCTCCCTCAAAACATAATCCTGTCATCCTTTTACACTTTGTCAACTTGAATCGCACCTGTCTGTTCCCAGCTGTACCAGTTCATGCCATGGCGCTCAGTCATTTGCAGCCAGCTCCCCGGAACTTGAGTTAATTGGCATTCTCTAGCAGTCAACCTGGACAGCAACAGCAGGTTACTCCTTGAAAAAGAAACATATGTTGGGCTATGGGGAGAGAGCAGAAGAGTGGAGATAATTGGATAGCTGTTTCAAAGAGTCAACACAGGAATGATGGACCAAAATGCCACCTATTTTGCTCCAAGATAAT